>NC_044499.1:9528763-9873763 GCF_902362185.1 Chanos chanos
TCTCTCTCTCTCTCTCTCTCTCTCTCTCTGGCTCTCTCTCTCTCTCTCTCTCTCTCTCTCTCTCTCTCTCTCTCTCTCTCTCTCTCTCTCTCTCTCTCTGGCTCTCTTCGTAGCTGGCTTACGCTTGCGTGACTATGCTTCGCTGGGATTGTGCTAAGTCCCAGGGAGCTGTTGGACTGGCTGGAGTGTTGTTGGTAGCTCTTTCTGTGGCTGCCGGCCTAGGGCTGTGTTCTCTATTAGGCCTGTCCTTCAACGCTGCCACTACACAGGTACGCACACACACACACACACTCACTCACGCAGGGGGTCCCTCCTCTGTCTGCACATGTATTCCTGTCACGGCGCTCTCTCAGGGCTTTCCTCGTAACAGCGTAAATGCATTCCTCCGCAGGTGCTGCCATTCCTGGCCCTCGGGATCGGAGTGGATGACATGTTCCTGCTGGCTCACTCCTTTACAGAGACCGGATCCAACATCCCCTTTAAGGTAGACTCTCTCTCTTGCTCTCTCTCTCTCTCTCTCTCTCTCTCTCTCTCTCTCTCTCTTTCTTTCTCTCTGAATGTCGCCGACATCACTTGTGAACCCCAGAGCGGTGCCAATACTATTTGTTTTGCAGTTCTCGGTTTTGTCACCATTGCTGATAATGACTTTGCTCTCCCTCTCTGTAGGAACGGACTGGTGACTGCCTGAGGAGAACTGGCACGAGCGTGGCTCTTACTTCTATCAACAACATGATCGCTTTTTTCATGGCTGCCTTGGTGCCTATTCCTGCCCTCCGTGCTTTCTCGCTGCAGGTATGTGTGTGTGTGTGTGTGTGTGTATGTGTGTGTGAGTGCGTATATGTGTGTGTGAGTGTGTACACTTTGCCACAGCTGTAAAACCTCTCGCGCCCCGTGATGCCCATTCAAAGCTCGTCAAACAGACTGGCAGCGTGGATGGCACGGTGAAAAGACCAGTGAAAGGTGGCTCTAATAAACGATGGGAATTCAAAGCAGAGGACAGGCTTTGTTCCCTCTAAATCCCCCCCCACCCCCCCCCCAAACCCACCACCACTTCTGTTTCTCTTTTTATGGCTGCTCCCCTACGTCCACCTAAAGTCACAGGGCTGTCTCTCAGGTGGAGAGGGGAGACAGTGGCTCAGTAATGAGCCGAGTGAATGCGTCCGTATATCACCCAGCCGTCATCCTGCGGCTCTCTGATCTCCCCAGGCTAGCCCTGGGTGGTCCCTGCTGTAATGATACAGAATCTAGTGTCTGCCTTAGGCTCTGGGGGAAGGGAGAGCAAAAGGGGGGGGGGGGTGTTTGGGGGGGGGGGGGGGGGGGGGGGTCCTGCATAGACTTGTAGCAGTTTTGGGAGTCCCCTTTCCCTAGCTTGTTGACTATTTTGGGGGAGCGGAGAGAGGGTAAGGGGGGAGGCAGAAGGGGGTTTGCTTGGTTGATTTAGGGTGCGTGTTTTTTTTTTTTTACTTTCTGGGATTCAATCCGAGGCAGTAAAACAGTGAGGGAGCTTGAATGCGGCGACCGCTTTTTTGTCAAGTTCAGGCAGCAGCTGCGGAGTCGGGTATCGGCGTTTATGTCATGAGCGAAAAAGAAAAAAAAAAAGCCCTGGCCCCTCTCCTAACGTCTTTCTCTCTGTCTCTCTCTCTCTCTCTTTTTCTTTCTCTCTAGGCGGCTATTGTGGTCGTGTTTAACTTCGCTATGGTTCTGCTCATCTTCCCTGCTATTCTGAGTTTGGATCTGCACCGTCGTGAAGACAAACGGTTAGATATCCTGTGCTGCTTCTACAGGTAACCAGAACCAAACCTCTTCTTCGTTCCATTTCAGTCACACACACACATACACACACATAATGATTTAATGTTGATATTTCATTTAAACCTGGAGATTCATGTTCCTACCTTGTCTGCTGTACGTAATAAAGGTTAAAGCAGAAACACGTGGTTATAAAAACTAAAAGTGATTGAGTCCTCTCTCTCGCTCTCTCCCTTCTTTCCAGCCCCTGCTCCTCACGGGTCATCCATATTCAGCCGCAGGAGTTTTCTGACGCCAACGACAACCACACGCACGCCCCTGCCACTCCTACTTACACTGGCTCCACCATCACCACCAGCACCCACATCACCACCACGGTACAGGCCTTCACCCAGTGCGACGCCGCCGGTCAGCACATCGTCACCATCCTGCCCCCAACTTCCCAAATCTCCACCAGCCCTCCGTCTGTTGTTGTCTCCCCTAACACCGCCGACCAGTACGGCTCCCAGCTCTTCACCCCCTCCAGCTCCACCCGAGACCTCCTGGCCCAGGTGGAGGAGCCTAAGGAGGGTCGCGAGTGCGTCCCCCTCCCCTTCTTCCGCTGGAACCTGTCCAGCTTCGCCCGGGAGAAATACGCTCCGCTCCTGCTCAAACCGGAGACCAAGACCGTGGTTGTGGTGGTGTTCGTGGCTCTCCTTAGCCTTAGCCTCTACGGTACGACCATGGTTCACGACGGACTCTACCTGACCGACATCGTCCCCAGAGACACCAAGGAGTACGACTTCATCTCGGCCCAGTTCAAGTATTTCTCCTTCTACAACATGTACCTGGTGACCATGGATGGCTTTGACTATGCCCGCTCACAGCGTGAGCTTCTGCAGCTGCACAACGCTTTCAATTCGGTCAAATACGTCGTAAGGGACAGTGATCAGAAACTTCCCCGCATGTGGCTCCACTACTTCCAGGACTGGCTTAGAGGTAAAGATACACATCTCAAAAGATATATAAGATTAGACATAAAGACCTTTGTCTCAGAATGAGAGGCAGCCGACTTGAGATTTCAGAAAGATTGCTTATGGCTTTTTATGTGTGTCTGTGTGTCTTTGGAGGGGGGGAACTGTGGCATTGAAGAGAAGGGTAAAGATCCATCAGCACATGTCTGCTTTACAGAGGACGAACACGGTCTCTGAATATGAGACATGGGTCCCTGGGAAAGTTTATCCCTTGCTTTTGTACGGGCAGCGTGAGTGGCCCTGGGGCTGACATGTTTGGTGGGGTTAGATCCTGTTGAGGGGAATAGGTGGGACTGAGGCTGCAGGTGAAAAGAAGGTTCAGTTAGAGTTCACGCCTGTCAGTCACCTGGCCCCTCCCCTCTTACCTGAGCGTCAAGAGGATAATCAGGGAAGGTCAAAGGTTATCTCAGGCAGCCTTTGACCTCCTCCCTCCCTCACCCCCACCCCCTTTGCTTTAACTCATGATTAAGGCTTAGCTGTGAGGTGAATGTAGGGTGGTTTTAAGAAAAAAAAAATGTACAAACTGAAAAGAGCCAACATCTTGAATGACTGTGGAAACTGGATGTGGAAAGACTCGTTCTTTCTCTCTCTCTCTCTCTCCCTCTCTCTCTCTCCCTCCCCCCCCCCTCTTCTCCCTAACCCCCCTCTTTGCTATTTCCTTTTCTTGTGAGGAGATGTGTGTAATTACAGAATGGTTGTGGAAACTGTTTTTCAGCTGTTGCCAGACTTTGTCATTTGGAGAGCATGAAAGGCTTGTGCTGGTTAGTTTATTCAGCCCGCACACACTAATTCAGCACGAGGCACAAAGATGGAGACAGAGAGGAGGAGGGGGGGGTGGGTGGGGGTGTTTCGCTTTATATGTGTGTTTTCTTTTGCGGACTGGCTGTACTTCTCACCAAAACTGCTTTCGGATTGTGTATGAAAACCTCACACGGGGGATTTCACCGTTTCAAAGCGATAAAAAAAGCATGATCGAACTCATATTATTTTATCTCTGTAGTCATACCAGCAGTGAAACGACCTTGGAACTGGTTTTTAAAAAAGAGAATGTGGGTTTGATCTGTCTGACCACAGTGTATTTTCTTTAAATAACAGGACTTCAGGCTACATTTGATGCTGATTGGGCAGCGGGTAGGATCACTCACGACAGCTACCGTAACGGCACTGAGGATGGAGCACTGGCCTACAAACTCCTCATCCAGACCGGCTCTAAGAAGGAACCTTTCAACTACAGCCAGGTACGGTGTCCATTAACCCGGATACACAGTTATATGGCCAAAATAACCACTTACGGAACAACAGACAGGTCAAACACAGTGACTGATCAGTGGGTCAGATTTACTGGCTTATGACTGGCATGGTACATGACCGTGCATTTTGACAAGGGTTTTTTTTTTTTATTATTTTTTCCCCCAGCTGACATCCCGTCGCCTAGTGGACGACGAGGGCCTGATTCCTCCGGAGGTTTTCTATATCTACCTGACTGTCTGGGTCAGCAACGACCCCCTCGGTTACGCTGCTTCCCAGGCAAACTTTTACCCCCACCCTCGCGAGTGGATCCACGATAAATACGACACCACCGGAGAGAACCTGCGAAGTGAGTGACCGCCTCAAACCGTCCTACTTTATAGTACTTTAAGCACTCGGCGTAAAATGTTAAATAAGGCGTACGGTGATAATGACGTCATCTTTGTGCGCTTCGCTGGGGTAACACGTTGCATGTTAACATTTGATCTTCTGTGTGTATCAGTTCCTGCAGCTGAGCCCCTGGAGTTCGCTCAGTTCCCTTTCTACCTGAATGGGCTCAGACAAGCCTCAGACTTTATAGAGGGCATTGAGAGTGTGCGTGCTATCTGTGAGGAGTTCACACGCAAGGGCATCTACAATTACCCCAACGGTTACCCCTTCCTCTTCTGGGAGCAGTACATTGGCCTTCGTCACTGGTTCCTGCTGTCCGTTAGCGTGGTTCTGGCCTGCACCTTCCTCGTATGTGCCATCCTCCTCCTCAACCCATGGACTGCAGGCGTCATTGTGAGTCCTCCTTTGCATCCTTCACTGTCTTTCTCTCTCTCTCTCTGTCTCTTCACCCTCCTCGTTCTTCCTTGCTTTTCTACATCTCTCTCTCTCTCTCTCTCTCTCTCTCTCTCTGTCTGTCTCCTTCTTTTTCTTCCACTGATCCTACTAAGCACAGCTCAATAAGCCTGCCACACAGTGGCCCTCTCTGGGGAGAGCCTTGGCGGGATGTCCAGAGGGCGCTGCGTACACACACTCACACACACACACACACACACACACACTCCCTCCCACTCCTTTTGTCATTCTAATGGGAGCTGCTAGGGTTTTTTAGAAAGGAAATGCAAAGGAGAGGCAAAGCTCTCCTGAAGGCTTTTTTACCTCAAACTGCCTTTGTCCAGAAATTTGGGGACAGGACGGATCTGCCCAGTCGCGACCTTGGCCTCCTAAACCCATCCATCAGGGCTGGGCAGGAGGGGGAGAACTAGGAGGGGGGGCGCACCTTGTCAGTTCAGCGGCTGGGAAATATTTCACAGAACTTGGTGCTGAGCTCAAAACATAGGCAGACTCCACACACAGAAGGAGACCAGAGCTACCACTGGTTAGACTGATGAAAACTACAGGTTCACTTAAAGTAAATTACCATGTTATGTTCACTTGTATAGTATAGTATATATACATATATAGATATATCACTGATTCAGACAGTAAAATGAGCCTAAAGAAACAGAGAAAGGATCTTTTTTTTTTTTTCCCGCATTCTCACACATGCAGTCACATTGTCTCTCTGAAGCTGCTCTGTGCTCTACAGTTTCACTGCGCCTATATGCGGCTGCAATAAAATGGATTTTACCATCTCCAATTTAAGCGTGACCAAATTGGGAACCCTGCCAACATCAAAGGATCTTAAAGCTTACGGCTTCTCGGAGCACTGTCTCTGTTTTATTAAAAAAAAAAAAGAACGAGAAATGTTGCCATAGGGAGGGGGGAAAAAGACACTGATGGTAAAATAATGTCTGGAAAGTGGCAACAGATTGGAGAAAGAACTGGGAGGAACCTTATGTTCCTTTGTCAGGATATGTCAATCATTTCCCGACTCCTGAGAGCTGAGAGGAGAGGGGGAGGAGCTGAGAGTGTAATTTGATACCCTCGGGCAGATGACAGTGAAACTTAGGATGCTGGGTGATAGAGCTTACGTCTGTGCGTGATGCTGGCTCAGTTCTGCAGTCAGTCACCACAGCCCAAAAACACAGATAAACGAGAATCATAAGCAGGGGTTGTACAATCTGCAAAGTATTGCGCTGGAGTTTCACACCGGCAGCCTGCGTGTGCTAATTATTCTGAAATTATTCCCGTTAGCCGCTAACATGCTAATGTGGTCTCTTGCCCCTCAGGTCTTTGTGTTGGCTATGATGACAGTGGAGCTGTTTGGCATTATGGGACTTATTGGCATCAAGCTGAGCGCTATACCTGTGGTCATTCTCATTGCCTCCGTTGGCATCGGGGTGGAGTTCACCGTGCATATTGCGCTGGTAAGGGGCATGTGCCGTAGATACAGCATAGCAAAAACACATTTGTGTTTAGAAATTAGCTTCGCTATAAATCTGATGTTTGTAATGAAAAGAGTCTCTCTCTCTCTCTCTCTCTCTCGTCTCTGAAGGGGTTCCTAACTGCGATCGGGGATAGAAACACTCGTTCAGCCGTCGCTCTGGAGCACATGTTTGCCCCTGTGATCGACGGTGCCATCTCCACTCTCCTGGGGGTCCTTATGCTGGCCGGCTCCGAGTTCGACTTCATCATGAGGTAAGCCACCGACACTCCACAACTTTCAGTTGGATTCCTCCTGCCTGACCCATGTGCTTGGGTTTTTTTTTTTTTGGGTTATTTTTTTACAAGGGGTTTGTGGGTGGAAACTCAGAGGGTGGTTTGGTGTTTGTGATGGCCTGAAGCACGGAGACAGTTGTCAATCCCATTCTGTTACAGGAGGGAGGGTGCAGGTGGGAATGTGGGCCTTCCTCCTCCCACCCCCCCCCCCCCCCCCACCTGGTGTTGTCACTCTGGGTTTTACTCTTTTACACCCGCCCCACCACCGACACCCCCCCACCCCCTCCCAAAAAGCTCCAGGCCACCCTCATAACAACCTCACCAAAAACAGCCCCAAAGGAGACTGTTTCAGAGGAGCCTTAGAATACAACAAATGGAGAAAACATCAAGGGTGTGCGGCAGCTGCTCGTAAACATGTAAATACACTACCCACTGGGTGGTGACTCATACACACTCTCACACACACTCATACACACACACATTCCCACTGCTTCTTTTTGGGAGTATGTCAACTGCCCAATCATCTGGTTGAGAGCTTCTCTGTCTAATCATGGTACCACAAGAGAAGGGCAAAGCCCTCCCAAACTTCAGACTGAACTGGTCAGTTGGATTTCAACCAAAAGTCCATCCAATGCCCCCCCCCCCCCTCCCCACTTCCCAGCTCCAACCAATGTTTTTGGCTTCCCTTTTTCGCTTTGCAAAAATGTGTGCTTCTGGAAGAAAAAAAAGAAGAAGAAGAAGAAGTCAAATAGCTGTGTTTTTCATCTGAATCTGGGCTCCGCTGGAACCAAACCACAACCTTGAGAGCTGCCTCAAACAGACGCATGACATAAAAATGGCTTACTTAGAGAGTACACCAGAACGAGCAGCACATCGAAAAATATAAACACGCCCAGGGTGGCTTCTTGGCAGAGCATCCATTCAAACATTCTCCAAGTGTTTGTATCCAGTCAGATGGTGAAAAAGAAAAATTTTTTTTCATGGTTTTTTGGGTTTTGTTTGGATTTGTTTTTTTTCCGCACGGAAAATCAAGACAAAGCTCGCAAAACGAGGAGGTGTTGAGAAGGAAGAATGGCCTAATTTCAAAAGGAGGAAGGGGAAGGGGGGGGGGGGTTGCTTTTAGGACGGTGACAAAACAGAGAGCGGTTTAGGATGGTGGTTCTGGAGAGAACCATTTGGGTGGACGTGGTGGGCCAGCACCACCCCAGCATTCATCCTGGGAGGTCCTATTTAGATGTAGGGAGAGAGATTTGTGTGTGTGTGTGTGTGTGTGTGTGTATGTGTGGGACAGAGAGAGAGAGAGAGAGAGAGAGAGCGGGCCCTCTAGCTGGGGAGTAGCATAAATACATTGCTGTAAACATCTCTTGGCGGTGGGACACTGAATAAACAGCAGAGCAAGCCCAGCGCCCCTCTCAGATGGAGCCACCCCTTCCAACCCCTGCCTCGGAATGGAAAAGATTACAGTTTATATAAACAACAGAATTCCTAACACTAGGTCTACTCTGGAGGTCTAACCCAAGTGGGGCCCATGGATGGTTTCGGTTTTTTTTTTTCCCCCCCTTTTCTCTTTCTTTCTTTCTTTCTTTCTTTTTTTTTTTTTTTACCCCCTTAAATAAATCACGCTCCACTTTCGGAATGTTGACTTAGTAAAATAAACAAGTGCCATTTCTTCCCATCTTTTTCATGTACACAGGATAGTTAGATAGAATGATTGCCTCTTACTAATGAGAGATGGACTCAAGAGATGTTTTTTTTTTTTTTTTAATTTTTACTTTGCAGACTGCTTGTTTTTACGGCACATAACAAACCGTATAAGAGATTAACCGACATTCCCTTGACCCAATTTTTTTTGTTGTTGTTGTTATTGAAAATATCACTCTTTCCGTCTCAACGGGAAAGTGTCAAAATGTTGAATGCATCATTGTTTACTAAAAGATATCCGCAAGGATTTTTTTCAAGGCAGAAACTGAAAAAAAAAAAAAAAAAAGAAAAAAGAAAGAAAGAAAGAAAATGGTTCACAGTCTGGTTCAGCTTTGTTAATGAGGCAGACGTGAGAGAGGGAGAGAAAGAAAGTGAAAGAGGGAGGGAGATGAGGGAAGCTGGAGGAGGGGGGGGGGGGGGGTTGAGGGGGTGGAGAGAATGAAGCCAGACTTGCTCTTCACACTTTTAGAGACTCCCTGGTTTAGTTCTGCTCAGCTCCTTTGCTTTCAGTACGGTTTACAATTTTGGCCTAAGCCTCTGGCCTTTTGCCTCAGTTTTACACGGGGTGCCCTGACAGGCCACCTAGGAAATATAGGTTTAGAGAGGCCATTCCAAAACCCTGTCCTTGCCTGGCTATGCGTAATGACCGAAATAGGTAATTACAGTCTTGTTGAAGTGAAGGTACTGTGATACACTAAAAACCTCAAGGCCCTGGAGAGTCATGGCAGAGACAAACCAAAATAGATCCAAAATGGATGCTCAATGGTCCGATTACCATTGACCTGTAATCTCTCTAACAGCGTTTTTTTGATTCATTTTTCGCTTGATGGTCTTTGGCAGAGCCAAAATAAATACATGGCCTCATGGAAGGAGACAGGTCAATGGACAGCAGTTTCCTCTGAACACACTCAATGCTCCAAGCAGATGTGCTTAACTTATAAGATCAGTCTTCTCTTAGGTGTGACACAAACCAAGATGGTGGGTGAACTGGGGGAAGAGGGGGTGAGGACGGGTTAAAAGAACATTCCAGACTCTTTTCTTGTTTTTCCATATTCTGTTCCTCTTTTTCTTACCTCCAGAAGTCTAAACCACAGCTAAAAGAGCTGAGTTGTCTCTCTCTCTCTCTCTTTTTTTTTTTTTTTTGTTGTTAGCGTTTAACTGGAGAGCTCTCTAATTTTCTCATACACTCTCTTTCTTGTGGTGAGGCTTAGCCCTCCCTCGTTGCTCTGAGCTGAAAGCCCAGAGACGCAGACACCCTCACAGCCCTGCAGTCCATTACAGAAAAACCTCCCAACTAACAAGACACGCAGGGCAGAGAGCACGACCGCAACGTCTCCTCACAACTCACGCAGGGACAAAGACAGAGGCTCAATCCTTTAAACCTTTTTACTGAAGTGGGGAGCTTCAAGCGCCTTCTTGCCCTATTACTGGGGCATATCGAGCCAGCCACCCCCCCTCCCCCCTCCCCACACACACACACACCCTTCCCTCTAGCCCCCTCCGTTCAAATACTCATGCCACTCCCAACCCTGTACAGCCCCACCGTTCAATGCCAGACCCACCGACTCTACTGCCAGCTACATCTCCATGTTCTTGGCTTTGGTGGAGGAGGGTGGTGTTTCCTGTTCATTTTCAACACTTTGGAGAGAAAAAAAAAAAAAGGCTTAGACACTTTCGTTTGTGACTGCTGTGCTCCACGAAGTCTTTAAAAAAAAAAAAGTCTTTTTTTTTTTTTCTCTCAAATTTACTCTCTCCAGTCCTGTGAGTAAAGCTATTGTTAAATCTGGCACTGCAGTGAACACAGTGTTCTTGTTCACCGTTGGCATTGTGATCGTCACACCGACTCTGGCACGGATACGCTGACTGGAGTTACGGTCAGTGTGTGACAGGCGTCACACAGGGCAGAGCAATGAACCGTCCAAATAAACAACCTTCAGCAAGACTCTACAGTCGTGCACTGTCGTAGCCCTGGAGCCGACATGGCTGCCTAAGGCCTGAAGGAGAGGGACTCTCAGTGAAAAAAAAAATAAAAAGAAGGCCTCCTCTGGCCTGCCCAGCATAAACACAGAGGTGGCATGCCCTGGCCAAGCTGAAACGAGATCCCAATGAGATGGGATATTAAGTTGTTGAGGGGAAAATTACATTAGCAGGAGCTCGGGGGCCGTCCGTTAGGGGGGAAGTTGGAGGGGTGGGTGGAGAGAGAGACAGAGAGAGCGAGAGAGAGAGAGAGAGAGAGAGAGAGAGAAAGAAAGAGGGAGACAGAGAAAGAGTGAGACAGAGAGAGAGAAGGGGAGAGCAACGAGGAGGTGGGGAGCGTTTCTGACGCGTAGAATCTGCTCGCTAATGTAAACACATCTCCTCAGGAAGTGCAGGGCCGTGGTGATAAATGAGGGCTCCCAGAGGGAGAGAGAGAAAGAAGGAGAGAGAAAGAGAGAGAGAGAGCGAGAGAAAGAGGGAGCGCTCACTCCGAAGATGGAGCCCAGGAATTTCTCCTCAGATTTGTCAGGTCGCCAGGAGAGAGGACGTAGCAAAGAGGAAGTGGAGGGAGAGGGGACAGAGAGAACGAGAGAGAGAGAGAGAGAGGGGAAGCAGATGTCTTAACAGCCAAAATTTCACTGTTGTGTCACCTCCCGTACAGACTTTAGCCATACACCCACCCATAGGATCCATAATCTGTGGCTGTGTGTGTTTTGTTCATCTGAATCCGACCTTAAAACGTTCTTCTTGTACATCCTTTTAAAGGTATTTCTTCGCGGTGCTGGCCATTTTGACGATACTGGGAATCCTTAATGGTTTGGTGTTACTGCCTGTTCTGCTGTCCATCATCGGCCCGCCCCCCGAGGTCACCCCGGCCAACAACGCCAGTCGTCTGTCCAACCCGTCGCCGGAACCTTTGCCCCCACCCATGAACCACCACGGCTACTACGCCGGGCATAATCCCAGAGGGGTGCGCCAGGCTTTCGCCGAGTCCTCCGATTCCGAGTACTACTCCGAAACCACCACCACCTCAGGGATTGGAGAAGAGGAGTACAAATACTGTAACAGAAACTCCTACATCAGCCCTCCAGCCCAGCCCCCCACCTCCCACATTCTCCTGGAGGCCAGCAAAAACCCCAGTTTTCCCAAGCTTACAGTAAGTTTTTATCATTCAACGCCTGTTATTATCCCTCCCTTAAGTATACACATGAAATCCATTAAGTTGATTGCCCCTACAATAACGTGACTCCGCGTCTGTGTGTGTATTTTTCACCCTTCCAGGTGGTGAAACCTTTCAGTGATAGCCCATCTGCGGCCACACAGAAAGATAACCTGGACGAACCCTCCCAGAACGCGGTGAACTCAGTCAGCTCGCAGATCACCCGATGGGACAACAAGCATGAGTATCAGGGACCCAGAAGGCAACATTTACCCAATGACAGGACCCACTGTTCTGGAAGGACTACTCACTGTGGCCCCAGGCCTCAACAGGGGAGAGGGCCACAGCAAAACAGGACTAAAGCTCCGGCCCACAGTGCTGGAGCGTTACAGCGGGCGAACAATGCTGTCACCATGGTTACGGCCACGGCCTCAGTGACAGTAGCAGTGCACCCCAGTTTGCCGGGGTCGTACCGGGGTTACATGCACAAGGGCTTTGAAGATAGCGAGTCGGACTCTTTTGAGGAAACTAAGAGAACTTCACAATGTTATGAGAAAGCTAAGCGGTCTTCCAAGAGGGATTCTTTGGAACTCCAAGACCTGGAACCTATAGAAAAAAACCAGCATCAAGCTAACCAGGTGCTAGGTAAGAGAGTTTCAATTCTCTCAGCATTTCTTTTGCAGTATTATACTTTTATTTGAAGCTTTGCGTATTTGACGAGCAGTTTTAGTCGTTGTCTAGATATTCCGTTTCTTGACTGGCATACTCATTTAAGTTCTAACTGTCATACAGGAAGAAAAAAAGAGTAACACCGATCTGTCATTTTCACTGACTCTCTTCTCTTTTTTTTAATGCCAGGTGGGTCACGGATCCAAGCAGCCAAAGATTGCTAGAAGCTTCTCCACTCCCCCCCACCGCCCCCCCCCCACCCCATCTCCCCTTTGTCTGGAATTCATCTGAGGCTGCATGGGGAAGTCCCCATCTCCAGCCCTGACTCTCTGAACTGTATATAGACCTCACACAAAACAAGAGGATTTATTTTCAAAAGTTATTAAAATAAAGGTTTCCTTTAAGAATATATATAAATGTATAAATATATATTTTATTACTAAAAAAGAAAAAAGAGGGAAAACTATTTAAAAGAGTACTGTATAACTTGTGTATTCGCTTGTGTAAAAGTCAGACGTATAAGAGGATTTTTGGAGGTTTGGTTTCCTCCTTTGTATAGATTAAGAAATGTGTTATATGTATAAAGTCAGAGAAAAGAAATGGTTAAATGATAATAGGCTATTGAAAATGAAAGGTCAGTGTTCTTTTTTTCTTTTTTTCTTTTCTTTTCTTTTTTTTTTTTTTGTTTTTTTTTTTGCTGCTACACTTCACTTTTTTAACGATTTGCCTTGAAAACAACAACAACAAAAAAAAACATGCAGTACCCCCTTCCTTTTAATGTAAGCGGGAACAAAATAACAGATATTAATATGTTTGTTGTCTTACTCAGCAGACATTAACAGAAGGTTCCTCTGTGCTGATCAAAGGCCCTTACCTTGTCTTTGCACTGTACATAATGCAAAAACCACCACAAATACCAGTTATCTGTTATCACTGCCTCCCATGACGTTTTTGAATAACAAACAGTTTTCCTATATATTTTTTTTATATGTCCATCTGCAATTTTCTTGAATCTACACTTTTTCTTTAACAAAACAACCATTGTGCCTTCAGTTCTCTGTATACAACAATAACCAACAATCTCTCAGACTGTTTTGATTTTGCAAAGTTTTTTTTTTTTGTTTTTTTTGTATATGTTACTATATGTTTTTTTTTCAGAAGTTGCACAGTCATTGTCTTGTCATTGAGAAGGACTCATAAGCTAATTGATTCTCCCTTCTGGTCATTCTAAGAGTTGATTCACCAAGGGTACTTTTATGATTGCGTTTGTATCTAAATGGTTCATATCTGTATATGTGTTACTCTGTGACTCTGTTGCTATGATAATACACAGTGCTCAGGGCTCTGACGTCCTTTGAGATTCATGGATCTGTTCTCCATTGTATCTTCCTTTTTTTTTTTTTTTTTTTTTTCTGTCAGATTTTTTGTTCTCTCATTTGTACAGTTATTTTGCAGTCTTACATATTTAATACTTGAAGGAGCTTACGATATGAGGATTTCTTAGTTTTGTGATTTGTTTTTTTTGTTTTTTTTCGTTTGTTCGTTTTGTTTTGTTTTTGGTTTTTTTTTTTTTGCCGTGCTTTCGGGTAAGCTGACGTTTTATCAGCTTCTCTCCGCTCGTTTCGAGATTTGGGAGAGGGTAAAAAGGAAACAGACAGTTTACCCTCGTTTCATTCTGAAAGGGAATTTTATTTAAGTGCAAAAGGGAGGATAATTTGTATTTTGTTTTGTTTGTTTCATTTTTCTCTTGTTTGGCTGCTTTAGGGCTGTAGTAGCCATTAGCTGAAGCCCAGTGCAATGCTTGTCTAGGTTGTGGTTTTCCCCCCGGCAGACCCACATGTTTCGGACAGGCGGCCGGTCCCTTACGGACTCTCTGCTGCTCCGCTGGTGCTGGTCCTCCCAGTCTTCCGTCGCTTTCTCATCCCAACAGGCTTCATTCAAGCCAATCCTGTGAGGGCTTTTCTTTTTTTTTTTTTTCTTTTTTTACTTTACATTTTTTTTTTAACTCTCAGTGTATCTGTGTCTTTCCATCTATTCACTCATTCAGTATTGGTCTCATCACTGCCAGTTTTAATGCAGGGAAATGTATTAGATTTAAGTGGCAGCTTGTGTGTGTGTGTGTGTCTTTTTTTTTTAAATATAAAACAAATTATAACAGAGAAAGTAGCTACTGAATCTGGAAGACAACAACAACAACAAAAAAAAACCCTTTGTCACAAGAGCAACCTACAGTACATGTATAGCTTCTGTTCAGTGGATGTTATGAGAGAGAGGGTGGGGGGTTCTGCATAGGTTTGTAGTTTTATTTCAATTGTACATCACGCCATATAAATTATTTATATTAAATTTTTATTTTTGTAGTTTGTACAGATGTTAGCCTCTAGACTGAAGTTATATTTTTAAAGAGTAAATCTATTATAAATCTATATATATATATAGATATATATATATAAATATATATATAATTATATCTATTTGTTGCTGAGGTTTTTGTTTGTTTGTTTTTGTTTTTTGTTTTCTTGTTTTTTGTTTTTGTTTTCTTTTTTGCAAAAGGGGGATTCTGATTGGGTGGGGGGAGGGGGGAGGGCACTGATGCTTTTTTTTTTGTTGGTTTGTTTGTTTTCGTTTTGGAGAATACAGTACACTTGGAAAATGAAGGAATAATGCGGACTATGACTGTCCGCCTCATGTTGTTTCCTTTACTTTTCCTTCATGATGTAAAGATTTGAAGAGTTCTCTTGTCGACGTTTAAAACACTGTGACTTCTGAAACCTTATGTTCGAGAAAGAAAAAAAAACCCTTGTGTGACGGTAATTTCCTTTCACCCTTTATAGGAAGACAACTAACAAAAATAAATTTAAAAAAAAATCAAAGCTAACTGGACTCCTGTCTCTTATTTCATTTTCTCATAACATAAAAAAAAAAGAATTTTTAATTTTCCCTTCAACAGATCTCTGTGTGATGTACAGAGATGTGGGTAATTTAAGGTGATTAAGCTGTTGTCCATACATAGTCATTAGGGGATTTTATACTCTCAGTATTTTGATTTATGTCATAGCTGAGGTACATAAGATTGTACATCTTAGTTTGTGTGTGTGTGAGTGTGTATATATACCAATTATTGTCCACGTACAATTAAATCACAGATTTACTCATTCGTTTAGACATAAGACAAATGTTGTGTAGCCTCATTACAAATGTCTAAACACAGAATAAGTATACTAAACTTATGAGATTCACTGTGGTCGGGGTTTGTTTCGGTCACCAACGTGTCAATGAACCAACCCGCAATTTTTCGGTCCTCAGGTGAATGCACACCTATCCACGGCGTATATTTTCTTCTCTCCTGTTTTTTGCCCCCGGTCGTCGTTATCGGGTGAGGTAGCCGAGAAAGGTGGGCTTCAGGTTTTACCTGCGGAAGAACACAGAGAGCCTTGGCCCTCACAGTTCCTGTTTAGGTTTTTGTTATGACTCCTAAGGCTAGTGTCCCCTGAACAGCAGGCCCACCTACGGAGATGAAAGGCGTTCGCTGTAAATTCCTCCGCTTCCCACAACACAGGCTCATCTGTCAGTTACCCCGAGCCCGTCTGAATCTGATACGTCTCTGGGCTTTTTGAAGTTACTGTCACGGCCCCCCCAGAGCTATTGGTTAAGACACGGGTTGAGTGAGACAGAGTGCTGCCTGGCAAATGTTTTAACGCAATTTGCGACGCTAGTCTCAGACATGCAACGTATCAAAAAAAAAGTTTCATCCTTATAAAAGTTGGCTGGAACGTGGAGAAAACTTCATGGATGAATCTTATCTTTTCGATCCGGGTGCAGAGTACAGACAGTAAACATAAAAGCTACACTGGTAGCCGGTTTTTGCATCTTAACTTACTTGGTTAACTACAGGAGTGGTTTTCACCAACACTGATTTAGTGCAACCTCTTTGGCTTATATCATTTTTCATATAATGTGAGCATTCCATTGTGACAGATTCATGGTCTAACACACTATGACTGCTTGTCATAGTGCAAATGATCAGAAAACCAATGTCTGCAGCTGCACTGAGGATCACACAGACAGAACTGACAGCTTGTACTCATAATTATATGATTATAAGTGTATAATTATGTTTTTTCAGTCTCATTCTGAGACATTAATGTGATAAAAAAAAAAAACTGCAAAGAATTTTTCCTAAACATATCCATGTAATGCTGTAATAATCCGTTAAAAGTCATTTAGTTTTTCTTTCTTTCTTTCTTCCTTGAGGAATTTTACAGGAGGGCCACTGGATGTGTGCAGTCATTTCCACTGGGAAGCATTTAGATCTAGGGAACTGACGTAACTTAACTGCCTCTTCCTCGTGGGACCCCTGTGACGTACTGAATGAGAGAGAGAGAGAGAGAGAAAGAGAGAGAGAGATGGTAGTCTTTCATTCATGTCTTATTTTGGCAGAGCTCTGAGGGTTGAGGGAGCCAAGCATCTTGACTGGCACTGTGTGAAACAAAATGGGGGGTCTAATCTACTGTTTTCTCTCTCTCACTCACTCTCTTTCCTCTTGCTCTATAAACTTTATCAGAACAGATTAAGGCTAAGATTTTAAAAGACAGGAAGGTGGGGGGGGGGGGGGGGGGGCAAGGCAAAAACATGGGTGGGAATAGAAGTGAGAGAGGAGAGACTCTGTGTGTGTGTGTGTGTGTGTGTGTGTGGGTGTGTGTGTGTGTGTGTGCGCGTGTGCGCGTGTGTGCGTGCGCGTGCGCGTGTGCGTGTGTGTGTGTGTGTGTGTGTGTGTGTGTGTGCGTGTGATTGTTGGGGCTGTTTGGGAGGGGACAGCACAGGCAAAAGAGGACAGCTGGCACAGACTGAAAACGCCGCCCCCCCCCCCCTCTTAAATAGCCTCCAATACGTAGCTGAGATAACAGCTGACAACTTTAACAACAGATAGCTGAGACTAGGTGACAAAAATCAGGGCTAAGCAGCCCCTTTAACGATCTGGAGGGGAAGGGAGGAAGAGAGGGCGGCAGGGAGGGAGGAATGGAGTGAGAACAAGAGCGAACACATGATCTGCTCTGCTTCTTGGGTGGGCAGAGGATGAGCGCCCATTGTTACTTGAATTCAATAGGGCTCATTAGTGTGAGGTGTGTGTGCGTGCGTGTGTGTGTGTGTGTGTGTGTGTGTGTGTGTGTGAGCTTTTCTTTTCGTGTTTATGGTGACTGGTACTGGACTGTGGTGGTTACTATGATCCGAAATAATTGAGAAAAGATGAAGGCTCAACGCAGCTCATCTGTCTTTTTTTTTTTCACAAGCGTCGGGGGGGTTGGGGGGGTGGAGGCGTTAAAGTTTGTTTTCCATGGCAGGGGACTGGGGGGGGAGTGGTTGTGGGGTGGGGTGGATGCTAGCAACCTTATTAGTGAGCTTACATCTTGAACATGCAAGAGCAGAATTGTTAAAAAGAGAGCAGCATCTTTATCCCTTTACAAATGTTTTTCCTGCTTTTTCTTTGTTTTTTTTTTTTGTTTTGTTTTTTTTTGCGCGCAAATAATTTCCAAGCCAAACCCCCGTAACTCCTTGCAAACGATTTCAGTAATTTAATCATATGTGCCATGATTTCAAACAGATATGAGCGGGGGGGGGACGGAATCACGTCTCCAGTCAAGAGCTGTGACAGCAATGTTCAGACTGTCAACAACGCCTGTTTGTTTGGTTTTTTTTTGTGGAACGACTGATGGGCTGAGTGAAGTGTTGAACAGTGCGTGTCTGTTCTGAATCGGGCATGTCAGCTTACATTTATAAGGAGCTCCCGACCTAGCCAGTCATTCTAATCAGTTGTCTAACATCCCTGCATCATATGGACAAGAAATCAATATTTATAAAACTCATGTCAAACTAACAAATGTGTTTGCAATTTCTAGGTCCCTTTTCCCCCCTGTAGGAACAATATGGATTTTCAGGCAGGCCCCGGCAGAGTAAACATGTTTTAAATAAACAGGAACCAACGTAATGCCCTTTTAATTGATTCATTCTGGCCTGCGATGTTTACAGAAGGGCCTAAATATGAGCTCGTAACGCAAACCCAGTGTTTAGAAGTGGTTTGTTTGGTTAAAACAATAACAGTTTGAATGCCAGCCACATCGAGGTTGCATTGTGTGCTTCCACGGGGCTCTATCCGGGGACATAAATCTCGGCTAGGCTGCGTCCTACAAATCGTGCGCCTCGGCTCGACGTGCAAAATAGACTCGTTTCTAAATTGGAGCAGGAATAATCATAAGGTGGCGTTCACTGTATAGCACTCTGGGTAAAAAAAAAAGTCCCTCAGATTATAATTAAACGCATGTGTGAGGTAGTAAAACGTAATGAAGGCAACGAGGAGACTGGCAGAGCCATTTTATGTGGCCGACACAACATGCTGTGTAGCACTCAAAGCTATGCACCATATGTGCCCTGAAGTTTCTGTCCACAAGTATGTGTTGCAAAAACCTTTTGAAAGCTGGATGGATGCGTATAGATGACTTATAATTTTTCTGTTTTAGCAATACCATGCTGTCAAGTTCGACACGCAAATAAAACAACACCGGGAAGAGCAAACGGAGACGGGAGAGAAAAAAAGAAAAGAAATAAAGCGGGTGTTAAAAGCCGTGGCGTTGTAGAGCATCTGATTTAATCTCATTGAACATTTGGATTCATTAAAAAAAAAAAGGAGAGAAAAAAGGAAGTGAAGGGGAAAAAAAGAGAAAGACGGAAAAAAAAACCCCTGCATGAGGCAAAACCTTCAGGTCTGGTAGTACACACTTTAACCACTAGGTGGAGCCACTCAAAGTGCCACAGAAAGAAAACTGAGTCTACCTAGAGCACAGTGGGGCTCTATGGATTAAGTACAGCCTCAGAAACAGAGAAAATACTGGGCTGAAGAAATACACTTCAGAATTAGCTTGTCTCTAGTTGACCAGAAGCTAAAAAAAATTGTAAATGAACAAACAAACAACAATAAATATAAAAACAACAACAACAAACAGACTCACAATTAAAAATGAAATTTAATCTCTCATTACATTGTTATTAGACAGTTGTTACATATGCATTACAAGCGGTGTGAGAAGACAACAAATCTGCACTAGACACTCTCAAGACAAACATTAAAGCAATTCAGTAATAAAAGTGCAGGCAGTAATTCACAGTAAGTAGTATATGTGAACTTGGGCTGCAGTCAAGTTCCTCTAGGTGTTGTGAGTACTGGATTGAATCTGACATAGTGGTCCCAGAGGGACAGGCCTTAGGCAGGAGGGGTCAAATATTCCAAACAAAATGGCTCTCATCACCTTAATCCATCATAGCCATAGAGCTAGCCAGACTCTCTCTCTCTCTCTCTCTCTCTTTCTGTGAATGTGTGTGTGAATATGTGTGTATGCGTGCGTGAGTGTATGTGTACTCACTGCCCTAAGCCTTACTCACTGTGGGTCCAGAGGGTCTCAGCGGTACCAAACTGAACATGTGAGGTCCGGTTCAGGCCCTGTCCGCAAAGTCACATATGGATTTCCTATTAAGCATATTTAAGATTCGTTGGGGGAGTGCCCTTTCAAATGAGGCAAGACACATTTTTGTCTCCCTTTTGAGCGTGACAGCTAACAACTGAACCTTATGCAGGGCTTAATGGAAGACAGACTGCTCTTCGCACATCGCGACGGAAAAAAAAGAGAAGAAAAGAAAAGAAAAGAAAAAAAAAAAAAACAACACACAAAACAAAGTGATTGCAGCACCCCCTTTTTTTTTGTGTGTGCGTGTGGTGAATCTTGAGACACATAAGCTCTGTCAGCGTTGTTATTCTGTTTAAAATCCAGGGCCTTTGTTGGTAGCTGTGGTTACACACCTGTGTTGACGCGTTCTGGCCTCCCACCGCACTGAGATGGGGGGATAAACAAACACTCCCAGCTGGGAAAACCCAGGCCACAAACACCACACTGCAGCAGGGGAAATCTGGAGCGCCAGTGCCAACGTCTGCCTCAGATCACTCAAACACATATATCCGCACGCACGCACAGACACACACACACACACACACACACACACACACACACACACACAAAACCAGTAACAACCATCTGATGACTCTTAATGACTATACCGATAAATTCCCCCAAACGAATAGCGAAAAGCAAAAAGCATATTTTTTAAATGACATGTAAATGGATCCACACTGAGTAATATTCAACGCACTCCCTCCCTCCCATCAAAAAGGTGCGTTTTTCAACACTGGTCAAATATTATATCTGCTCAGAAAATGAATTAGTTATGGCAAACCAGTGCCAAAACTGGTGAGCCAGTGAAGCACAGTGTGCTGCCAAAAATAAGGGTGAAAAATAAGCAAGTGGAAACTTGCTTGGCTTCGCCATCATTCAGAACTGTTTTGATATCACAAAGGCAAATCACTCACACTGAGCAATTTCATAACGCTCATACAAATCAAATACATCAGCCATCTGAGGTCTTTTCTTTTTTTTTTGTTGTTGTTGTTGTTCCAAAACTTCCTTAAAAGAACACTCCCGGAGTGGCCGTCAGAGGATTCGCCTGTTAATGTATCGACTAGAAAAGCTTGAGAATCGCACAGCAAGAGAAATCGATAACACTTAAACACAACATGAAAGATCGCTGAGGAAAATTTAAGATTCAAAGAAAAAAAAAATTCCAAAATGTTGTGATTGTGCAAATTTTTACACTGATATTAAAATTGCTGCTAATAATTTAATCCTCTGTTCATTTATATCTGACACAGTGACAAGTCTGAGCTGTATTGTGTGTAAGCTTTTACTGTCCCCTGGTGGCTAGTATGGTCACCAGCCAGTTCCTTAAATGTTAGCTGTCTCAATTAGTTGAGTTTGGTTAGGTTGACCAAATGCAATTTGTTAACAGAAAGATAACCATTTGTACTAATAATGTACAAAAAAGACACAATAAAATAACAGTGCCCCTTTTGAGAGAGTATTTTTCCTCCCTCCAAACTGTTTTCATATTTCCCTTCTCACCTCCGTTTTCTTAAATGTGAAAAGATGACATATGTTATGGTTTATGCTTTGAATGTATTCACACGAAAACACTGGAAGAATTCAAACTATGCTTTCATCATTCCTTCTCTCCCATGAACATCCATAACTGTAAGCTCTCAGTCAGCGTTTGTAGTGGGTGCCACAGGTCCAGTGCTGACAGGCGTTCTTGCATCCAAATACCCACAAAGGGAAGAGAGAAAGAGAGAGAGAGAGAGAGAGAGAGAGAAAGAAAAAAAGAAAAAGAAAAAGAAAAAGAAAAACAGAGGTTGTTTTGCACTCTCCTCCGACAGACTCACTGGGTGGTTTGTCTGTTTATTTAGTCTGTGGAGGTGATGGGAACCGAACTGCGGCCACTGCCAATTTTCTCCACACCAAGAAAATATTCATGTGGACAGCTGGAATCCGGGGAACGGAGTTAAACAGAGTCTCACGGCCAACAGATACAAGGCCCCGTACACATAAAACACACTTCCAGATCGCAAAAATCCCTCCAAGTCTCCCCTCTGCCCTTTCCCCTGCATTAAAGACTGAGGGTTAAAGAAACTTGGAGACAATGTCAGAAACAAGTTGAGTGCAACCTTCCGCCCCCAGGCAGGGATTAACCGATTCAGATACAAATACACTCCTCTGATAATAAAACATATGAGAACGTTTTGACGACTTTTTAATGTGGCTGTTTTTTTTTTTCTTTTAGGGCGCCGTAACATGACGTAACGCTGCTCCAAGTCTTTTAACAGGCTCGGACACTGTAGACGACAGACCCCACGTATTCAACATTCAAGGTTTCAGTCATGGAATAGTTTTTTTTTTTAAATATCTTTATTTACACGTCATTCAATGTACAGTTTCAACAGTTACAGAACTTTTAGCATTTGGAAATATGACACGGTTACAACGCACACATTTCACGTATATATGAAAGAATCAAAATTAAATTAATAATAATGAAAACAAAAAACCCACAAAAATAATTGAAAACCAAAAGGGTATATTGTGGTCATCGTTTACTTAGGGGTGGCGGATTGTTACCACACATAAAATATCGATTCGTCCAAGCCAATTTGATCGTGCTCTCAATCCAATGTGACGCACTGATTAATGTGTTCTTATCTCATTGGTCATCATCCTGACTCATCAGCGCTAATTCATCATCAGAGAGATTTCTCTGCAACTGAAGCACTCATTCCAGTGACTTTTGAGTGAGAGACGTTGTGATCAGTGGTTTGACTGGAGGACTGGGAGGGGAAAGGGAGGGGGGGATGGGGGGGCTGTTGGGAAATGCCACCCACAGAGTCAAAAGTGAGGGGGGTGGGGGTCTCAGAGGATGCAGTTTGGCTGCTAGGCCTCACACAGAGATGTTAGGCCACCCAGTTGCAGGCAGATTTTGTTTATTTTTATCCTTTAGGGAAAATTATTCAGCGTGAGCTGTTTATTAGGGCTTTGATATGTCATGTGGCAGCTTTTGCTTGCTGGGAGTGTGTTTACATCGGCTGGGACTTGTGTACTGTGGAGGTTTAGGGTCATGGATAGGGTGGGGTTGGAGGGCGGGGGGGGTTAAAAGACCGACCAAGCGTAGGCCGACAGAACCCCCCCCCCCCCCCCCGCCCTTTTCCCAGCTGTCCACTTTGACGTCATTAAGTTTGACTGGGAAACTATACGAACCACCTCTTTTCACGTCAAATTTGTAAAAATCCAGTGATTAGTTTAGATTAGAAAAAAAAATTATTTCGGTGACTGTTATCCAGGTATCAGAAATACTAAGTTAAAACGATATATGTATGTCAGTAGAGGAAAACGAAATCTTTATTTACTGTATAGAGTTCTACGAATATATGTCTGCATTGCATTCACACACTCCTGGCATGTACATTCAATGGATCAAATTTATTATTTTAAAAAAGAAAAATGTTAAGAATTAAAACCATTAGAATCCTATCAAATTTACAATAATCAATCAATGTCAAGAATAATGGAGGGCATGGGGCTGAATCTCAAAAGGATTCCAGTTTGGGGGACATCCGTGCTGCCTGCTCCGCACTGATGGCTGACCTCACTGCCTTACAGCACTCTATAACAGGAGAGAAAAAAACCCCCACATCCAATACAAAATCATTTTCAAATCAAACTAAGAAAAATTCTCTCATTTGACTTGTTTTATCTGGATAGGCAGAGCCTGACAAAAGCAACACAAGTCGGTTTAGCCTGTTTTTTTGGTTTTTTTTCCCCCCTCTGAGAGGCCGAAGATGAAGAAAAGCGGAGTTGAGTGATAATTTCTTTAAACAAAAAACAAGGAGAAATTCAAACACAGACCTTGAATCCTCTCTGCATATTCTTCAGCTGCTGCCAAACCAGTCACTACGTCATATGAAGGGTTTTCCATGGCTTTCAGAATCTCCATGCCACGCTACAGTAAAGAATAACACAGCCAAATGACAATGCTTCATCCACAATTTAAACAACAAGCAACTTTATAAACACATGCATGTTACAGAAGTTACTGTTGTCTGTTTGATTGTTAACATACATTTTGAGCAGGTATAATCAGCAAAAATGCATTCACATCGGACAAGTACACACTTTTAATGATCCACAAGCCCTATGACTTTAAAGTATGCTGAGACATAACCTAACAGAAAACATTTAAACAAATACATTACCCTCAGCTCCTCGTACAGTCTCTCTTCCATTTCAGAAACTTGTGATATGGCCTCATACACTGGTATGATTGAGTCCTACAACAAAATTCAGACCATAAACCCATTATTTCAATAACATTTGAACTAATATTCACAGAAACGCAATCAAGAAACGTTGTTAAGACATATCACCATCCAATGTGATAGTCAAGCATTAATCCCGACCGTCTTCTCAGTGTGACAGAACCAAAAAGAAGACAGTCCATAGACAAACGTGGTCGTAGGGAGCTGCCGTTACTGCAGAATGGGGGTGTTAAATGAGACTAGTGTGCTCTGAGCTCACCTCCTCTGAGGAGCTGGACACCTCCACAGCTACCTCAGCACTCCTCTTGTCATCCTGCTGAGCTCCCTTCGATACTCCATTCAGCTCCTTCACCCTGCAACGCCGATGCAAGTGAGTAATCATTTCAAACCACTACAGAAACCCCAAACCGATAAGGCGCTGAGAAACTGCTACAGTGACTCGTCTCAAATCTGGTTAACTATCCATCCATGCGTCTATTTCTCTCTCTCTCTATACACACATATATATATAAAAAAGAGAAGGTTGACTTGTGGCTCTGGCCTGTACCTGTCTGCATAACGAAGTGTGTTCAGGGTATAATCACAGGAGCTCATCCCTGGAGAAATCATGGCTATCTAAAACACACAAAACACAAAGGCTGGCATTAATTCCAGGCTCACTCGTGTTCAAATCGTGTACGACCCCAAACATAGGAAGAAGAAGAAAGAGGGAGAAAAAACAGAAAAAAAAAACCCCAACTAAGGGCCATGTCCAGTAGTCATCCTTACCATGCAGGTTCTGGAGTTCTCCCCTATAAAGGAGTCCCTGAGCACCTGTGTCAGTTTACTCATCCTGAATGGAATGTGTTCACTGTTCTGCCCCAGAGAGCGAATGCACTCCTGTGAATGAGAAGAGACACATTTCTGACACCAGGAAAAGTTCAGGAACCACATATAAACTGATGAAACAAAAGCCTGAAAATGTGGAGGCAAAAGACTGACACCCATGTAGACACTTTTACATTCAATGTGACATCTATCCACGCTAATATCAACAGAAGTGCACCAAAAAAAATGAATAAAAGAAAAGAAAGATCAAAATTACAACTCCAGTGGAACAGGATAAGCAACAGAGCAGACAGTTGATGTAAGCCAGAGCAGTTCAGACCTGGCTGTGGTTTGATTTTTTTTTTACATGTTGACATAGAAAAGAAGTTCTTATTGTTTCTCCAAGTCAAATCTCATAATGACAAATTGGACAACTACCATTAAGCAAAAGCAGGTCAGGCTCTGCGTTGGCTAGACTTTTAGACTTTGCCATAACAAACTCGTGCTGCGTCGACTCCGGTAACCAGAGAAGGGACGACCGGGCCGCGGCCGTAGCAGCACCAGGTCGGGGGCCTGTAGTGACCAGACTGTTACCTTCAGGGCCAGCAGGCTGCGGTTGATCTCCGCCGTCTCCACGATGGTCTGTCGGTCGTTGCTGCTGACGTCGGTGCCGCGCTCGTTCCCCGCCAGGTCCACAAAAGAGAACTTGCCGTGCAGCGCCTTCTTTCGCCTCAGGACGATCTGCAGCACCGCGTGAGAACGGGACGAGTTGGCGTTGGCGAACGTCTGTCCGGACGTCCTGAGGAGAGCGACGCAGAAACGTAAGAGACTCGGGTTTCTTCAGGTCAAGACTGAAAACACAACTTGAGAATATGAATTTCTTGAACGAGGTGTTTTTCTTTTTTTTTTTTCCTTCCGTGGAACGGGATCGGTGTCTTCCGTGCGACTGAATAAGAGGAAAACACTGAAATCCACATAACACATAACCCACCTGCACGAGCTGCCTCTTTCAATCATCTTTATGACATCATCAACTGATGACACAGGCATCTCCTGTAGACCAACCACTTGGACCTGTTGCTTCTCATCCTCCAGAACACGTAGCTTGGTCTTCTTGTTCAGCAAATCAAACACCTGCATTGCCAGAGCACATATGAAGCCAAAGACACACCAACTAAGAGTCTAATGTCAGCGTTGTTAAAACACACACGCAAGAGAAAATGGAAAACGGAAAGCATCATTCCCCGCCCCCAACCTGCCACGAGACATTTCAAGTACGTGAAATGGACACAAACCTTGCCATTGTAGATCTCAAAGAATGTGACGTAAGGGGTGAGTTCCAGGCCCGAGAACCTCCTCTGCTTCAGCAGGCTAAACACATCCTGCGCTGTGGGACACATGGGATAAATACATAGATGGACAATTTAATATAAACGTATGAGAGAGAGAGAGAGAGAGACAAAAAAAAAAACTGAAAGAAACCGTGCTAGCTGTATAAAAGGATCTTTTATGTGTAAGTTAAACTCACCTGCCAATGCATAGATCCCTTTAGAGCTGTTCTGGTTCTTTCCTGAGAAGTCTCCGCCCATTGTCTATGGAAAAAAACCCCACATTTTCACATGAATGACATTTCCTTCAATAACTCGCACGGATTACGCTTTGCATTCATTTTTCATAAAAAGGTCAAGACACTCACATGGGTCTTTCCACTCCCTGTTTGCCCATAGGCAAAACATGTGGCCATTCCACCTTCAAAAATGGTCTGGACCAGAGGTTTGGCTGTGAACCTGGAGTATGAAAGATGCCATTTTCATAAGCAATTCAAGTGTGTCTAAGCAACGTCCAATACTAACGTTTTACAAGAAATTAAGACCTTTCAGCTGTAGAGTGTTCGTGAAAAAGCATGGCAATAAATCAGTGATAAAAAGGTGTGAAAACATACTTCACTTTTACAAATAAAGACTGTGGTGCTTTTTAAGGTGAAAGGTACAAAAACCACACTGTATTCAATACCGGTAATTTCCATAAATATGTTATGATTCTTCACGGATGGAACAATTTCACAGAAAAGCACATGGTTACCTGTAAACCAGGTCATTAGAAGCTTCTTCGTCAAATGAGTAATCGAAATGGAAGGTCTGGTTGTCTAAATATTTGGTGAGGTCAACTTTCTGCTTTGGTTCGTGAAAGAGGAGGGTTCCGTTGCCGGGAATGGTCACCACGTCAATTTCTTTCTTTGCTATCTCTGAGCATAAAGCAAAACAGTGTATGAGGAATTCTAAAGACAACGTGGACCAAATACCTCACCGACTTTCAGGTGGACTATTTCTATCCGTTTACCTTTTTTATTCAAAGGACGCTTGCGGACACACACGCAGATTCTGTGAGTCTCAACCTACGAGAGAGAGATGTGAAAATTTATACCATGCATGGTCACAGTGAGAGGAGTAATGAGTAGGACAGAATGTTCTGGACCGTACCGGGTCGGACAGACACAGGGGTATCCTCTCCAGAGTTTCTCTGTAGTCTTCGATCATCTGGTAAAACTGCTTATTAGGACGATTCATGTCACCATACTGGGGGGGGGGGGGACACATTGATTGTTACAAGGATATATCAGTAAAAATGAAGTTGATTTATTATTATTTTTTTTATTTTAATTTGACCTTCAATCAGGAAGCTTATTTCAGTTTTCATGTCCGAGTCTTTGGTGAATAGTGTGCTGCTGCTTACAGACGTTAGCCTCGACTAAGACCATGAGAGGGCTCCCCCTGAACAGAACTTTCCAGAAAGGCCTCATCAGGCTATTAAACGACTCATCCCATATCACGAAACATCTGCAGCTGTACGGTCCAAAGTCTAATGTAGTCAAACTACATCACACCAAGTCAAGAAAGCATATATTTTCACTTTTTATTTATTATAACAAATCACTCTTTGGCTGAACAATGAAATCAGTTTGAATGATCTTGCATTTGTTCAGACTCACGTCTTTGTTCTGCCAAAGAATGTTATAATAAATAAACATGGAAATGCATGCTTTCTGAACTGACTGCGCTATACAGTCTGGCAGGAGAAGAAATGGAGCGTATGACAGATGTTTGGCAGACTTTTGACACCCATTCCGAGGCCCTCTGTTTGTGGAACCTTGTCACATATTCATCTGCAAGGCTATCAGCTTTCAGCAGCAGCTAACTCTTCACTGACAACATTGATAGGAAAAAGGGTTTGTCAGATTACTGGGCTAATATCGGGGACGACTGAAATAATAATAATAATAATAGGCTCTGTCTCGTTTCTGGGTGGAGTATCACTCTTAAGGATTTCACCTTTGCCTCACAGAATACTTACTTTGCCTTTCTTGTTTTGCGCGTCGGAGTTCTTTGTCATAAGAGATAGCCTTTTGTTTCCTGGTCTGGCCACATCATGGTTCATTCCTGAAATGCGTCGACCTGAGGGGAACACAAAAGCGCATAGCTGAATCAAACAGACGCCTTGCAACAGGAACAAACGGTTCTTCTTCTTCTTTTTTTTTTTTTAAATCGATAAACCTACATTCCATCACCCCTTTAGTATGTACCCGAAAGATTTTAATGGAGGATGCCGTCCAAATAGCAATAGGATGATTAAGTCTGGCACATTGTGTTCTCAGCATGAAGACAAGCAGAGTTATGCTTTAATTTAGCAAATGTTTACACAGATTTAGCAAACTGCCATCAGCCGCATTACGTTTTGGGTGTGTGAGACTTGCATATTATCCAAGTGATATAACTATATCATTTATTTAAACATTTGCCAACCACCACTGATTTACAAAAAAAAAAAAACCCCACCAAGATGTTCATGGCAACCTGTGCAAGACAAAACCAGTAGCTGTGAATCTCTGAAAAGCAGACAGGAATGGAACACACACTGTTGACTAGGCGTAGGATTTCTACTTCTTTGAACCAAATGAAATCATCTATTTCCATAGCAATGAACCATCTGCTGTTATCATAGTATTCTGTAGTCTTGCGATGATCTTTTTGATGTTCTTTGCTATTAACCTCGTGTTTGAAAACCTAACACCGCTAGACCTGTTCATTCTTCTTACTTTCCCCAGATTATCAAACAAAAGACGCTTGTTAGGTCTGCTTGCCTACAGCCTGTAAGCCAGACATGAGTGGCTGACTGAAACAACTGCTGGGTCAGCACTGGGACATTCTGCTGTTAAAACTTCATCACACACGTGTTCATATGGTGAAGAGACCATTTAATTACCATCCCGTGTAAAGGACTACGTGCACTAAAGGGTTAAATTCAAAGCCCTGTACGATATAGCCACGAATTACAATATTTCCTATAACAGTCAAGCCCCCACATATTCTAACCATGTTTTACTAATGGCTGAAAACAGTAGCACAGTCTGTAAGTAGATTTTTTTCTACAGAAAAACAAACAAACAAACAAACAAACAACAAAAGACCTAATGTCAAAAACGACTGCTTCGATATTCAGAGTTTACAACCCCGTGAGTTCCCACAGTTAAAGAAAACTCACCCGCGACGGACATTAACTGTTACAGCTTCGTTTAAAATGCGAACTCACTTGAGGTGACGGCCGGGGGAACACATTTCGAGGCCTCGCTCTCACACACGGCTTCATTCACCGGGAGCAGCGGAGAGGCCGGCTTCGCGTCGTTCTTCCTCTGCTGAAAGCTTAGTAACCCTGCAGAGGGGAAAACAGCAGCAACAAACGCGAGATTCACCGTGCGGACACACACAGAAACTGGGCTGGCCTGAAAGCCAACCATTAATAAATGACGGTAAAATACATTACTCAGTACTGAAACTGGAATAAATGTAGCTAAGGGACAGCTCAGTACCAACCCGAAGACCTAGGGATGGTAGACGAGGGTATCTCTGGAGCTGAGGGGTCGTTAGCTGACACAGCAGGAGGAGCGGCAAGCTGCTTGAACATACACGTCTGACGTGTCGTCATCCTCCTGGGAACTAAGCAGAGCAAGTCAAGGGCACATCAAGAACTGTGTATGCGTAAGCCCCACAGTGTTGAATTAATGTACGTGTCATTAAAAAAAGAAGCTGTTCCACAGAGGCCCAAGGTTTGATTAAGAGAAAGGATTGTATTGAGTGGGAACAGAATCAGCCCAGCAGAAATCAGCACGGTCTGGGTTGATCTAATGTAATCATTCTCCTGCTTTATTCGTACTCAGATGACAGACATGTGGCAGATGAAAGTATCTTTCTGACTAAACTGGAGAGGAATTCACTGAGGTTAAGGGGAGTATGGTGAGGTGTGATGAAAAAGGGAAAAAAATCAAAGTCTGTTGATTTGATTTTTGAAGTTTAAATCATTGTGACAGTGCCAAAGTGAATACACATTATTAAACATGCACTCCATGCAAACCTGACTCCTCTGTTGGACCAGCTGGATGGGCAACTTCAAATGGGAAATATACAGACATATTAACCAGCAACTGGCTTTTAGTTACATTTAAAACGAATCATTAACAAACAAAGGATAAGATAAGCTACTTACGAGAGGATGGGGCAGGTACCCTCGACGACCGCAAGTTGCTCTCATATTTCTATATGACAGAGAGAAAAAGGGGAGAAATTGTGATTCATCTTTAAGTTTGGTGACCTTTTGAAATGCCTTGGAAAACAGGGGATGGGAAACTGACCTTTTCTGTTACTGGAGCAGATGCAGGTTGATTTGAAGATTTTATGTACTGCAGCAGCTCCTCATTAAGAGGCCAAAGTTCGTCAGCATCAATCTGGGAGAGTTGTTGGCAGGGACTTTACGTTCACATTCACAGACAGTGAAAACTATTTCAAGCGTTTCAAGTGGTTCTCAAGATGCTTTACGAACAAATAACAAAAAGTCACCTCTTTCCCTTTGCATGTCCCGTCTTTCTCTTGCCACTCAACGGAGACTGTGGATTTTGCAGTATTAACAGATTTCACCGTAGCTGCATGTATTCTTCCTTTAAATCGACATGCAATATGATCTATTATTATTCACATTCTTACGCAGCCTCTACATACTCTACATACATGCAAGCTAAAGTGAACATTTTATAACAGGTTTACGGCTTAGAAGACATTGAGGCTATATATAATGCACGAATAGTCGCAGAAAACTGGACAAGAACACAGATAAAAACGTCTGAACGTGTTAAACTGACTGGAGAGCTGAGTTAGCTTGAAGGGAGCAACCTATGATATAATATTGACTAGCTAAATTTTAGCTGCAAGACAATACCGTCAGTATGTCTGAGAACGAAAACGCATTAATACATAATGTCTGTAGATAGCACTTACTGACAGAGTTATTCGCTTGCTATCAAATGTTTATTTTGAACCTGTTTGTGAGCTAACCTAGCTTAGCTTACCATTACTGCGACAGATGTTGACAGACAGCCCCATAAGAAGGTTTGCAGTGGTTGCATCCATCGTAGTTTGAAACTATATTTCCGTTGTAATATTATAAAAACTTCGTTATAGTACATATATACTTCGTTAGCGTTAGTGTTGTTACTCTGACTGATTTCTGATTTCAAACAAATCAAGAACGGTCCCAGCAGACTACATCACATTTCCAAACCCTTTACCGCCTCATTTTTAAAAGTCGCCAGCGGAAGTTGCTCCTTTGGCAGGTCGGGATATCCAAACATAAGCCGGAATATGTTTTCCCGTAGGACTTTGACCAATAATGACTTCACACAATATTGTTTTTCAATATTGTACACTTACATTTACATTTTTAATTATCGGAATATATGCGAAGTGTCGAATCGGTGAAATTTGTATTGTCGTGTTCTGTCATGTGCCCCCCCCTCCCCTTTTTTCTGTGTAGGGCGATGAAACCATGTGTTACTTAAAAAAAATAAATAAATAAAAATAAAAGTCGAATAAAATCATATATGGTAAAAGTTTTCGCTTTAACCTTCTGGTCAACATTTATCTTACTCGGATGTAGTAACATACACAGCCACACCGTGGAGCACTAATACCTCTGAAACACCATCCTTGCACCTTTCTTTTTTCACTGATGTCCCACACTTAGTTACTGATATATTTACATTGTCTTTTATTGCGGGTATTTCCGTAATATGAACAGAAATCTAATTTAAAACAGTCATGCACACCAGATCAAAAGGCAGCGATGCCATTTTAAAAGATGTAAAGGTTTTCTAATCATTTACTTTATTTTATTGTGGCATCGTGTCTCATTATTGGGTTCTATTTTAGAGATCACTGAAAGCTCCGAAGAATGACAACCTGTGCTTCTCTCCTAATTATACAGCCTATATTCTGCATCAAGTGGTGCTTCTTTCAAGTTTATATGGCCTTTGCTCAACAGTGCTGCTTCAAGCAATTAACGGCTGACAAAGGGTAATTTCTTGGGGCACTGAAAAGAGAAAGATATGTTTCATCCATATGTAAGCACTGCAGAAGACCCCAACACGCTTTGAAGCAAGACAAATGAGTTGTGTTGGACAACACATGAGTATCAGAGACACTGCTTAAGGGAATCAAAACAAGCAAGCGCCTTTGGAGGACACATCTGGCTCCCAAAACGATTAACAGATGAAAGCTTTTCGTGCTAAACAAACCTCTGACTGAGAAAAGACCAAAAATAAAACTGATATTTGCGGTAATTTGGAGAATGACTGTGCTCAGTGATATCACATGGTATGGGCGCCAATGAATTAATATGCCCTCTCCGATAAAAAAGTTTTTTTGCATGCAAAGGCCCAACTTATTAACACAATTTGTTTTATTGTCAGAGACCATAAAAGATCATGTTTGAGGACCTATCCCATTGAGCCATATGCTACTCATATTACATTACCGTGGTGGAATTGAATTATGGGTAGACAGCCACAATGGGTTTAAAGGCACAGCTATGATGAAAGAACATGCCCTCGCCTTGGAAGTCAAAATAAACACTTTAACATCCTACAGAAAGAACCTGATGGATTTCCCTAATCAGCGAAAGCAATTCTCTGCCTCCTTTAATGCACCAAGAAACCAAAAATGAACGAATTCATTTTTTTCTCAAACAAATAAATACATTTGAATAAATTTGGCTTGACAAAATGTCTGTCTTTTCTTTTCTTTTTGTTGCTGTATGGCAAAAAGGTGTAGAATGTTTCGTGTTATGTGAGTTAAGCTGAGTTTCTGATTCTGTAATTTCATTTCACCTGGGTTTATTTATTATTATTATTATTATTATTATTATTATTTTTAATTTTGTTTTTATTTCAAAAGCAATACCTATTGTGACAGTAAGAGGGCAGAAGATTCTCATCCAACTGAAATGGTATTGTCCTTAGGGACATTGATTCTGGTGTTAGTATGATACAGCCAGTGAGGAAGCTTCAGAGTTCATCCTAAGGCCTTAGAGAAATAGTATCCAGCCATTTGGGGTCCCACCTCCTTGACCACTGGTGCACTTTGCCCATCTATTTTCAGCCGACAATGAGGTAAGTTAAAATCCAAGACAGCCCCCTGATTACAAGGCAGCATCAAATTTATCCCAACCTCCCTCACCACAGTATGCGTGCAACGTGCACATGGGATAATTACCCAACCCCTTTCCCAACACACAAACACACACACACGCCCGCACACACACACACACACACACACACACACACACACACACACACACACGCACGCACACGCACACACAGCAGGCAGACAGACAAACAGGTTAAAGATGTACTGGTTTTCATTATGGTCCCTGTGATTATGTTGGGTTTTTCAACAAAATGAGTACAGAAAAGATGCCCAAATACTGCTACAGTCACGAAATGTGTGACAATCAGCAATACATCCTGACAGGATGAGACATCCTGTGTGACTTTGAAATCAAAGATAACATTCTGACCGCTGACCACACCCATCCCCAGTTAACCGGAATCCTGTGTTCTGTTCTAACTGTTCTAACTAAAATGACACGTTATTTATCCTCTTATTCACAAATTAGCATAAACTTCCCTCGGGCTGATGCGATGAAAGAACATTTAACGTGATTTCAGTTTCTGCAACACCAAAAACTGCATTACGTGATGTATTAAATAAATAGCAACAGCATTAAGGATGTTTTAGTTTATCGGACTCTGAAGAAGGACACAAAACAAGTTGTTCAATTGTACACAGCTCTTTTAAAGGACTGTGCAACGTCTTAAATGATTAAATTAAAAAAATTCAAATTCCATTTACAGTTCTGTTCAGTTCAGCAAATGCAGCAGACTCCAAGGCTAGTCTTCCGACAGTATATGACATCATGTCAGTCGACAGTTCCGCTCACAATTTTGTATGGCCCTCCGGATGAAATGGAAGCATACAAAAGACACAAAAAACGGAAACAGTTTGTGCACTGCAGAAATCAGTTAGCTTTGTACTGGTCTCAGTCATGGACATAAACACACACAGAATTCAGCTCTCTCTCTGACTGCTGGTGCAAATCAAGTGATGTAATACATGCTAATCTCATCTTAGTTCTTTTTCTGTCTGACTGTGAAAGGCAATGCTTGTTCTTTCATTCCTGTTCTGTTTTATCGGGAAAAAAAAGGGGGGTAGCCACACTGACAGATGAAAAAGAGGTTCTGTGTCCTTTGACTGGGCACGGGGCCCACCACACAAGTGCCAGGAGACACCTCTGTCGACAGATAGACTTCTGTTAAGATAGTCTAAGGTCACAAGAAACACTGTACACAGATACATCATAGATATACTGCACACAGACTGGAAGGAAGCAGTATTGGCAAAGAACCAGGTAGAACAGAACGCCATACAGACGCTACTGGGAGAAATATTGCTGGAAAAGCAAAATGTGAATAGAGAACTAACTCTCTTGATTAAATACACAAAACCCAAAAGTTACATAAAGCAACATGCCAGAGGCGCATTCCTCTTCTTAGTAATATTCTCTACATATTCATGACATTATATGTTCAATTAACGCAGAAGAAGAGACTGCTAACTCTTGCTGTCTCTGTCCAAGCTCCATGGACAGAATGAAACACACAGGTTTAATAAGCAAGGAGCTCTACTCTTGGCAGATCAGAGATTTAAGGAAATCTACTCCTTGATGATGAATTAACGCGGTTAAAGATGAAAGCTGGAGCTCGACACATTGCACGTAAGAATTTTTTTTTTGCCTATTTTAATCTTGTCGGGGCTTGTATGTAAATGTATGGCCTTCGGTCATATTGGAAACTGTTCAGGTACAGAAGTGTTGATAAGTATACATCTATGAAAACATGAATGTGACTCCACCACAACAGAGCCAAGAGTCATTACCGGCTCTTACCCCTGACGGACCACATGACTCATCTGACAGGTTGGTGTGCTTTCTTGGGAAACATGACCCGTTCTTTTTTTCAAGGTTGTCTTCCCCGAGGGACAGAAAACAAACTTTTTTTTTTTTTTTTAAAATATCGCCTTTAGATTAAAGCGTTCACCTGTCAGCACAGCTGAACTGGAACTCGAGGTCTCTTCTTCCTGATTAAAAATACAGTCTTAATTAAAGAGTCAAATACAACGTTATCTTGCTCTTCCACAGTGTCAGAGGGGATTATTAAGTCTTTGCAGGAAATGAATGGACCACCACGGCCTAAAAAAAAAAAATGCTTTAAAATACAAATGCATGGTATATGGTGAGAAAAAGAGAATGTGGATTCCACCCATGATTAATCCTCTGCTGTTTGTAAAATTTCTGTTACATATATGCTGACGTTGATGACTTGACTAAATTAACCAGTGTTTGCTCAAGGAGATGGGGGAAAGGCTAAAAGATAAAGCATATTGCACACATTATTAACTGTATTATTATTTCTTGTCTTTTGTTGTTTTTTTTGTTTTTTGTAATTTCAAACCTTATGGTAGATTTCAGTTTCATTGTAATAGCACTGTTTCGACGGTCATAATGTGGACTCTGGTATCAGGAAACACCATTCACTGAGGTGGGGAAAAAAAAACAAAAAAACCCCCAGAAACTTACCATTTGTTTTCAAAGTTTTGTCACGCACACCAGTTTAGCATACCAAAAACAGTTTGACCAAAAACATCGTAAATCATAGCAAATCGTGTGTTCACTTCACCAAAATTGCACTAATTTTTCTTTGTTCCTCTCAAAACAGAACTATCATGTTCTCTCAATTATGGTTGTGCCTGGCAGTTTTAATGTGATGATGTCATGGCGACGGAGAGCAATGGAACAGTGAGAGCTGCTACATTCCACTGCCTCAGGTGAGCACTGTTACACTTGAGCTTATTACGATCCACTGTTGTAACCAGAAAACAGCCAAAAGAACAACAAATTTTATTCTGAACTATCAGAGTTACAGAATTATGACAATCTGGGTGCAGTGTAGCCTAATCAATCAAATGAGAACATAGTGTTATATGTATGAATTTCAATAAATTTTGACAACATTTTACAGTTATATGCAAAGTTTTAAATGTGTGATAGGACTGAAAGGTTATAAAACTAGGAACGAGCCAACTTCCCTTAAGCAGTATTCAGACGCCTCAGCAGTGATAGACACGTTGTCATTTGTGGATCTCAGTTAATCGGTTTAAGAAAAAAAATCTTGTCAAGTGTTCTGCCTGTTGCAAGCTTTTTGGTCGTCATGCAAGCTTTTGTAAAGCAATTTAGCCTACTGTTATTTTAACCTGAGAAAAAAAAAAAAGGTAAGACACTACTCAGTCACAACAAAATTACTAAAGTACTCAGACACTGCGCGTGAAATATTCTGGCAGTCTACCACAAACGAATGTGTCAGAACACAAATTGAGGGGAAAAATCGTTTACTGTGAACACACCTATGTGAAAATCCAGCTGAATATTGATGAGTGAGTTAAAAAAAAAAAAAAAAGGAACAAATTTAACCAGCCATCAATCACCGAAATATGAATTTGTCCCTAGGCATGGAGGCTGTTTGTCGGCCGTCATTGCTGATTATCTACCCTGTAGAGATTGTGTTGTCATGGTTTCCAGTTCTGTTGAGGACAATGTTCCATAACACATTCATGTCATTTGTAAGCGTACCTGTATCTATCTAATTACGTGTATTTAATGTGGTGGAAATGTTCTACCTGTCTCTCGGAACTCACTGGGCACTTTGCCTAATTCACCTCCCTGTTCAGATAGTTGAGTTGTTTTGTACTCTTCCCTTTGCTTTGATACGCTACTGTCATATAACTGCACCTGAGTGAATTTTGTGAGGCCCTCCAAAATGTCAATCAATTTCCCCAAAGAAAAATCAGCATGACATCGCTTCTATTTTGAGTAATTACCTTGGAATGAGCGTGTTTAGGACATAGCTTTTTCCCTCCTGTCATGTTTGACAGTTAAGCATGTTGACTTTAGTTTTATTCCTAGCAATGACTGAGTACATTTTTTTGCAGCTTGAGAATCAGAAGGATTCAGCTGGATTAAAAACAGGCACAAATCGATAACTAGACTTCACAGGGCATGGTAATGATTGGTTTGATGTCATTAAATACGCTGTTGTTGATTAAATATGAAGCCATTTTAGGGTAGATTGAAATTATTTTCCAGAACTTTCCCACCCTTTTGGCATCTTCTCTAATGGACTGAAACATATTGTTCAGGTTTGTTTTTCATTAAGGGGGCAGAACGCTGTCAGACACTGAGACGGAACACAGCCTGCGATCCTGCAAGAGAAAGATCCGAACGATAAAAAAGTCCTCGCTGCCTCCATCCATCAGTGAATTATCTACCACAGACAAGGTATGACGCCTACAGCCAAAGTTACAGCACAGAATTCTCACGTTCATACTTTTTAACGACGCAAACTTTGGCTCGAGCATGCATGTCATTATAACAAAGAGGTAACTGTCGTTTTTATTTCTTTTTTTTTTTTTTTTTTTTTTTTCTCCGACCGTGAAGGGATGAGAAGATGATCTAGTCACACGCAAACTGCCTCCAGACGGTCATTATGTAACTGCGGAGGGTCCACAGCTGCAATGAATCTACGAGCTCAGTAAACCCAAACGTACTTCAGTTTCCTCGTGTGTCATTATTGGCCCTGTTATAAAGTCTAGCAGTAGGTCCCTGCCTGCAAAATAAAAATAAAGTGTTTTGATGTCATCCAATTACATTGTTTGCTTGTATATTACCATAAAAAAAAGAAAAAAAGAAAAAGATGTTTATTTTTCCTTAAAAAAATGAACGTATAGTAGTGCTAGTGAATACTCTGTGGCACAGACTTGATCTCAGTTTGACGTTTTATTTTCATTAATTATACAAGATATTTTTGTCTTTTCCGCTGCGCTCCAGAAATAACATCATTGACTGCTGGAGCCGTATGAAACGACATCGTTTACCGTCTGAGTGAATATACAGATTACAAATGGTCTTGGGTGGGAAGCATGTCTGGAAAAACTCTGCTCCTATAATCTGTTTAAGACGCAAATGATAGGAACAGTCTTCCTCCATGGCCCCTGGGCCCCTGCTGATGACCTCACGGTGGGCGGTTTCCTAGGTGACAGTTTAGTGGGGTCAGCCATAGGTTATGGGGTTTTTTTCTTGTACGTTACAGGTGTCTCTAAAGGGCGTAACTCCGGTTCCTGCTGAACTGAGCCAGTGCTTTATAATATCAACTGTTATCAGCTCAGTAGGCACAGGAGGTTGCGCCCATTCCCTTCCTCTGTCATACAAAGACTAACCACAAGGAGGCAGTCTCTTTTTGTAGGGGAGTCAATACTATCCATGCCTCTCAGGCAGACTTGATCCTAAGCTTAACCTGGAACTTTGAAATTTTCTCATCGTGCATTTCAACTGATTAACTCAAAGAAATAACGAATGAGATACAGGGGGGTTACAAACCACATATTCACCTCGTAACAGCTCCAAGCAGTTTATCATCTCCAAGAAGCAACTATCTAAACAGTTTGTTGGGTGTTAAAGTAAGATTTATGTATTTAATTTTTCAGTTTCATTCTACTGAAACTTTCAAGATTTCAGTCTGCCAACATACGGTTACTGAGGCATCATGATGTAATCAAACAAGGAGTGGAGTTTATTTAATTTGTCAAGTGAAATCAAGGCTCTTTAAACTTCCTGAGCTTGTGGTAGTCTGGGCATGAACTTTCATAAGGAAAATGAGGTGTTTCTTGGTTTTTAATGTCGTCATGACCTTCTGTCAGGATGAGACTGCAACTGCAGCCAACCGGGGAAAAAAACAGTAACTGACAACGATTATCTCATTTGCTAAAGAGAAATAGAAAGACGCTGCTGAAAAATCTGATAACAAAACTTCTTTTCCCTTTCTTTTTTTTCCTTCTTTTTTTTCCCTCCAGATTTTAGACCGGTATTGAAAAAAAAACAAAACAAAAAACGGCTAACCTGTAAGAACTAGAGGAGATGTTTTCCAGCGTATTGTAATTCATTCTGATTTCAGGGTGGGGAGAGGGGAAAGGCGATGTTAGTATGGACCTTTAACTGAATGTCTACTTAACCAGACCACCATGTTTCAAACAGAGAAGTTCACAGTTATGCTGGGGCTCCTTCCCCCCCCCCCCCCCCCCCCCCCCCCCCGTGGGTTATTTCCTGGAGTCTACAGTAGCACTCCCAAATCCCTCCGCTGCTCTGTGTTTGTACGGCTGGCTGTCATGTTCGTGTTTTCAGTCCTCGGCTGATGAGAGTTTGGGGCTCAGAGGCGCGGAACTTAGCCACTGTGAACATAGGTTTATAAAGATCTGTTCACAAAGTGGGCCAAGTCCTGCACCTCACGAAACATCGCCGAATGCCATCAGCACGGTAGCAGCAGAGCCGCACGCTCCTGTGCACTTCCTCGAATCTTTTTTTTTTTTCTTCTCTCCTTTCATCACCCTGAAACCCTGTAAAAGCCCCCATCTGCAAACAGACTCAACAGCAGAGACCATGCAGAGGCCATCTGCAAGGGAATATTTTCTCAGTATGGGGGATATATATCAAAAATTAGCCATGAGTTAGGTGAAATAAAAAAAAGTTTCCACGTTCATTATTAACTGCTTAAATGGAAAATAATTTAAGGCAGAACACATTTTAAAATGTATTTTTTTCACACAGTGTCAAATGTTGAAAATGATCATCACATTTATAGATTTTTCTGAAAACTTGTCATATATTTATTGAACACTGAAAAGATGTCAGTGGTTGGTATCTGCTATCTATTTATGACTCATAACTGTTTAGAGATAAGAGCAGGTCAGACCATAGCAAGGACTATGGAACATTCATGACAGAACACACAGCTCTCTACATTCCATACCACATCGGTTTAAGGTTAAATGGTGAGCATGGGTGTGTGTGTGTGTGTGTGTGTGTCAGTAAATCAATCATGCATTCAAAAGATGCTTGAACATGTTGCAAAAATATTTTTTTATGAGTTCAATAAAACTCCGTCCACAGAGATGCTTTCAAGAGTCTGTATTTTTGTTTCTTTCTTTTTCCACTCTGTTTCTGATTAAGCAGTTAAAAATACTAAAACGAATCATTACCTTATCTTAATGAACCCATTACCACAATTTTCTATGTGTAGTTACGTACCAAAGTAGATGGGATTCAATCCCAGTGCACGCCACATGTGGTGTTTCAAAAGAAAGCTTCAAGTGTCGTAACCGCTAAAGCCCCCCCCGCCCCGGTGTCAGCCTACATGCCTCTCGGGGGCATAATATTTTCAGATCATTTTTCAAAACTGTGATAGTAATAATTTAGAAGGGGGTCATTAACGTTACACCGTTACAATAATGTTATGATTTTATAATAACCATTTTAATTCTCTTTGACTGTTAAGCTCAGTGATTCTCGTTCAGTCTAGAAAGCTTTATAGCATGAAATGAGAGAGCACAAATAAAACCTTGCTATTCTTTGTGAGAGGGGTTACCAGCAGCAGCTGCAGACACATAGCAGAGGGCAGGAGAGGGAAGGGCCGTTATGGGCTTTGGTGAGGTTGATGGCTTGCCGCTGGTTGGAAATCCCTGGCAATGTGATTTTATGATATAATCCCAAATCACTCTGCCAGGAATCCCTCCAGCGGCCCCAAGGAAATGAAGGGCTAGAAGGGGAAAGAGAGAGAGAGAGAGAGGGAGAGAGAGAGAGAGAGAGAGAGAGAGAGAGGGAGAGACAGAGAGAGGGAGGGAGAGAGAGGGAGAGAGAGAGCAGGCAGGAGAGAGAGAGAGAGAGAGAGAGAGAGAGAGAGAGAGAGAGAAAGTGAGAGCAATCATTGGCAGATGCTTGCATTATATCTGTATCAGTCATCAGTTATCACTATCAAATTTCTCACACTCTTTCTCTCTCTCTTTCTCTCTCTCGCTCACTCATTCACACACACACACTTCCTTAACAGCTTGTGGAGTGAATTGCTTGGGTTAACTCAAACACCTGAGAAAACACAGGCTCAATGCCCCATGTTTGCCTGAGGGGAGACAGCGCAAGTCCTATGTTTTTTCAGTTTACATCAGTACGTATAATTTGCCACAGCACAATATATGTTGACTAGAATAATCTGCTCATCTGTCAAAACATTATAAACTCATGTTACATATAAAGAGGTGTTGACTACCTTAAAAGGCTCATTGAAAATGCCAAGAGTGTATATTCAAATCAATGGAAAGGACTTGATTCATTAACTAATGTCAAGGCCAAGTTGACGCATATCATGTCCTCCAACTATGCTCTATAACGGTATAGAGATATAATTGATCTCTACCGATACAGCAAATTTTTCAGTTACCCTAATGAAAACAGATATAGGGCTGTCTGCCTTGCGTCTTTTTTTTTTCTCTGAGTGTGTCCTCGGGGATGTTAAGAATGAGTCGCTTCTTTAGCCATTGGAGTGTAATTGTGCTACGGGACACACTTATGGCTTGAAGGAGACTGCAGTCTGAATTCAGTGCAAACGGATGTGCTCATGAAAGCTGCACTTGTTCCCTCAGACTCTGTGAACCTTGTGTGTGGCTTTTTGTCAGCGATACAATGCAAGAGCTGAAAGGAAGCAGAATGAGCTGATGTTTCTATGTAGAATGTCCCTAACGGGAACAATATTTCATCGTGACTGATTATAACCGTTACCTGACCAATTAATACCTTGGCCTTGTTTCCTCTGAAAGCAGAACTGGCTTCAATACAAAGTGCTCTTCCCGATAACCTCCCACCTAGAAATAAAGACAAAAAAAAATTGTTATTTGTTTGACTTCAATGGCATGAGCAATAAAAATTTAGTCAGAAACTGAAAGACCCTGTTTCTGTGGAAGGGAACAGTTAACTGAAGCCTTGTTGATTATATGCTTAGCCTCAGATATCAGCAAGGAGGTCTGTCCCAGGTATGATAACAATCACACCTGCGTTTATTGCTGCTTTGAACTGCATCATAACTACAACTATATGAACGTCTTTTATCATTCCATAATCAGTCCACATGACCCTCCACGCTCATGGTGCAGGTCACGTGTTATGTAGTACAGTTCCACTGAAAACGTATGGAGGGTATAATTTATTTCCTTACTGTCTCAGTATTTATGTAAGCCAAACTGTTGATGTGAATTAAAATAGTTCGAAATGAATTCAGACTTCAGTTATCCTGTGAGATCACTATAAATGTTATCATTGCTACTATTATTCCTAACGCTGTCATTACGGCTTTTTTGACGTCATTAAAGCAGAAATTTTAAAACAGACATGCAGATGAGTCTTCTAGAGGCTATAAATGGTCTAACAAACAGACTGTTGAATGTCAGCAGGGACTGACCATTCATACAAACACAAGTTTCTGATGGAGTGAGACGAAACAATTGCTCTACTTCTCACAGGGGTTTAGGAAGCCAAAAAACACTGTTGCTAACCTTGGGCCCGGGTTGCTACTTTCCTGGGGCACAGTTAAGGAGCAAACATGGTTTCTCAAAATATTTATTTCAGACCAGCGGATCAACGTGAACAGGAAATAAGAAGGGTAAATCCAGAGTAAACAACAATCTTCCTGTGTTGTTTCAGAGTATTCCTTTAACTCTTTCACATTCCTGTAGACGTTGTATGGCTTTCTAAATAAAGTGTACAAAGAAACCAAAAAACAACAACAACAACAACAACAACAACAAATCCAAATGAGATGAAGAACATTTATGGTGCTGTAATTTACTTTAAAAGTCATTTAAAAGGCACCATTAGCTAGCACTGTAATTACAGTCAAGTCAAGCTTGTCTTATTACATGAGTTATTTCCTTAGATTAGGGGCCATTATTGCAGCTCCTGTCCACGTTTTATTCTCTGACAGTCCCTCGCAAATCAGCCAGACCTTCGAGAACGTACTTCGCTCTTCGGGTTGTGCTCGAGTTCCAAAGAAGAGCTAGTGTCTAAAAATGGGTGAGCCCTACTTCTCTGCTGCTCTGACAGGTTAATACATAACAATTAAACTGGTACAATGAGACAGCGCAGAATTGTCACATTGGTACGGAAATGGCTCAAGCTCCTTCCCTGAACCCCGATCTAATCCACTTCGTACAAGGCCCAGGGATCTTTTTAATTGCCCACATGTGTGACAAAGCAGGGAACCCATTGTATGAAACACGGCCAAACAGTTTAAAATGATGTCTGTCCAAAGGCAAAGAAGAATAAGAAAAACCGCTGTGAGTTTTCTGCAGATCTGTAAACAGTCAAGTAGGCCTATATAAATCTTACAATATGAATATGTATTTTTATGGAGTGTTTTGTACTTTAATGTGGTGTTTGTGTGCGAATTCCGTAATGCTGTTACTGTCCGTGTGGTTTTTAAAAGTCACATGAAACTTTATTTGTACTTGGACTTGAGGTGCCCGTAAAAGCTCTGCCTTCTTTTTCATGGACTCCTGAATTTTTTAACAATGCAACAAGCAAAAAGATAATCTCTTTGAGTTAGAGCGTTGTCTTGAAGGATTTATAAAATTTCCACAGTTAACTGATTGTCTCCGGAGGACCACAGAGGATATTTTGAAAAAGAGACTACAATTGTCACACACGGGCATAAAACAAAAAGAGGATTTTATGACTGTCTTTGAAAGAACAAATAACAGTATCCTAATAAGATCAAGTCGGCTTATGATATCCTTTTTCCTCAGAGACAACATTTTCTGCACTCGTCTGCCCTCAGCTTGTCTCAAATTGTTCCAGCATGCCCCAAATTACAAAAAAATTACACTAATACTGGCACCTTCTACATCTGCCTTCATCCAGCAGATGACGACCTGTCACATCCCTGCCAGCCAATCAGCAGGTCTTGTGCTACAAGAAAAGATGCCAATGACCCCTCCCCCCCTCTCTTTCTCTCTCTCTCTCTCTTTCTCTTTGTCTCTCTCTCTCTCTCTTGATTACACAAAATTTTCACAGCCTCAGCTGTTACGGCTAGACAGCCCCAAGGGCAGGCTGGGACACACGTGATTGGTCTGCCTGGTCTGACGCCATCCCCCTTGTCCTGGCAGAGAGGAAACACTTGAGGGCACATAAAGGGGGAAGCATTGCATGCTGGGAGGAGGGGAGGCGGGCTTCCCATGCTGATGCTGCAGATAAAGTTGACTGTGTTCTAAGCACACTGGGAACACTTCTTTTCTTCTTTTTTTTTTAACACTGGGGAATTATGATGCGTGCAGGCAGCCTGATATTCTCAGGCGGTCAGAAATGGTCAACAACATTGTTAGCCTTGAGTCGCCTTCTGTCTGATTGCGACCACCTACAGCATGACAATCACAGCACCATCCATAGGCACACACACACACGCGCGCGCTGAGTGCATTTTAGGCTAAGAAAGAGTTCATGTTCAAAGATATGTCAAAAGTTATTGACATCACATTTGTTTTCTGTATTTTTTTTTTCTCTCTCTCTCAGATGCCATTCCAACTCCAATTATACACATATTTTATACAGATATTGTGAAGATAATGAGCTCAGCCAAAACATATGCTCATGGTGAGATTTAGTGCTCTCTAAAAGGTTGCATCTCTTGAGATATTAAATGGCTCCATCATAAATTTTTATTGCTATTGTTTTTTTTATGAACTATGAATGAAACTATGAATCATCATTAGGGATGGTAGCATCAAAATAAATAGAAAAAAAAAGATGTTGTGTTGGGGTCACTGTTAAATTAAAAACAGACTGATTTGTGTTTCAGCTTAGAAGCTATGTGCTAAGTTTGAGGGATGATTATAACTGTAAATAAATAAAACAATCCCAGAAGGCAAAGCACATCAAAAACCTTAAACAAAATTATATCTCAAATTAAAAGAGGATATTGTTGATTCGTTTTGTATTATGTGCACGCGTGCACACGACTGGATGTTCATACACTGCCTAGAACCATCGTCCATTCTCCACAGGTAAAGACATGATCTGTTCCAAATGCCTCCAAGGTAATCGAATCTAACGAAGTAACATCCCCTAAAAGGTATTTATCACAGTCTCTCTGACATGGTTTACATTTGCCCATGGAAGGACCACATGAAAAAAATAATTACATTGAGGTCGAGCCGCACTTGCCAAATTACTTCCACAAATACTCTTCAGCCGTTGGATTTCTTACAGGCCTTAAGCCCAACAAACTCAATCAGGAAACAAAATAACTCTTAAAAGTATTTACTACACAGAACAGACGAGTGGAACATGCTGGAGACTTTAAAAGTGCATTCTGAGGACACAACACAAGGCTGAATAAAACCAGACTCGAACCAAATGAATGCTTTGGTTGCCTGAAACCAAACAGGGCCTTAAACAACAGTATATCACGAGAGAGCGGCTGAATGTTGAGTGTTAGTAAAGGTTACTGTTCTGTGACTTCAGCTTTCCTGTGCATTAAAGACTCGTAAAGCATATGAGACAGTGTGATCCTGCACTCACTCTAATGTGTGTCCTTTGGCATGATTCTGCTCAAGAGGCCTCATGCTCTCAATGGAACATTTCAGAATGAACTCGCCAGTTTTCTTTCTTTCCTTTTTTTTTTTTGTGCATTCTTTCTCGGAATGCCTCCAGGCGTTGCTTGTTATTGGAATCCTCATTATTAAAATGATAGCAATTGTGACCAATTAACCTGGTGTGCTCACCCGTTGTCCATAGCTGATTAGCCGCATTGAGACAAGTAGCGGCAGAGCCGCTTTCCCACACATAAACGAAGGTAGGGAGAATTTGGGGACTTTATTGGGCTTGGAAAAATGCAATAAAATCTCTCTCTGTGAATGCACCCATCTGTTGGACCTTAGAACACTTCCTGTAAACAAGGCATAGAGAACAAAACCTCTTACACCAGGATCTTGTCTATAATCACTCTTTCATCTTTATTTTCCTCTTTTCTTTCACCTCACTCCCTCTCCCTCTGCCTCTTTTTCCCTTTCCCGCTCTCTTGTGCACTTACGCATATGCGCACACACACACACACACACACCCCACCCCACACACAGTAAGTCTCCTTCTCTGTTACACAATCGTCCATACCCTGAGTGTAAAATGAAATAGCCGACGAGACAAATATTGATTTATGCTATAGTGTCTCACAATATACTACATTTTACAAAACTAGATTTTATGAACATTTGTGACAGCCTATTCTGTGCATGTGCGATATCCGTTTGTGTCGGTTTGTGTGGAGGGTCAACCGGAGAAACGTACAAGTGTGTTACAGTCAAGTGAATTCATCATCATTCAGTGACTCGTTTAAAGCTTAAAAAGAAAATTATCACCTTGTTTGAGAATGCTGCTCGCTGTCAATGACAAGACCTAAATGCTAAAAATACGTAACTGTGTTTTTTAAAAATCCTGTTTTATATAAAGAAGTTTTATTTATTTTGCTATTTGTCTGATGAGAACATGGTGTCCCTTGATCTGGGTTCTAAACCTGATTTGCTCTCGTACGAACATGATGTCATCGCTCCCTTCCCCACAGCGCTGTTTGTGCGCCCTTTTACTAACATTTCCACATGTGCCAGTGAATTAGACAGGGATCCAGCAAACAAACAGAGTTTTGTTTAGAACACACGTTAAATAGAGTAAAATTACACCAAATGCTCTGAATAGTTTCGCATTTCCACCGGCACGTCTACAAAACAAGGCGTGGAGTTAACCATACAAATGTTGCCATTTTGTTTAACCCCCCCCCCCCCTCCTTTAGGGTGAGAGAAAAAAAAAAAACAACAGGAGAGAAGGAAAGGAAATGTTCCAAGTCATGTAATGGTGTTTCTGACAGGAGATTACCGCCAGGAGACAGAGGACTGACGGGCTCTCAGGATCTCATTAAACCCACTAATATGTGAAACGTACGGTGTTAAAATGCAGAGTTTTTTTTTTTTTATGAGGGTATATAAATGACAGAAACTGAACATATTGGACAAAAAATGAATGTGTTATTTAGCAGGAAAAGCCGTAAGATTTATATGGGTAAATGCCCTGGTCTTGGGGGGTGGGGGGGGGGGGCTGTTATCACTTGAAATGTAAGCAAACCAATAAAATGAAGTTCAAAAATCTCTGTTCTTTAATTGCCGTGTGTTGTTCGGATCGTATGTTCAATTACATAATTCAAATTTACAAATACCTTGTAAACCGACAGGTACAAGGCCATCTATGATCGGTTCATGCAAGAAAAAAAAAAAATTATGAGATACTCATCTCTTAATATTTGAGAGAGATTTTCGATTTTCATTTAGATAAGTATCCTGTCTGGATGTTAAAAAAAAAAAAATAGCCAACGTTTGGTAATTTCTGTTTCTTGAGATGTTTTGAAAAGATGGTAGTAGTATGATTTTTTTTGTTTGTTTGCTGATTTTTTTTTTTTTTTCCGCTGGGCTGTTATATAACCCAATTATTATTGAAAAGTTTACTAAGAAATGAGGAAACTAAATGTCTCGTCCGTAAAATGATTGAAGAAAAATCAATTATAGGATTTATCCTAATCTAGAAATGTCGACATGTGCGTCTCTTTTATAATATCCATTAATGCCCTTTTTTTTTTTAAAGAAAACAAAAAAACAAAAACAAAACTGGGAAAACTGGGATGAAATATGTGCCTTTTAAGTTTCTTGGAACTCTATGATGAGCTTCATATGATAAAATTTTTTTATCTTCTAGACTTTTCTTTTAAGATGAGCAATATAATTAGGAGATTAAGATGGGCAAGGCCCAGAAAGACTGTGAAAGGGTATGATGGTACTCTAAGAGGCAGTAGCACAAAAAGAAACTTGTTTGTGAACTTGGATTGTTCTGTATGAATGCATGTATACGTATATGTGTACACGTGAATACGTGTGTGCGTATACATGCGTGTGTGTGTATGTGTGTGTGTGCGTGCATGCGTGCCTTGTGTCAGTTTGTCTGTCAGCCTTTTTGAGTGTGTGCGTCAGTGCGTGAGTGTGTGTGATTAAACTTAATTTCATTCAGTCGACCTCTTGTTCAAATGACTGCATTGCACTAACACAGTGTAATGGAGTATTTACAGTGACGTCATCTTGCAATTCATAAACTGTCTATATCATAAATCAAACTATTTAAACTGCACAAACACAACAGACCGGTCATTAAGGATTTGTTTTCCTCTTAAAGCTAACTTAATCACGTATAAGCCTAAAATTACAAATAAATTCCTCTGATTTCTTTTTGTATGGCACCATTTAGCAGCTGGCTTTGTCACAAAGACACTGAAGTTCAGACGCAACACACCTCAAGGAAGAATGAGAAAAAAAGTTGCATTCTCTGAAACTGAAGCCTATTCATGAAAGACAAGGAGGCCAGAACAGATCCTCAGAACCCTAGCAATCAGGGCCCCACACATACTAATTGAATCATATATATCTAGCCAGCAACCCCGGGTCTGCAAACACGCACACACAGTCTCGGCCCAAAATGTTGTTCTAGTCGTGCCAGTCACGTCAGGTGAAAAAGATGGCTTACTTCCCCTGCCATTGCCAGGATTCAGTCAATAGAATATATAGAATATATCATTCTTTTATATATCATTTTCTCTACTTTATTGTTCAAAGTTATTTTTTCTCATTTTCGTCATCCTACCTTTTTTTCCCTTCAAAATAATAATGAGAAAACTGATCTGTTTTTGGCCCACTTAGCCATTTTTCTCCCTAGTCTTCCCTCCCCATAGTTTCCCTAGTCTTTGTGTCACAGTTTCCCCCTTTTTTTGAAATGTTCTTTTGAACTTATTGGTTTTAGCATATGATATTCCCATACTTTTTTCTTGGCTTTGTGATCAGTGATGGGTTTTGAATGCTGCCTTTGTTTTTCTTTCGTTGAAAATGAAAGCGTGGGATCACTCTAAACAGTCGAAGATATTCAAAATAAGATTACACAAACATGTAACATCATAAGAATCCTTTCAGTATTCCACTGCAAAAAGAAAAAAAAAAACAACTAGTTCTAGCTGCTAATGTGTTTCCATTCTATGAAATTTGTTAATGTTTATTAAATTCCCCTCAAAATCCACATAAAATGGGTTTTACAATGTAACTTTATGCATGAATTGTGGTTTCCTGTATTATGGGGGTTAAGGAAAGGTTCTAGCATTAAAACCTCAGCCCATGTTTGGGAATTGGGTATGCTTTGGAAAATGCTGTAATTTTAGTGTTAAAATCTTAATGTTGCTGCAGACCAGGTCTTTGGCAAGAATTCAGATTCATGAGTTGACGAAATGCCTATCATTAACTTTTCCCCCCATATTTTTCCATTATTCATGCTATATGGGGTTTTTTTTTTCTGGAACAGTATAATTGATGCTATATTGATTTTGTCTACACCTGGAGTTTGCAAAGTTATAATTTCCCTACATACTACATTTTAAACAGTACAAAATGCTGTTTCAGTTCTTTGTATATCATTTTACAGTACATACTACAAGTACATACTTAATAAGATAACAAAGGTAAACTTTGAACAAACTGTAGAAAACAGCAACTTCCAAAGGCAAAAAAGGCGTTTTTCATTCATTCTCCGTACATATTCTGAAAACAACTTTTAAACACACAAGCGCGTTACAAGCAGCTAAAACCAAACCAAACCTTCAGAAGTCAATGGAGAATGCAAACCCCCTTGTTTTTTTTTTTTAAAGACTAAGCCACAGAAATGAAAAGAGCTGCAGGTCTTTATGATATCAACAGGTTAGAATCATGCACAGTCATTTTCTCCTAGTACAGCAACGTTAGAAACAGAAAGCCAAGCTCAGATGATGTAGAAATTCTTTTTTTTTGTTTGTTTGTTTGTTTTGGTACTCACTTCAAAAAGTACTTCAGACTTTTCTCATTCTCAGAACTCAACCAGCTCAGGAGATTTCTGTACAGTCCCCTTGGCCAGACGGTTCCATATTTTCGGGCTGAGACGTTAAGGAAGGGTTCATTAGAAGAGAGAAAACGAGTATTCACGTGGTGCCTGAGCTTCAGTGTAAAGCTCAACTCTCAGTCCAGAGCAAAAGCCTCTGCTGCATGCTCCTCCTCCAGTCAATGCCAAGAACTGAAGCAGAGGCGTGCACATCATTCACAGAAGTTTGTCTTTGAAAACCACACCTAACCGGGGCAAAGAGGAGGGGAAACACTGCCTTTTCCTTAAAGGGGGGGGGGGGGGGAAGGGGGAGGGAAGAGGGGGAGGAGGGGTGGAGGTTGAGTCGGGGTGGAACTTTTTCAGCTTTCAGTTTCCAGCTCAAACCCAAATTCAAACGAGAGAGCAGTAGGCTCCCTTTGGAAAAAAAAAATGGTGGGTTGTTTATTTCAGTTAAAAAAAACCAGTCTTTATGAAATAATGCTCTAGGCTGTAGGGTGAGGGCTTTTGGTTTTGAAACGTGATTAAAGGCCTGGATCTTTACTTTTGATCATGGATTTGTTAGAGATAGAGCAATGTTTATGTGTGTCTTGGTATACTGTCTGTGTATATGCTCAATAAGTACACTTTAAGTTGGGTATGCACTTGGTATGTTCCTTTCCTTGTCTTGTTTCTTCCTTGTATCAGTTAGACAGAGTCCCCTATGCCTTTGTTGCTGAATGTATCGGGTTACAAAGTTATCGGTGAAGTTTAACTTGAACCATTGTAATGTTTTCAAAAAAGGTGTTTGGTTGCAATATTTGAATTTACCGTATCAAAGTACCACCATGCCCAATTTCATATGCCCCATTTTTCAATGTTCTTCACTTTCACTGACATCGGTTTCTCTGACTCACAGCACAACGGCACTGGGCAAATTACTGGGTAGACCTTGTAATTAATGGTTTGCATTAATGCTTTCTTTGCCAAAGTTCTAAAGACATTTATCTCCTCACCCTGACACAATATTATATTGGGCTTCCATCACTCAATCGTAACGTATGGTTCATTATCGCTGAAAACTAGAGCAAAGACATAGAATGTACACATGGAAAAAAAAAAGTACTAATGTTTGACTACTACTTTCTGTTGACAGCATAACAGCTCTTGTTGCTAGGTAACGAGCTGCCACATTATCAAATTAATCCAATCAGCTTCAATCATTGCCCATTAGTTCAGAAATTTGATACAGGATATTCAGAGCAAATTTTGATCATATTTGCTTAACTGATGGCTAAGCCTATGAGTCATGCATTCAGACAAGATTTACTCTCAGACTTAAATGTGAACTCGATTCTATATGGTACTGATAATACTGAGTAGAGGAGAGAGAGAGAAGCTCGGAGAGAGAACAGATAACATTTTATGGTGATCTTGTTTTGATGTCACATGCTTTTCTCCAGGATATTGCTCATATTTATCTGAGCATACTAACCTGCAAGAGGATATGACACAATTAACGGCCCACCTAAAATCCTGTAAGGGGTGTCTGACAAAGGAGGTAGCTACAACCAAACTATAAAATCTTTATTTAGACTGGCTGGTTGCCCGGACAGCAAGTGAAAACAAATTTTTTTTTTTTTGGTCTGCACAATCCCTATCAGTGACTTCAGACAGCCAGACAGCCAGACCCACACAAAACACTTTCACCTGCACCTTACTAGAGAGGGAGAGGAAATCCCGTGCAAAGCTGCATGGCTGTGTGTGTGTGCGGCTGTGTGTGTGTGTGTGTGTGTGTGTGTGTGTGTGTGTGTGTGTTTGTGTGTGTGTGTGTGTGTGTGTGAGTCATGCTGCATAGAAAACCCCACCCTGCGTAGGAGGGCGATTTTCAGCTTGTCACTTTGCCTGTCTTGGGAAGAACTGCTCCAACAACAGTTTTCTTTGTTAGAATGTCAGTTAAAGGCTTTCTTGTGGCTGTGATATGATCTTTCCTTCTCCCGTCTTCCTGGGCTGTTTTTGTTTTTATGGTTCAAAATGTCATTTTAAAACACCAGTCACAGTGCCGTTTTTGTGGCTGTGACAACCTCTCTCTTAATTCATTAACATTTGACATGTAAATCAGCGTCTGCCTCGTCAGGATTCCGTTCAACCATTTGTTTCTACTTACATGTGTTAATGTATGCTTTCCTAAATTAGCCTGTACCCATGGGTTTCCAGTTAGCTAATGGGAAGGCTTTGAGAGTACGCACAGCAGTTTCGGGCTTTACCAAAACCAGAATTCCAATGTGTCATTTTAGGTCTTAGCTGCTTGTGCAATGAAACTCGGCTGAGTGAAACACGCTCTTGCCCCAATCGTTCAACCGCTCCGGAGGCTATTCGGTCAAAATCGATCCTGTTCCCAATTAGGAATTAATCTGAGCTTAGAATGTTCTGACATTTACTTTGAAGTGCTGAAAACTAAGCGGGTAACTTTGGAGCGGAACAGCAGCAGGGGAAAGCAGACACATGCGATCACGTGTGCTTCCTAATTTCAATCTAATGGGGGAACATTAGGTTTGTTCTAATGTACCATGCCAGTTTGGCAAGGCACATATGCTGTACATCTGCTAGCTGGTCCAAACAGAATATCCCTGCTCTGCCCACTATTCTTGTTCTAATCCTCCAATAAGTTGCTTGTTTTTTTTATCAATCAGGAGTCATTGACACTCAGCTCTTTTCTATCTTTTTATCTTTCTTTATTTCTTTTTTCTTTGTTTCTTTCTCTCTCTCTCTCTCTCTCTCTCTCTCTCTCTCTCTCTCTCTCTCTCTCTGTCTCTCTCTCTCTCGCTCGCTCTCTCTTGCTACTTCGGTGTGATTCTTTTTCCTCATAAATACCATAGTTTCACGACTGTTTCACATTGCCCGGTTTGGCTTTGGCATTCGATATGACCAAACAAACTGATGTATATTTGACTTCAGCTTTGCCCTCTTTAACAAATTTAACTTCCCCTAGTGGCCAACAGTTAGGTATCTAACACTGGTTATACACACCAGCTGAAATGCGGGGCACAGAGAATTGTAAAGTTGAAATGGTGATCTGGAAACACTTACCCAGAGGCTTATCTGTGAATCTAGATTAAAACTGCAGGCCTGTTCTGCAAGTCTGTCTCAGACTACTGCATAACAATGAGCAGCTATTTCTGGCTTGGGAAACAGGTGAGTGATATTCATCATATTCAAAAAAGCGAAATCAACTTAACCCCCTTGATTTTTCATTCATATGCAATTGAAGCGATATCATGAATTCTTCCTCTTTCTGCATTTCCTTCTCGGTGTTGTCCTCCGTATTCTTTGCATCATGCTTCAGTTTGCAGATAAACGCAGTTCGAGCTTGCGCGGCAGAAATGACATTTTATGGAATGTCACATCTTATTTTTAAATTGTCTTCATGTTGCCGCACACAAGTTTTCTTTTTTCTTTTATTCTTTTTTTAATGTTTGATGGCGTTTAGCGTTTCATTCATGTATCATCACGTCTCATCCCTCCCTCTTCTCTTTTATGAGCTGTTCAACATCAGGGATTGGGTCGGTCTAACATCTCAGCCCCACACGACACTTCGCACACAATGCTACTATACTTAGGTTCCAGCATTTTTTAAAGTTATTGTTGTAAGTCTGAGAGGAGCTCCCCGGGGGCACTAATTAAAGGATTTAAACATTCATATGAGAATGAGAATATGGAGCCATAATGCACATACAGCACCTGCCTCTGACATGTTGCAACAATATAGAGAAGTGGTTAAAGCAGGTATTGTGACTAAGGCAAGTCACGCCCTTTGGGATCCTCTCTGTCTATCCGTTTTTGGGTTTTTTTTTTTTTTTTTTGATGGGCCAGCAATTTAGAAAAGGAGCGGCAGGGAAATATGCAGACGGCATATTTCACATGAGAACACATGTCAGAGTGAAAACTAAGCCACGCTTAGTCGAATCTCCCACCCAACGGGTCACTAGCCATGTATAGCGTAGCACTGACTCATCCTCTGAAAACGCTTCTGTGGATGAGCCAATCACTCGATACATATCTTTCAGAAATATCAGCAGTAGGTTGGGGGGGGGGGGGGGGTGCGCTCACGAGGGAAAATGAAACAAAAGTGTTTTCCACAGTGTTAACTTGTGCACATGGTGCTTGATATTCAACTGTATGTTGCAGTGAAGGTACTGAAGTGTCTGGTAGCGTTCAGGGTATATATGTGGTTCGTGTGATCCAAATTTAAAATTTGTACTCTTGGTTTCTAGATTTCTTCATTAAAATCTGGACTGGATCAATCCCACTGAAACGAGCTTGTAAGCATAAACTCATACATACATGTTTTGTGTATTCAAGTTAGTTAATGTCAATAATGAGGGATTGTGGTGACATGGCAAATGTTTATGTAAAGTTACATAATAATTTCATAATTATCACATATTGTTGTCATGTAAAGGAAGTGTCTTAAGGAAACTCAAATCAAAAATACCAACTTATTCTCTCTCATTCAGAATAGATGATCATAACAGTTTAATAATGCGTAAAGTTAGTAATAACTATACTTTTAAAACATTGTAGCATTTCCATGTCAGGAATTTATTGCAGTTACAATAATTGCACAACAAAGTTTGGAATCCAGTTGAGGATCAGTTAAAATGATAAAATCAGTCTTTTGTCAGTGGATGATTTACAATAGCAGCCTGACTCATTTTTATTTGACCCTGGTTGGCTCTTAGAATGAAATATAAGCACACAAACGGTACAATAAGACACCGAAGTATACTATACTGTGTTTGAGTCACATCCTTGTTTTCCTCATAAAACCCATATGTTCACTGAATCAGCTTGTCACACACACACACACACACACACACACACACACACACACACACACACACACAAAAACAGGATAATGTGAAAAAATTTCATGTGTCAGTGAAGAGATTGATTTTATTTTCCCATCATAAAAAAGAAAACCTGTATATCACGATATACGCAACGTATGGTAAAGTGATTAATCAAGATTCGTGATTTATGGCGTGTTATTTGTCTCTGGTAAATGAAACTCTTTGATTAGTATTTTTTCAGCAGAGAGCATTATTTAGCTTTATTTAATCAGGCTTAGATTTCTAATAGTGAAAGTAACTGATCTGTTCCATGTCGGCAGATCTGTACGGGCAGATACAATACACAGCATCAGAAAATTTCGGTTGCACATTCTTTCTTGGTGCATTTGTGTTCTTTAAAGCTGCATTTTGTTATTGAGTAGTATTTTGAACTAAAAGTAGTCAAATTGACTGGAAATAATTATTCTTAAAATAAATTAATGTTGTTAATTATCATGTTTTTGCTTGTGTTCAACGATGCTGCCTCTACAGACATTCACAGTCCGTCCAGGACATAGCGATCTCAAATACAGAGAAACCCCCCCCCCCCCCCCCGACAAATCCACTCATTTAAAAGCTCATAAAATCCATAAGACAAATTATGGATATCGTTTTCTTTCATTTTATGATCCTTTATGTTTGAAAACAAATAAAATTTAAAGATAAAAATGTTATCTCAGTAATTGTGTTTTGCCCAGTTTTCTCTTTTAAAGCAAGTGTTTTTCTCTAGTGTTCACAATACTACTGCTACTACTATTTCTTTTACTAATAGCAGTAATAATAATAACAATAACAATAATAATACAGGAAGTGGCACCATTTGATAAATGAAAATTGCAATAAATTAAACTATTTCATCAATGAAGCCTTTAGAATTTCTTCTCACAATTTGTTAGTAATGTTGCCATAAATATAGCAAAGACAATGTTTTTTCTCACTGTTGGATGTAGTGGTGCATATCGATACTATTTTAGGGATTTAAGTTAATATCACATTAATAAATTCATTCAAACTGTATCCAGCAAAAAAACTGAAATTAAACATACCATGTTAAATGAAAGTTCGGGTTACGAGCTGCATTTAACAGCAAAAGAAAAACCAACTCTCTGTCCCTATATGTCAAAACCTCTGAATAAAAGCAACTGGGATAGACAAGACTAATTGAATTGGCCTTAACATATTCCCAGGCTTAACGTCTGACAGTGAAGTTTTCAAATCTTAATCGCCTCTATCTCCTCATAGGGTTCTCACAGGCACCATCATGTTTTTTAATTCCATGATGTCCCTTAAAGTGAAGTCGCAAAGTTTCATCTTGGCATGCAAAGCCAGATGTCTGCTGAGTTCTCAGTCTTTGGCACTGTGCTAGTGAAGGCATGTCTTGTTCTTCTTCTATCATTAAAGTACTCCGTGGTGAAATATGTCTTTTATCTTTTGGACAAGAACAACATGTGCATGCACCTGGGCACTAGAAACAAAAGCAAAAAAAAAAAAAAAAAGTCCAGGATAGCATCATTTGAAAGCAGCTTTGTGTATCGTTTTTGATGTGTCTTTCTGACTTTCTGATGTGTCTATTGCTCCTTATTATATTGTGCTACAGTGCTGTAAAACAAACAAACAAACAAACAAACTAAAAAAATAAAAGATGATTTGCTCTTTCAGTATGTCCTCCCTGTATGCAGTCCTTATTTTAAAAAGAAGGTTCCTGGTTTTTCCTGGATTTTTTTTTTTTTAATTGTATATTTGCTCTGCTATCGAGGGGTGTACCCTGGGACTGTTTTAAGAGTGTTGCTTTATTATTATGTTTACCTTATTTAGATATTTAGAACTTAGTTAATCTGCTTCAAGAGAGAGCTTAGCATTACACTCTGGAAAGACACTTAAGGTGAACATGCTGATCTGTGTCATTAAATAAATGTTGCTGGCTTTATCTTTTCATGTGAATCAGCATACGTATGTCACTTCAACTGTTTTGTTTTTTTTCACTTTGTTTTTAGATATTAACGCAAATAACTATAGCTCAGAGTTTCAGATAGTAAAAAGCCCTTACCAAAAAGCTATCCAAACTGAGACCAGCGGTGCACCTGAAAGGGTATAGCGTGTGTGTTTGGGTAAAAGGAGCGTGAGTGGTATCTCATGAGTCATATTTTGTGGGATATCTTTTAGCATCTGGATCTTATTTCCTTTCACTGTGTCACAGAGAAAAGCAAAAAAAAATAAAATAAATAAAAAAGCTTTAAGCATGAGTCACGGCCTCAGGGCAGTCTGCTGTGTTTAGTGGCTGCCCCATTTACATAGGGGCAAACAGTAAAACAGAGCCATTGTAATGGCCAAAGGTCCATGTGTCAGATCAGGGGGAGACAGACTGCAGTTGAAACCATGACTCTTTCCCACACTGCTGCTGTCAAGAGACTCCTCATTTGCCCGGAGTAAGTCTGACAGCTGGGGTATTCCCTCTCTCTCTCTCTCTCTCTCTCTCTCTCTCTCTCTCTCTCTCCGTCTCGCTCTCCTGCCCCCATTTTCTGTCTCTATTTTTCTTTCTCTGATAATGAGCAGATGGTGGGTGGTAAATGTAGCATCCTCTGTTAGTCTTTACCTCAGCTGACCCCTTCAGTAGATGCCGCCATTCATTTCTCACCGAGCACAGACATCAACATAGAGATGTTTATATTCAAGAGCGCAGAGAAAAGCCTACAGATGTTTATCTCTTTCTGAATGACACGCGTACAATCCCAAATTGCCAGAGGAACCCAATTTTAGAACTGAGCAGTAATCACAGTTGTTATAACACGTGCGTCTTGAATTTCTGTCCATCAACGGTCCTGCAGTTTTATTACTCATTCAAAACAAGGTTTGCCATGAGGCTCACGCTAACCACAATGAAGGCATTTGTTGGCAGGAAAGCGCTGGACATTCACAACATTGGATTGGTCAAGTAAATGTTGATAGTAGTCTCCTCACCATTCCAGTCTCACTTTGTAGGCCTGTTCCCGAAGCATGAAATGTGACTCTAATGTGTTACTCCCCACACCCTGGACGGCAGTGTTATTTTACTTGGCTCTCTTCGACTGCGCAGACATATTTCAGTAGCTCGGTCAACTTTATTGTGTCTTGCTTTTTGCCAGATGAACAAAGTCGCGAAGGCAGGGGGTTGCAGCAATGGTGACATTCAGAGTGAAAAAATGGTCCCATTTTTTAATACCCATGTCTGTTTTCCTTTCTTTCTTTTTTGTCATAATGGCTGCTCTGTTTGGCACAAAGCCCTGGCTCTGGAGACCAAACATCTGGTGTACACTCACGTCCTCAGCTCTGGAAATGACCTCGTTAGCTTTCACTTCCTCTGCATTGTGATAAATGCAGAAGTCAGTGATTGAGAGAATGCATTTAGCCCGGCCTGTGGAGGCATAGGTTTGTACCGTTTCCCCTTGTCTGCTCTTGGGTGTCAGCTTTTGACAGTTAATCTTACAACAATGAGTCATTTGGAAAAAATAATGGCTTAAGATCAACAGTTGTTTGTTCATTGAAAAGAGCCTGTCGTTTTTTTTTTTTTTTTCCCCAAAAGTAAATAAAAGGTTAAATATTAAAAGTTATTATGGTGGATGAGTCAGAAATCAACTTTGAAACTCACAGGAAGATTGTTGGCCGTTATGTTTGTATTTGTTTATTTTACAAATGTTTACACTTTTAATTGAACACTTGAAAACCTATTCAGCGCTACTTTCTGGGTTCTAGAAAGCCAGCAGTCACTTACTTTATCTAATTTTTAAGTCTGTGTGCAATGAAATTGACAAATAAATACATTTTAAAATATCACCAGCAGACAAAAGACGTTCCCGCCAAAATTACTGGACACAATCCCGAGACTCCAGTTGATGTTTGAAGAAAAAAAAAAACAAAAAGAAAAAAAAAAAACGATGGAAAAGAAGGATAGACAGAAAAAATAAAACAAGACAAGTTCAGTCAGACCACCATGCTCATTCGACAGCTCAGGGTTTATTGTTGTAGGCTCTTAGCTGAACCACGCCATACACAACCAACGAAATTCCCTCTGAATCTCTGCCCTGAAATGGCTCCCCTAACTTCATTTGGGTTTATGTCCTCCACTCATTTCCATGTGAGTCATCCTGCGGTTTGGAACGCAGAGGAGGGAACGGAGAAGGGCTGAGGCTCTCAGGAAAAAAAAAGGAAAAAATTGGAGTAAACTGGGTACTGGAAGACGGAAAGCCAAGGAGTGTGGGGTGGATGATATGTGAAGTCCTCATTCAATCCTTCTTTCCCTTTTACTAGTATGGTGTTCCGTAGGCTACAGGGTTAGAGCAGAGGTGGAGGTGCTGATAGGGTTAATGGAGATGGAGACCATGACCTTGAATGTCCTCTGATTCAGAAGTTGACTCATAAACAAAATATTATAAGGAGCTTTTGTTTTATCAGGTACTACTGAGTGCAATTGTCATAACTTATAATATAATATAATATAATATAACATAATATAATATAATATAATATAATATAACAAAACAAAGTAAAAAGAAAGAAAGAAAAACAACAACAACAACAACAACAACAATAACCACAAGTGAGGACACCCACTTGTGAAGACATTCACAAATAAACAGTCATTAATTTCAATTTTGCTTGAAAGTTATTCATGCTTTTAAAAAAAAAAATTGCAATTGACAGTATAATTTATAATAATTAATAAATGGTTCTAAATTAGCATGTGATATATTTACACCAGACACTTTTTCAGTCATCTAGCAACGGACACATAAGTCAGCTATCACGGTGATCTGACAAAAGTATAACTAAAATGTGCTTGGATGGATAGTGATACTCCATTTATCTTAATTGTTAATTCAGTTACAGTAAATTATCCTGCTGTAATGTTTTCGACAGACATCAGAGTGCCTCAGCAGTAATGGGTCCCCCTCACCTCAATCACTAATATCTAAAACCCCGATGGAGGATTCTACAGTCACAGTTTCTACTGCAGAATACACTCCATTCATCAGTCTTTATGTCAGCCAGTGTGGGGCTGGATGAGACAGTCTGTGAATGTCGTTTATAGAGAGGCCAGGATCAGTATGGGGTGTACTCATAAGCCCAGTTAGCTCCCTTAATCTCTGCAAGAGGTGCCTCAGTGTGTGTGTGTGTGTGTGTGTGTGTGTGTGTGTGTGTGTGTGTGTGTGTGTGTGTGTGTGTGTGTGATTACCGCAGAGAATCTTGGTTTTGTTTAATGTCGAGGAGTGAGCACAGACTATCTGTGACAGCAATGTGAGATGCCTGTGATAAATCACTGTCATCATTAGCGTGAAATTCTAGCAGCTGCAGTGCTCAGACTCTACTTATTCATTTAGGCCTAATAGGGTGTCCGGGCAGGGGTGCCAACTCTGAGGATGCACTAAAACCGTTTCATCTCAATGATCAATACACATTGAACTGCATGATAGCTCTGCAGACTAACATAAACCAGAACGCGTTGATCTTCCCTTTGTCAGTACGTATTACACGGAGGTAAGGAAGAGTCTCTCCAGACTCCTAATCAAATTCTGTTCCTGCTCCCTGCACAACACTCACAGCTCCACTGATCCCGACAACCATGTACACCGTTATATTGTAAAAAAACAAAGCAAAAAAAAACCAAAATCACACACAGAGTGCAATTCTTGTTCTGCAATGCCAAAGGAAAGATATTTAGTACATAGGTGGATAAAGAATTTGTCTGATTCTTCTGTGTACTTCTACAAAAAACTGAGAGAGGGAGAAAGAGAGACAGAGAGAGAGGGAGAGAGACAGAGAGGGAGGGAGAGAGAGAGAGAGAGAGAGAGAGAGAGAGAGAGAGAGAGAGACATGAATGAGATGTAGGGTTCATCCAAAGTCAAAAAGTCTGTGTAATTTACTGCAGATATGACTACAATTTTGTATGCCTACTTTGAGTGATACTGGCAACCAAATCCAGGATATAGTTTATTAATGCTTGGACTAAGAATCATGTGAATTTTTCCAATTTGTGACACTCCAGGGTAATAACGTCAAAAAGCCTACTGGAAATTGTGTAAATACTTCTACCATTGTGTATCTGTAGTTCCAGCACTGATGAACCATCACGGTTAACTCTTCAAGCAGGTGTTAATGATGTAGGCAGGGACATTTTGTTCCAATCCAGAATTTGGATGTGCTAACCGCTCCCAGAACTCTTAAAGATTGTTCTTATTTCAGCATGAGCAAGAAAGAGAGGAAAGTGGGAGTCACACCCCATGGCGTAGCTCTCTCTCTCTCTCTCTCTCTCTCTCTCTCTCTCTCTCTCTCTCTCTCTCTCTGTTGTATATATGGAATAAATGATGTTAAACATGGGTAAGTGAGTTGTTCAGGCTTGATGAATCATCTACATGTGATCCTACAATGAGAAAATATCACAAAGAGCCACATTGTCAACATTTCCAGACTGCTGCAACTGAAGGGATAAAAATCGTTTTAACCTTTTTTTTTTTTTTTTCCCTGCTGATTCTCTTTCACCGGCACAATTTAGAATATCAAAGACAGGATGAATTAATATCCTCCCCATTGTGACAACCGTCAAAATCGTATACTGTTCTGCTGAAATTTATAACCTCTGTAAAATGTGTTTTACAAATGTCAGAGAATTTATGGAGCAGTGTATGGTTTTCCCAGGTATCAGTTACATTAACGGTTACATTACAGGGAGATGGTGAGGACTGGATTACACATTTAGTGTGACCAGAACTTGTAAAAGTCGAAAACTCATCAAGATACCTATCTTTGCTGTGAGTTACCTAATTAACCGACCGCTTCTCTGTTTCATTCCACCAAGTCTGTGCTGGAAAGACACAGAGATGGTGGACTGCTACTGGTAAGGCCATCACGCAGAATAGTGCTAGGTGGATAATTTGTCATGTCCAACAGCAATGCAAAGGAACGAGCCGCTTCCAGCTGTGTGTCTAGGCAGAGATGTACACAATACATTCTACCTCACAAGCTTTTCACCCCCTTTTTCCTGAGCATCACTGACACCCACAAGGACCTACAGAGATCAAGGTAAAGCTAGCAGAACTGGTGGTGTAAGGGCCGGGTATTTTCCACTGCTAGACGAGCTTAGGTTTCTCTTCGAAACGGAAGCATTGAATTTTCACCGATTTTGTGGAGTTGTCTAGTTTCGACAGGAAGCGGTCGAATGAATATTTCATCAAAGTTACGGAAAAATAAGTAAATAAATAAATAAATGAATAATAAAAGGGAGAAGAGCAGGATCAAACTTTGGCATAAGCTGGTGCTGTAAGAACAAAACCTTGAGCATGTTGATCTGATGCTTGACGCTACTTTCAGTTTCTTCAGTAAGCCTAGAGCCCGAAGTGGATAATGTAGTTCCATTTTGAAAGGCAACATTTAGTTCCAGTGGATTTGAATTTATACTTTGGCTCAATGAGCAGCTAATGCAAATTCATTTGAACCAATGGAGTTCTGATTCCCAAGTGCAGCAGACTAAATATTTCATTTGCAACTCAAAACCAGACCCGCAGTGGCAGACTAAGAGCGCTCTCTCCATTTAAATCAAATGAATACAAATTTCGAACAACGGCTTTGCTCCTTACATGCGGGTCCAATGGTTAAAAATGTTTTGATGCACTCAATATGCATTCAGTATCAGTCCATAAAAACACACACTCTGTTTGTTTAGCACTTTACTTGTCTGGGCCTCCTCTTCACAGTGCCTTTTTGAAGCAAAACATTTCTGCAGCAAAGTGACAATCGTGGAAAAACAGAGTTTGAATATGCATACGAGAGTGCATTGTGCTGCGCTGACTGTTGATGAGAAAACTGGTTTAGTGACTGTTGTGGTGGGGTGTAACCTTGGAGATTTGTCATGGGTGTGACTGCACTGACTCAGCGATGAGGCATGCTGCAGTTCAAGGTGAATGAGTCATCGGGCAAAGTGTACTCTTCCACGGAGAGAGTTTCCTGCAGATAAACTCACTTGAAAGAGAGTCTGGGACCAAACCGTGTTCCATTTTTCAGAATGTTTGAAAATAAGGAGAAGGCTTTTTACGAACCCAGCACAAAGCCCCTGCTCTTGGCTTATTTCCATGCACTTAGCAAAAAAGACAGCAGTTTCCATGTCCATCAAGCTGGAGTGAAGCTTCTCTTTGCTGAACTGAGGGCAAGAAATGACTGTTTTGAGGGAATGGAAGAAAAGTCGATGCTTACAAATGCATGTTTAGTTCCACTTCGTTTTAATGGAGATCAAATATATCAGATCTCTTGTACTGCATGGAAACAACAAACCATGTATTGAAACACTGCCATTGCACCAGTTTCCACACTGTAACAACTTGTCCATCTCTTTAATGACAGATGTTACTGTCAAAATGTCTTTCTGTGATTAACGTGTTATCATATTTTATTACTCTCACTTATTTTTTTTGAATACGATAGAACAACGTGAACAAGCTTGATCTTAACAAGAGTGAAGATTTGCATTCCGGCGAATACAGGGGGCACATGTTAGCATGTGGCTGGTAATGAGGCTCATGAGTGCATTACAATGGCACCACTCTGTGACTCATGCAGGAAGGAACAAACAATGAGGCAGGCAGTAAGACTCCCAACTGTTCCTCAGGGCTTATTTGGCCATGACCAGCAAATAATAACCCCACACACTGACACAAAATGAGAAGCAATGACTACGCTGTTCCCTCTGGAGTCCTGACCAGACCAAACGGTCACGGGAGAGTGGCACGAGAGCTGCTCCTGTCGAGTCCGAGGGAACGCCACCTCGCTTTGAAACTCCACGATGGCTCGAACTGGTTGTCGTAGGTTGTTGTGCGAGAGGGCGATGATGACAAGGGAGAAAGGCTGTGTTTTTTGTGATTTATGGACCTTCGCTTCAATATCTGTCAGACAGAAATGTGAATCAGCCACCTTGCCTTTTCTTTAAGCCCTATTATTACTTGCATGTGAAACTGTTGCAGCTCGCTGAATGTCAGCCACTTTGGCACCTCTAAATAAGCTGACTGAAGCTTTGATGAACAATGGTGAGAGAGTGTAACGACTGAGCGAACACCTTTTTTTTTTTTTTGAAACGTTGACTTCAAATGAAGTGTCTGCATTCAACAATTTGGGCGCTCTCCTCCCACTCGTTGGCCACTGGCCGCTCGCCGTGTAATTCTACCGACAAAAATGATAATGAATGACTTCAGGGTAGGGGACTCAGTGCAAAGCTCTAATCTTATTTTATATGCATCCACATAGTGAAGAAGACAGCAGTTTTAAAAATCCATCAAACTGAGGAAAAGATCCCCCTTTGCTAGCCTGAGAGGTGGTTTTGTTTGATGTTTTTTTTGGTGTGCCAACACCGCACCCCCACCCCCTTAAAAAAAGTGCCATGATGTATGTTTAAGGATAACAATAAACGTTGAGTTGACAAATATAGATAAACATAGATAAGACGACATGTTCGTTCCTGATTTGCTTATAACTGTTTGCATGCAGCGAGTTAGGCATGAAGGCATGAGCTGTGTACAGCTACAAATATATTTGCAATCAGAATTTTAATTTTTTTAACAAAGTCTTGACCAGTTTTGAATTTTGGAAGTGCACGTAAATTCAGTCTGTTTCAGATTAGTTCAATCACTCTCTCTCGCTCTATGCACACACCACACCACACACACACACACACACACACACACACACGCACAAAAACTGTTGCACACTTTGAACGTTATACTTTTGTCTCAGCTGCAAAACATTAAAAGTAAAAACTACAAATCAGTTACCTCTAACTGCTGCTCCTCACATCCCTTTCCCTTGCTTAAAATGTATTGTCAATCATATTAGTTTTCATGACAGAGCAAGTCAACAACACACTCAATCTCACAGGAAGATCAGTCTTCCAAATTGGTGGAAATTGCTCTGACAGGCAGAGACGTTGGAAGTGCCCACTAAAGTAAAGTAGATTTATTGCTTTTATTAAATTGGTCAAATTTGAACATATGAACAGCTTGTTCTATTGGCCTGCATGCATAAAAGATTTTATAACACGGCACAACAGCCTTTTAGTGAGAGGCTGTTCCCCTCGGCTATTCATCGCGGAAAAGCCGCTCCATAAAGATGACTGCACTAAGTCTGCTTTTCAGATCTACATTACCTTCATTTGATTTCTTCCCAGAAATGACCACATTTCATGTGGAAATATGGCTGAGCTTTGTTACCAACAAGGCATCGTTTTATGACTGAAAATGTACAGACTACCATTTTAAGGATTAGAGCTCTTTTGTTTTCCTCATTAAGGCACAGTTCAAATACCAAAGTCATTACTAATGCCATCCAGTGAAAATGACTTCGGAAAATATTTACCGCAGAAATTTGAATGGCACACACGTTTTCTTACACACTAATATGTAAGTATGAGTACCATTCATTCCACAGAAACTGATGGTGTTAGTAGAACAGGTATTTTCTCAGAGGAAAGTATATTGTACAGTGGAAGAAGCAGCTGGGGAGACAGGTTATCTGGAGGCTGATTATGGCTTACTTTCTCTTTCTCTTACAAATACATAAGAAATTCTTCTTACAAATGCATATGAAATTCTCACACCTTGACAGGTGAAACCCCCAGTCCAATCTGGAGACTTTGAGTACTTACATTAAAAAAATGGGGTTCATGTGTTTTCACTTTGAATGTTTTAAAAAAAAAAGTGAGAATGTTAGAAGGGAAAAGTGATTTTGGGTTATAAAAATGATAACGCAGATTTCTCAGTGGTGAAAGGTCAGCTGTTCTGTTTATCAGTGTAGGTGCTAAACTTCAGTTGAGTCAACCGTTTTTTTTTGTTTGTTTTTTTTTTTTTTAATGACCTCAAATGAATATGTCCCATCATCTTTTGCATAACTGTCCATAGACTGTCGATAACTTTCTTTGTCTTTCAAACAGTTCAATAATTAACCTACAGTGGGTTCTGCCCTATTCTATACGTTTTGCCTCGAGAGGTAGATAAGTCTTTCAGAAAAATAATCAAAAATTAACATCAATCCAATGCAAATGAAAGCATTTCTCATGCATGACAAACATGTCAAAACTACTTTAAATAATCTGGAAATGTGTATATGTGAATGATGTACATGCATATGTGTGCTCAGAAGTCACATTTGTGTATGAGGGTTCAATAATACAAGTGCATGCAAGTGCTATGTGTGGGTGTGCATTTGAAACAAGCCCTGAAAAACCCCACCTAATGAAATCATTAAAATGATGATATTCTATTCTATTATACATCAAACAATTTCTGCTTTATTTAATATCTTGATATACAGCTTTGAGTAAATGAATTAATACATTAATAAAACAACCATAAATCCACAATTCTGTCAGGAAATGCTCGCTGTTGTTCGTTCTTGTTTTGGTTTTAAATGCTAACGTACATAAAACATACACGCAACATATGAGGTAATATTTGCAAAAGTCTGTAGCTCAAAAAAAAAAAAAAAAAGAAACCTAATTCAAACATTAAAATTCAATGGGTAATGACCAGAAGAAAAAAAAAAAAGAGTTTTGGTTTTTTTTTTTTCCTGTCAGGTCTGTTAATATCTCAAAGACCTTCTTACTTATTGTCTAATGAAAAAAACGTGTGGCGTGAAATCAATAACTGCAAAAAAAAAAAAAAAAAAAAAACCCCTCTGTTTTTCAGCTAATTTGGCTGTTTGAGTTTTAGCCCAACTCTGATTATGTCTTGTACACTGTGCTTTGTTTAAGAATTAAGTTCATCATTAAACACGTGTCAAGTGAGCTTACAGAAGACTGGTCCTTTTGCTTTCACTCATCCTTTTATTTATCTGAAATCTTCGGCATAAAGGCATTATGTTCATCGGAGTCAATTTTGTTTAAAACTTCTCACAGACATAAACACACATGTCTTCCGCTTATAACAAGTATCTCTTTATTATTATTATTATTATTATTATTATTATTATTATTATTATTATTATTCAAATAAATATAAAATTAAATTTAAAGCATTTCGATTTTTTTTTTTTACTGGCATCTTTACTTCAAACATCAAAGACTATCAGAGTTCAAAGATTTTCAAAGGCAAATAAAACGTCGAAATTATTATTTAATGTCCCTTCTTTTTCATGAGTTAGAGAGAGAAAAACTATACTACATTTTATGCTAAAACTTGCTTTAATTTGAAATTTGATTTCAGATATGAAATAGAATTTTCACATTAACGTTAAATTTAATTACACCCTATCTGGCCTTTAAATTATGAGCATATAAAACCCAAGATAATTAGAAGTGTCCAGAGAAAGGAACAAATCAATTCATAAATTAAGTTTTGCCGTATCTTGAAGCCACTAGTGTACTTTGGAGTCAAATCTTAATTATTTATTTGGCAATTTACTAATAAACAAAATTCGTCGAAATGTCCTCTACCATGTAATAGTCTCAAACGACAAACAGAACAGATAAAATAACTGCTTGATAGCGTTTGCCATCCTCTCTGCTCGGCATTCTTGATGTTTTAAATCTTCTCATTTACCGCTTAGCTGTAGTCTTGCAATGTTTTATTTGGTCTGATAGATCAGCCCGAATTGTGGCTAGAAGGAAATCTCATTATCATATTGAACAGACAAGCTGATACTTTTCTATGAAGAACTTTGGCTCAAAGATAAATGAATGAGAGGGGGGTCATTTGAGAGCACTGGAATAAGCCACTCCCATGTGTACACACCAGTCATGCTGTAATCGAACATGCCTCCGGGCTCTTGAACAGACGTCAACATTATACATTCTTTCATTCAGGGGAAGAAAAGGAGTTCTATTGACTGAACTCTAATTCGACTGTTACTGTAACTATTGGGCTCATTCACCGTGTTTGTCTCACCACCCCTTAATCAGTCAAACTAAGCCAATTGAGTTAATTTGACAACAGCTGTATGAGCATTGGCACGGAGTATCTCCTCTATCTTGAAGGTGCGTTCAAACGCGTTCAAATGATGGAAGATGGCGACAGAATGGGAGAGAGAGAGAGAGAGGGAGAGAGAGAGAGAGGGAGAGAGAGAGAGAGAGAGAGAGAGGGAGAGGGAGAGAGAGAGAGAGAGACAGAGGGAGGGAGAGAGAGAGAGAGAGAGAGAGAGAGAGGGAGAGAGAGAGAGGGAGAGAGAGAGAGAGAGAGAGAGAGAGAGGGAGAGGGAGAGGGAGAGTCAGTCACAGGGCAGTGATTAAAAGAGCTCTACTACCCAGTGTGATGCTGACGTAATGCTGAGTCTCCTCCCCCTGGGCGCTCTCTCTCTCAGGCAGTTGTCCTTGTCTGATGTGCACCCAGACAGGCATGTTTGTGCTAGACTGAGTGGCAGCACTTTAAGTGTCTCTTGGCACATATACATGAACAATACACACTCCAGGTGGCTTGGCAACCATACACACACATACATATACAGAGAGAGAGAGAGAGAGAGGGAGAGGGAGAGAGAGAGAGAGGGAGTGAGAGAGTGAGTGAGTGAGGTGGGTCTCACCCCTATCACAGACACTGCCAAATCTACAGAGGGGGAACTTCGGGTCAGTAACTGCATACAACTGGGTACATTCACACCCTCTTCGACTCAGAATAATTAGCTTACCGACTAACATTGGTTTACCTCCGCTAATAATGACACTAATGGCAGTAATTAAACCAGAAAGGGACTAAGTGCCATTTTAATAGGCCCTGCTCCTGGGGTTTACTGTTTAAGGAATCTGGTTGACATGGGGGACACAATATTAATTTCAGCTCAAATAAACTTGTGAAAGGAAAACACCCCCACACACACACACACACACACACACACCCCACCACATATGTACATATTGTTGTGCTACTGGCCATATGGGGAAGTTTATTTTTAGTCCGGCGCACTATTGGGTTTCATTAAGGCTGCCATGAGGGCCCCAGACACCCCTCCTCTCCACAGCCTGTACTCTGCCAGGGACTTAGTGGTTTCCTGCTTGTGTTGTGACGCAGGGCAGCGGGGCACACACACACACACACACACACACACACACACGCACACACACACACACAGAGACACACACATGTACGCACAGAGAGCCTGTAGAATGGTTTCTTTGTGCTGGTGCTGCCGTATTGGAGAGCTGGTGCTGCTGTTTCTGTCTCCAGCTCTGACGGTGTTTTTCCCCCCTCCACAGACACACACGTCAACACCACCAACGCCACCCAGATCCCTGTTTCAGAAAGAGAGAGCGGTTAGAACAGATCCTTCTCAAAGCGCAAAAAAAAAAAAAAAAAAAAAAAACCTCGTGCGAACAACTGTAAGCAGGGAGCCCTGATGAGCCTCTATCCGTTACACATAATAAGCCCCTCAGGACTGTTCCTGAGTCAGTGTGTGCTCCGTATTCTTTTGATGTGGCCTTTGAATCACAGTTTCTGCCAAGCTGCAGTCCACTGTGTCTCCGCATGCCGTACTGCATCCAGACCCAAACCCCCTGAAACCAACTGCAAGCACACATAGGCAGATAAAGGTCAAAAATAAAATGTTCCCTTTTCTCTCTTTCTTTCCTCTCTCGTGGAGGATTGTATTTTGCCAAGTAAAGCACCTACGGTGGGAAGGGCTTGTTAACTGTTGATTTTTATGCCTGTTACTGAAGGTTTGACTGATGAGGGACTCTGAGCCCTGTCCCTCAATTACTTTGGCACTCTGCCGCCCTCCACGGGATATCATGGGGAAAATAACTAGTCTGTACTCATACTTGGCTGCGGAAAAAAAAAAAGAACGAGGTTTATATTCATTAAAATGATATTTATTCTCTCTTGATTGCTCCTTAATCACAAGAAAAGAATGTCACATAGGAATAGCCTCACTGTGGTCACTTCGACAGTTAAGATTACCTTAGATTCTGTTTCTTAGGCCACCTTAGACACTGTTTCTAAGGAAACCATCTAATGAAACTGCAGAATTCCCTTTCTCTCTCTCTCTCTGTCTCTCTCTCTCTCGCTCTCTCTTTTATATGCTTTGACTAACACTGAATAGTCTTTGTATGTTCAAGACTCGCTATGGTAAGTTCACAGATCACCATTACAGACCATATACACAACAGATTATGTTCTCACTTTGAAAAAGACGCAATGTGTAGAGTTGTGGAACTGTTGGTTTCTTTTGCATCGGGCCTGTTTTTAGTGGTGGTCCTTCTTGGTCATCTGCAAGAAAAATTTTTTACTAGCATTCAACCACCCTTTTGGATTTCTTTCCTTCTTTTCTTTCTTTTTTTTTTTTTAAATATTGCATTCAGTCTTGTTACCTAAAATGTTTTATTTTTCCCATATGTTTAAATCTAAGTCTATGACACGCTCATTAGTCTCTTTTCCTCTGATGCCTATTTTTCTGGTTATGTCATATTTCCTGTGAAGTTCTTTGAACAGCTGTGTTATATGAAATGTGCTTGAAAAAGAACATGATTATTAATTTTGTTAATTCATTGTTGTTGCCTTTATAATCATTGTACTAAAGCTTGATAAAACCAGAACTCACCAAATATTATGTTTATTAACACAAGCACACATTGTATTAACCCAAACCTGAAATAAGCAGAAACACAGTAATACACTAACAACAGGGTGCGGTTCCCAAACTTCGGCCGTACTCTAATGGGTAGGCAGGAAGGATAAATTTCAAACCATTTAGCGTTATTACAAATTCACCAAGCCTTCACCCATGCTACCAGCATGAGCCTCCCATAAGACAGATGACTTTGACTTGACTGTGTTGTTTATATTCAAAGCTTTGTCAAAACGAAAGTATGCAAGACATTGGCCATATGATGGAATCAGCGCACGCACGCACACACACACACACACACACACACACACACACAACTAGATCTTGTTTTCTTTTTTTTTTCTTTTTTGAAGTTGACCTGACTCTCTTGGGAGAGTAAAAGAAAGCTGCTGCTACAAGACATGCATTTCAATGTTCAGTTTTGAATTTTCGTTGGTCATTGGCCCCTTTTTAAAATCCGTACCAATCCGAAGGTTTAAAGGTCAGCTGGGAGTTTGTTTTGTGAAATGTCCCCTCAACTCTCCTGCACCTTTGCCACCACGGAAAAAAGAGCCTCTTTTTTTGGCTCAAGTATGGCCATGGAGGTCCCTTCTAACAGTGCAGATGGATTTCTGTGTGAATATACACTATGAAACTATATGAAAATGGAGGTTAAACACAAATACAGTATGAAAAAGGAGAGTAAGAAACTCAAGGAGATTTGGAATTAAACAAACTTAATGATAAAATAGCTGTGGTACATGCTTCTAATCTAAAATGTTTCTGTTTGAAAATGGTGGAGAAAAAAACATTTCAAAAACAATGGGAACAACAGTGAGTATCAAATACTATTCAAAAGAACTTTTAATGCATTGATCAAAGCAAGTCAACTTGGTGATATAATCCACACGTCTAATGCTAAAATAAATCGTATTTAAAGATCAAGTGGGAATTCATCATATTAGAAAAAAGAGTGGGCGTCTCACTGTGGATTTCTCTTGGGCTCATCCATTTTTGTCTGATTTAGATCCGGACATTCGTGATCCTCAAATTTCAAATCAAACGACTTCTGCAATACATCTAAACAGTTAAGTTTACTTTAGTTTTAATAATGAATCTCAGAACATTCAGTAGGGAATGAAACTTCTGCCTAGTTGAACTTCTTGTCTGCTTGGTCCAAGGTAATTCAAGGCGGGTCTCAAGCTTTTAGCTGCTACCATCTGCCTCAGCAGAATGTTGAGCTTGACACAACAGCGTCTCCAGACTCTGAGAATGTTTCAGGGGCATCCGATGGCTCATCGCTCTCATTCTCTGATGAAGCATCCTCCACTGACAGACTCCTGCAGACACTGAGCTCCACGTCCTAATCATCCGACACCATTAGGAAGCACGAGGAGCCTTGAGGGGAAGAAAAGCATAGAAAAAATAATAAGAATAAGAAAAAAAATGAAAACAATCCACGTCCTTACACTAAGTACTTAGTGACTTATTGATAGTCAAAGCAGTATTTTTTTTTTCCTTTTCAAGATCATGGTGAAACTTACAGGAAAGGGAAATTTATTTGTTCCTGTTTGTTAACACAAACAATTTCAGCTCTCAATTTCATGCCTGGCAGACCACCTTAGGAATCCATAATCTGTTGTTGCGACTGGGGGATCAGCTTACCGGTGGATCTTTAGATGAGCTCCTTGGACAGGATTCTCTATGCCTCTTAAGCATTGTCTTAGATGTGACAAAAGTCTTCATGTCAGCAAGGTCATCAGAACTGAATATAAGCGTAATATGAAATTTCAGTGAAACTGAAAACATCCTGTCTGATAGTTTGGTCAAGTTTCAGCGCTCTGTGAATGTTGGAGGATGACGATTTCCCAGATGCTCTGGCAGATAGGGGAATGACTCTTGTCACTCTCTTGTGTTCACTACATTTTTGTGACCACAACTGTTTAACGGTGGCATGATCAAGGTAATCCTCCAAACTAGTGAAGAAAGCTACTTTACTAAACCTCTTCGAAATATTCGCTTTGGGTGCCAGCACTGAGCTTAAAAAAAGAATATGTCTGAAGACATATCGCACCACACTGAAGCAGAGATCTAGGAAAATGAAGAACTTGAATGAACTTGAATGAGGTACTAAAGTACAGAGGCTCGGCATTCAGCTGAGGACAGCGCCGAAGACCGGAGCTACAAAAACTACAGCCTTGTCCTGCCGCTGCCTGGGTGCGTTTGTAACGGTGCTCAGGGAGATGCTCAGACACTTGAACACAGCCTGCACTGTCAGGAACCGCTTCGTCTCATCTGTGATAAAGGACATCGGCTCCTCAGCCAATTTTTCTCTGACACCTCTGCCAGGCAATGCCGACTCCTCCATATGGTAGCCGAGACTGGATGCAATTTGTAAGCACTCTGACTGGACGGAGTTCATCTAGAAATAGGAGCACACAACAGATGTCTATCGGCACTATTTCCCTCACCCAAGACAAATCTGTACAAAGGGAATGGTAACATTTTATGAAGCTGGGTTATGATCGCCCTCTTTGGACATAATATAATAAGTATTTCAGAGCAGTAGCTATATATTATGTAATACAGTATTTCTTGGACAGGTCAGAGCAGTTACAATCATACATGATTTATTAAATATTTATCCTGTGATGAATTTTTCAATTAACATTCAGCAGCTTTGTCAGTGACAAATATACAAAGTGAACAGTTAACAATAGTAAAATAAATGTCACACAGAGAGGTGTCCTTACCTATTTCATACCCCAAATTCTTATTTAAAATTCTCATCATTTAAAATTCTCTGTGTAGTTCTGTGAGTGGAGGTACTAGTTTCTGTCTTGTGCTGAGCCCTTTCCGGCATCATTTGAGAACCAGCATTCGGTCATGGACCTGCTGACCACTCTACAGTTGTTGTTGAAGATGCTGACCTTTGTGATGCCGAATAAGTTCCTCAGAGGTTCAGTTATGAGGCCACCACTTCTGTCAACACGAGCAGTCTCATCCCAGCAACCTATGGATCCCCAGGTTCAGTTTGGCCAGCCGATTCTGAGAGGAGTCAAAATGTCTGAATTAAAGAATATACTTCAATGGGATCATGTATAGAAAACTAAAAAAAACCTTCAACTCGATCGCATTAATTCTGGCTCGGTGTGATACGGCCAGAATTTTCTGTCGATAGTTAATGTCTCCCCAGTGTCCATTTTGCAGCGATGGCAGACCGCTGTGTACTTTTTGTCCTGCCTCAGCAGGACAGTATTGACCCTCAAAGGACATAACTGCCAAGGGTCACACTAGCAACCCACCTTTAATGGCACCACATGTGTTTTCAGTCATTTACAGGGCCATGCAAACGTTAAGAATGCTCATCTCATCTGGCTAGATACATCGACAAGGTGGGGGAATTTTTTTTTATTTTTTTTATATTTTATCACAAATTCCTCCTAAATCATGTTGGCCGTGTATAGCACTAACTGGTTATGGTTCAATTCATGGAAATTTAGTTCATGACCAGAATACAAAGCATTTAACATACCTGCAACAGCAGACTTAACCAGCCCTCTTAGGACTATTTAAGCCAGGACAGAATGGCTTTGATACAGTCTAGTGTGCACAGCTTGCCTGTCCTTGGCTGTCACTCCTCATCCGCCCTCTCCTGCTCCTGGCCCTGTGTCTTATCTGTCTTTCTCTTGTTCTTTCCTCCATCTGCTCCTGCTGTTGTCTTTACGTTTTATCTATCTACGTCGCTCTCGCCCTTTTTTCTCTCTCTCTCTTCTCCCTCTCTAGCTTTCTCTAAGTCTCATCTGTCCCTCTCCGTGTGGAGCTGTTTGTCTCATTTGTGTCTTTTGTTGCTCTCTCACTCCTTTGCCCTCCCTGTTCCTTGCCTCGGTTTATCATAGGGGCTGTTTTGAGTTTGCCTGGATCAGAGAGTTCTGGTTGGTCTCACTAGGGCTCACTGCTGTGTAAAAGCCCCCCCCCCTCCTCTCTCTCTTTCTTTTTTATTTAGATGGTTCAGCTCCTCTCTCACACTTTAAACTGCCTCTTCATTCTAATTCCTTTTTTCAAGGCAACCAGGTCAGTCCTGTGTCTCTCCTTGTCCTGTTGTACTTCTGTAATCTGCTCTCTCTCTCTCTCTCTCTCTCTCTCAGTGCTATTAGTTTTGTACTGTGACTCTCCCTGACCTGCTGCAGCTCTGAGATCAACTCTTTTAGTACTTTTAACTCTCTGCTATAGCTCTCCCAGTGCTGTTACTGCTCTTTTTGATCTGCTTCTGGTGTGTTTTCCTGTTCTCTTTTATTTGTGTTATTTTCCTCTTTGACAGCTGTGTCGAGTCTCTGTTTGTTGTTTCAGAAACAATTTGCCAAGCCTCACCAGTTCTATTTCCAGCTGGGAGAAGGGTTCCTTCGTCTGTGTCAGAGATCAGCGGATGTCTTGAGCATGCATTTAGAGGGTCACTCTCCTCAATGTCTTTCGGCTCTGCTGTTTAACTGCTGAGAGCTGGAGCAGCGTCCGTACTTTCAGAGAGATTTTCCATTGGACTTCTCCTTCTGGGTTAAACCTTATAGTGTCAGAAAAAAAAAAAAAACTATTTGAGGTATCGCTGTGCCATGATGGCACGGGCATTTTATATATGATGGCATTTTATATATTACTGTTACAACGATCAGGGGTGGAATTTTGCGTGACCTTCCTAAGTAAAATTCCAGAGGAAACACCCTTCCCAGAGTGAATTAATCAGATTGCATTGTTTCTTTACCATTCTAACAAGCGGCTATTTTTAACTACTGTGATCAAACAGGCCAATGGAGGCCCTTAGTACACAGTAAAGGACTCCAACTGGGCAGATGCTGAGAAATAAACATGTTGATTAGCTTGATATGCTTATTTTGGAAGTCTTGCTATGAAAAAAAAAAAGAAAAGAAAAGAAGGTTTTGCGGGAGTGCCACAGCTGAAGCTATCTCAGTACCTCAGGATAGCGTTACATTATAAATCAAAATCAATTCAAATTGGAGAAAAAAAAAAATCTGACCATTTCAGTATAACTTGTTTCTTACAGATATATCTTAAATGATTTATTTAAATGCATTTATACATTAAGATATATTTTTGAAAGCTTTGACAATTGTTTTGTTTACTACTGCTGGCTGGAAGTTAAATGTTAAGTTCTTGTTTCATCTGTGTAGTGGAGAATGAGCAATATCGAGAGGAAAAGAGCAGGACAGAAAGAGTAAGAGCAAAGAGCAAAAACCACTTCTCCGTTAAGTGCTGATTGACATCTGTTTCATCCAGTGAAGCACCCTTGGTGCTTAGCAATGAATTGCTTTACAACCTGTGTAGGTCGAAGCAGGGTGTTAGACTGAACAAACTGTTCTAAACGTTCAGAACTACATCCAAGGTGCCTGTTAAGCCCGAGTAAACAAATGAACGTATGAATGAAGGAGCCAAACATTCTTGATGTTCAGATCAGGGCTCTTATGGAGATGCTCCCCAAAAGCCGGGCCGCACTGTTAATGAATATGCGTGTGACATTTTGAAACGGTTGTCATGTAAAACATGTCATAAAAGCAGAACAATGCTGAAGATAAATACACCATTTCACGTTTGAATTGTATTTTTTTGCTGACATACACATTAAGTTCAATATTTCATGAAATATTTTGGGGCATAATTTAATACAGTGACATTTTAATTTCATTTGATAGCTTCTGTTCCTGTGTATTACGATAGATCTTGAAATAAAAATCTCACATGGTTTTAATGTGTTCACCACTCTGCAGGAAATGCATTATCAAAAACCCCTAATATTCAGACCGACCCCTATTTCCCATTTCCACTTCTAACTACGGGTTCTTAAAACCTCTAATTTTCATTTTGCTTTCATTATAAATTCCTTCTTCATTGACTGTGGGAGATTGGTTTATGAAGGTTTTGTGTCAGGCTCCGTGGAGGCCAGAATGGAAGATGAGGTCGCACAAGCCTCGATTCTTGTTCAGTTCCTCAAAGACTGTCTTTGTTCTGCCTTTCAGCAATTTTCTTAGCTAATTTAGACCTATGCCAAGCACTGGGGTGAGAGGAAGTAGCTGTACTTACGGGCTCATTCTTTCAGGTAAATTGCAGATAAAATTGATAACTTTGAAAGATGTCAAAAAAAAAAAAAAGTTTACAACCATCACTGTTAGGTTTAATACTTTAGCATGGTACCACAATCTGTTAGCTATCAATGTTTTCTGTTGTTTTATAATTTCAAATGTCACCGGCTGTAGAACATCAAAACCATCATAACACAGACATATAAATACTATGACACTATGACTTCACTATGAACAAAAAAACTCAACATCTTGCATAAAGGAAAGAGAATATAACATCCTATAATTTTAACATGTAACATATAATCATTTTTCTCAGATGACTGTTTCCTTATTTGTGTTTTACTCTAGACACTAACTTTCTGAATAATCTAATGATGTTTATATTTACACATAAAAAAAAACATACTGTCAACAGAACTGAGGGAGGCAGAAATGCAGCAGTACTATTGATCCAGAGTTCTTTTTATATGAGTGATACAACAATGTCCTCAATTGGTAGGAAAAAAAAGACCCCTCTATTATCCATAGATTCATTACAGATTGTTGCATTCCTCATGTACAGAAATGCAGCAAGATGTCCAAAATGCTTAATTACTGTAAAACCAACTTCCAGCCAGCGCTCGGTCCAGCCCCTCCCAGCCCGGCCACGGATTGCGTCCCCTGATTGTTAGCCTGTTAGTCTGTTGTTCATTATTATGCTTATTGTGCTCTGTTTAAATAAGGACATTTGTTCTCTTGTGTGTGTGGTACTGAGTATTTGCACACATATCAAACCTTTGTGCCTTGTATCCAGTTGATATTATTCTCTCTGTATAATCTTGATTTTGTATTTTATATTAGTACTTCAATACCTGGTTAATGTTTCTGGTTGCAATAATTGTCCAGTCTATGAATTTACAGTTAAAGAGCTCTCACCTCTTTTTGCATGCCGATTTTGGGTCGTGAGTTGGATTTGTTTAACTTGAATAAAGCTTCATAACTCTGCACATGAATCAACAGCCCTCTCCGTTAAAATGCGATAAGAACCATATTACTTTCTCATACCGACATGTATAAGAGCAGTTAACTTCAGATTTAACTGGAAAGATCATCCTATTTTTTTTTTTAACAGACCTTTTATGCATAGTACTTGATAAAACAAAATCACGGTGAATGTGAAGTATTAACTAATATGACACAAAAAGCGAGACACGTCCATCTAGCTGTGTGTCCACTTTCATCAAGCATTAATGTTAATTCCTCCCCCAAGTTCCAACACGTACAGAGCATGCAGTCATCCAACTTCAAATAACGACAGTGGTACTGCTTCAGTAATTTTCCTCTGTGACTTTGTCTGGGTAGAAGGGTACACTAATCTCCCGATTAATCATTCCTGTTATCCTCCCACTGAATCGGTCAGGCGAAGCTTGAGGTGTGGTAGAGACAAACGTTTGGAGACTTGGTGTGGGAGCTGCCAAAAAGTCAGCCAACTTCGTAAATAACTGTTGTGTCTCAAACATCACCAAAGAATCGCATGCCTTTAGGAGCGAGGGAAAAGGGATTCGAGGTCATCTGATTGCCATTAGACGCAAGCTTGACTCATCTCCTGCGCGCACATAGGCTAAAAAAGGCTATTGTTTTCGCCACTACTGAGCCCTGGTTGGAATGACTACAGTTTACAGTTACAATGACTGATTACAGATTACAATTGTTACCTATTTATTTTAAGACCGGAAGTTTATGCGTGTGACGTTGGACAGTTACTGTCAGATTAGCACATGATGAAAAGTCAATATGTGTGTTCTGTCAAAGTGCCTTCAGTAGTGTTCAGACTACCAAAGTTCCTAAAGGAGAACAATGGTAGTCTAATATGAAAGGTGATCACCAATACAAAAGCTGAGAAACCTGATGGTTAATGACATAGAAAGGCCATGTGAACCAGCTTAGAAAAATAAGTCTGGAAATTTCATCCCTTAAAGACAAAGCCCCACCCACAGACTCCACTGAGAATAGTGTGCGGTGTCAGTCAGCAGATAAAACCATAATGTGCTGGATAATTTTTTTTTTAAATATTTCAATACAATATTAAGACAATCACATTTTCTGATTTAGGTCGAAACCATTTAATAATAATTCTACAACCTACAGTTATGCAGTGGTGCTATTTTAAATGTACATGCCTATAACCTGTTAAAGTCATATGAACTGCGCTTTGGGGATGCTACATAATAAAACTTCAAAGCGAAAATGTTTACACATCCTGAAAAACATACAGCAATGTATTCACGTAATAGTAGACAGCGAGATTAATAAAATGATAAAATGATATTCTTTTTTTACAGACGTGAGGATTTCTGAAATGCAACGTTAATGCACACCTGCCAGCCATTTAGAAATATTTCATTGTACTCTGGTCATGGCCATGGTACGATATGTGATAATAGCCGGAAATGTTCATAATTAAAATGATTAGAAAAGAGTTTAGCAGTTTCTCTCAAAGTGACACATTTTTCCTTTATGTGCAAGAATTTTCTTAATAAAGAACATTTGTAAGAAAGCATGACAACATTATGGGAATGTGTAATGCCCCCCCCCAAAAAAAATAACATTAAAAAGATCAACAAATCATAAAATAATATTTAATCACAACAGTTCTGCAATAAAAGAGTGACCCAGAGTTGAATTTGAAATGGCAGTTTTCAGTTACAGTGCTCAGAACAGTTCCATTACACATTGAGATTTACAGTCTGATGGCTTGACTGTCGTAGACAATCCCAACACATGTTAGAACTACACTCAGAAATGTATACTGGCACACCTTCCCGTGTTGAGAAACATGAAGTCACATTTCAGAGATTGCAAGTACGGCCTTGGAGGGAAATAAAAGCCGGGCAGAGCGCAGTGGGCGTGATGACTTGTACAAGGCCAGCTTTCTGCAGGGTTATGTACACAGTGAGGCGTTGGAACATCTCTCCAATACAATGGTTGAGTCAACAGTCTCTAAGGCTAATTTAGTGAACACCCTCTCAGGCAAGCTCCTACACAGCACCGCTGGCATTAGACCCGCTTAGGCGCTCTGGAATCCGACTCCGAGCTTGACTCATTGATACATTTGGGTTTGATTTTTATATAGACATAATGTCAGCCCAGTGTCGCATATTCCTATTGGCAGCCGTGAAGATGGTGTTTGGCAAGAGCACGGGCTTGACTGAATGAATCTACGTTAGTGTTTGTTTGGTTTTTTTTTAGTAGAGTCATATGTTGTACTGTCTAAGTGCATTTTGTCCACCCAAATTCAAGCTGGAGAAAAGGAATTTTCTTTCAAACGCAGGTGTTTCATCTTGCAAATCCAAAATCTGATGCTCATCGTGATGTTTTTTCATGATTTTTTTTTTTTAGCAACATATTTACATTTTGTCAGTTACTTCTTTTTATTATTATTATTGTTATTATTATTATTATTATTATTATTATTGTTATTATTATTTGTTTCAGTTTGTCAGCTTTCACCACGTAGAAAACACTAACACTGAAACCCAGTTATGTTGGTTCTGTCCTCATTGTTCAGTTCTCCAAAGATATGTTGATCCACACCCTGTTTGTGGCTCATTTCCTCTCATTGTTGCTCTCCTCTGTTGCAACAAACTTGATTTCTGCGTTGGCGGTTCGCGAGGTGATGCTGCTGTCCCGCACTTTGTGTCTGTAGAGAAAGGGGAATGTTTTCCTGAAGGACTTTCGGAAGCTGGCCCCCATAAACCCGTAGACGATTGGATTGATGGAAGAGTTGGCGTAAGACATGCAATTCGCCCAAGTTTTGATCTTATACGTCGCGTAATTGATTTTAAAATTGGGGTAGAAAGACTGAAAGAGGACGAAGATCTGGATGGGTCCCCAGCAAATGGTGAAGAGGACGACAATGACCACCACCATTCTGGAGATTTTGCTCCTGACTGTGACAGTTCTCTCAGAGAGCAAGTGGACCTGAAAAAAACCCCGAAAAAAAACCCAGATTTCCTGTAACGGTTTGGTGACTTATTACAATACAGACAGTTATGTATAATCGGTAATGTCAGCAATTAGTAATGTCAGAAAGTAACTATTAGGAAGAGGGGTGTCTTCAAATAAGAGCATGTCATTTTCTGGACCAAAAAAAAAAAAAAACAACAAAAATTACAGAGGGTCTACAAAGAAGCCTATTGTTTTTGGCTGTACACACACACACACATACACACACACAGACACTAACACACAAACACACACACACACACACACACACGCACACACACATTACAGTTTCCTTCAATTAAAATTCTCTGCAAGAATCTCTTAAGAGGACAGTCTTGAATTTACACCCACAGAGAAAAAGAACATCAATCTTGATACCTGGTAATTATTGTCCACAGGCTCTACCACAGGTTGGCCCACCCTCTTTAACATGAAGGAATAGCAGAAAGAGATGGTAAGGACAGGCAGGAGGTAGACAGCTATGAACTGGTAAAGAATAAAGGCTTTCTCGTGGGTCTTCGATGGGAACCTCTCCATGCAGTATTGCCTTGGTCCGTACCAGTAGCCATCCTCAATTCTTTGATACAGGAAAATTGGTGTGGAGAGAATGAAAGAGCCTTGACAGAGAACAATAGCATTCGTTACTCAAATGAGCAGTGATTACTGAATACCGTGAACTGATCGATCAAACAATAGTTTTCCTATCAAGAATCAATACTTACCGATCCATATGCAGATACTAACAATCATGGCAATGCGGGGTGTTCGGTGACGTAGAGATTTTAAGGGATATACTGTCACATAGCAGCGATCGCCACTCATTGCGGTCAATGTGATGCACGTAGCCTGGACCGTCACCTGTGGATTTAAAAGGACATGTCCCTTTGATCATGACTTGAGTTGTTAGATATAAGATAAACAGATATACACTAAAAAAAGGGAAAATAAACTGATGGACAGCCCACTGTGTTTTATCTTCCAGACAGAAACAAGAACTGTTATATAAGGATAATATTTTTCAACATTTTTGAGTCAAGTATAAAGTGTATATACTCTCTTCTGAATGCATTCTGTAATAAGAAATAAAAGAAAAGACAAATGAAAAAATATTGCTCACAAGATATGATAACTATAGTAAATTGGTTTGTACAATGTCATTTCTTATCCCTAATTTGTGTTCAGGCTAAAGAAGGCTACCATTTGCAGGTAGTTATTGCAAATTAATGACTGTCCTTTGATCATTTTCCTTACTCTCCACCTCAGAGGAGCAACAGGTGCTCTTGAGGGATCAGGACAAGAGTGAAGCACCTAACAATGAGCCCGCATAGATCTGCCAGGCTTCATTAACATAAAGTAACTATGGACGACAGAGACGCAAGACCACCAAGACTTATTAAAGAGAATAAGCCACGTGGAACCAAACCTTGACGTAACGAAAACAGAAGCAATAATTAAAAAAAACAAAACAAAAAAAAAAACCCAAGTGCACCAACCGACCTTTTAATTGGGTTCAGCTGACAAGTAGAGTTGTCATTTATTCCTCCCACAAAAAAATGAAATAAAATAAAATAAACAAAACAAAATAAAGAAGAACAGAGGGTAACGTGGAGGAGTCAACTATTCATTCGCAAATGGAGTTTATAAATCACAGAGAGCTAAGACTAGTAAATTATCAGAGATCTACTTCAACAGATGTCACCTGTTTTCTGGTGTGAACAAAACACTGAAGATCGCACTGTAGTATGCATACAGCCATAATTTTCCTGTCAACAGGTTGCTGAGTACCCTTGTCTTGAAGTACTGCAATAAGCTTGAAAATGGAACTTGTCGAAGCCAGGTCTGCTCTGCTCTGCCCCCTAAATTAACCCACCGAGTGTTTTTGACAAGTTCATGTTCTATTCATAAAAGCCCACAGTGACGTTCCAGTTGACATTTATCAATTTTGTACCACTTTTTTTTTTCTTTTGTCACACAGGCTGAGATAAAATCTAAAGCAAAAAGTTTGCAAATTGCTCTGTACCAGTAGCTGACTATTAATTTCAGGTTGCTGTATGGTAACCTTACCGATGTAGGACATATATATATATATATATATATATATATATATATATATATATATATATATATACACATTTTTTTTTTTTAACAAAGTATTTATTTGATGAATTAAGTAACTAATACAATATTCACTTTTGCCTCGTTAATGGTTAGAAATTAAATTTACTTGGGTAAATGTCAGAGGCTGATTCATTGTCTCTCAGGCCAGCAACCAAACTTTCGCCTCCTGGCTAACCCATTTAAGGAACAGAATGCTAGATAAGAATACAGGGTGACTCACAACTTGTGTAATGCCATCTACAAACAAAGACGGCGTGAATCATTCCCCACTGAAACCTCGTGAGGGGTGTGCTCCTTCCTTCTCAAGCCCTTTTTCCACAAGGTTTTAAGGGAAACATTTATATTTTTTTCACCTGAAGTGTTTTCCTGACACAACTGTATGACAAAGGATTTGCGGCATTCAACTTTATGTGGTGGCTGAGTTTGAAGGTACTAAAATTAGCAACTGTAGCTGGAAACAATGAGACCTTGTTTGGTTAGTTTAAATCTTGGCCTAATATATTCATATTGTTTCCAGTTAGGCAACCTACATTGATGTTAGTGCCTTGAAATTCAGCTATGACACCTCCTGGAAAGCACTTAATATTCACTAATAGATATGTTTTAAGGTTTGTTTACGATCACATTATGCATTACGATGTGATAATATGCAATATTGTTGAACCTGTCATTTATATTCTGAGAATTTATTACTTTTGTATCACATTACTTTTTTCTTTTGAGTTCTGGAGAACAAAACCACTATTTTGTCATTAAGATTAATCAAAGAGACAATTAATAAATCCCAATCTAGTATGACTATTATACCATTTTCAGTAATGGTTGTACCAGCAATTATTCACAATCAGACAGAAAAAAAAAAAACGCGTTTCTTTCCAGAGGGCGATAGTTTCTAATTGTGTTAGATTAAAGCATTACGGCTCTGAATTATACAGCCACCCAGCTGCTTTTCAGGCCCTTAATCACTAACCTCTAAGCACAGCTACCAGAGCTGAGAAAATCTGTATGTTAGTACAATGAGACTACGGCACTGATGAGTCAGGACAAACAAAGAAAAAGAAGAAGAAGAAGGAGAAGAAGAAAAAAAAAAAAAAGATCACATAATTTAATTACTCAGTCACTTTGCAGATGTACAATTCTCTTTTTAGCTGCATCATCTTAGGAGGATATGGATTATTCAAGAACTGCTAAAGTAAGTAAAAAAACCCCCAAAAAACCCATGCAGCAGTCACCAGTGACATGGTACTTAAAACTCATCTCGCTATGTCGTTACAGCAATTTATGGCGTTTGTATTTATGTCTTCTCTCGCTGCTGAGAATTTCTTTGCCAACGGAAATGGAGCCCAATGAATGATGAGAGCGTTATTTGTCCTGAATTACCTGCTGAAGAAAAGCAACAAATTTGCACATGAAGTCCCCGAAGATCCAGGAAGGGAGTGGGTAGAGGGTGGCAGTGAAAGGTACACAGCATACTAGGAAGATGATGTCAGTAGCTGCTAGGTTAGCTGAGGAGAAGAAAAGAGCAGTTTAATGGAAATGTGAGATTTAAGGTGGCATCCGCTTAATGAAAAAAAAAAAAAAAAGAAAGCAAGTGCTAAGTGTTTGGAGCAGACATAAATTTGCATTCGCTTATGAAACTTTCATTTGTTCTGTTAATGAATTTTTCTCCTTCTAGTACGGCCTTCTAAAGCGAGGTAATAGCTTCTTACAGTGCTTGAAGCAAAGCTGTTTTGACAACATTGTGCCATCAAAGGCACATTACTCATGGCAGAACCATGAGTCTAAAGAGAGGGAGGAGTGGTAATGAGGATTTACCACGCATTTCAGGCAGCAGTGTAAACAAAAGAGTCAAGAAAATTTTGTATTCTGTACTCAAAAAAAAAACAACCTATCCAGTCAACATCTTTAGTGTGGATAGACAGATAGACAGATAGATAGATAGATAGATAGATAGACAGATAGATAAATAGATAGATAGACAGATAGATAGATAGATAGATAGATAGATAGATAGATAGATAGATAGAGAGGGAGAGAGAGCAAGAGAGAGGGTATGTAAAATGTTACTTTTTCAAAGGTAACGAACTGGGTCCTAGTGTATTTCCTCATAATTCTTTGTGTAATATGTTTATGATGCACCCCCCCCCCCCCCCCCCCCCCCCCCATCCCCAAACTCTAAGTAAATGGTTTGAGTGAAGTTCCTCATATCATATTACCCTGAAATTTGAGTTATACATAGACATAATCACTGGCCCTAACCAGACAGGAAATGATTTGCCTCATAGTTCTGAAAGCAATATGAATTTTATCCTGTGAAGACGAAGGAAAAGAAATACTCCTTGTTCAGGGCAATAAATCTATAGCAGTCAGAGAAAGAAAGAGAGATCAAGTGAGAGACGGAGAGAGAGAGAGAGAGAGAGAGAGAGAGAGAGAGAGAGAGAGAGAGAGAGAGGGAAGAAATATTCCGTACAAACAAGTCGAGGTGTATAGGCACACTGCCAGTGTTTCTAACACGTACTCTGTCGTCACATAACATAACGTTCTGCTGTTTTTGGACATCAAACAAACCTCAATAATCAGCAAGATCCCAGACGAAGGACCATCAGTCAGAGACACACATAAAGGCAAATTCGCTCTGATCCTCTCACCAAGTTATTTTTCTTGGCCAATCTTAATCTCTGCATTTTTCATCCTTCTTTGTCCCAGCTACAAAATAGCGTTGATAATACAAACAATTCCTTTCGAATCTCATTATGTTTGAAGAAATCTTCACAGTGTTTGTGCCTTGTATGTTGAACTCTGTGTTAACAGGGCTTTGATGTTCTCTGCAGTACTGGGTAAATAGAGTGAGTATATCAACTGCACTATCCGAAATATTAATTTTCACTGGCTATTTGAAATAGCTTTTCATCTGACCTTTACACATTTTTGAAATGTCAGACAAATGTCAAAAAACACAGGCTCTAAGGTGACATTTACCATTTCTTTCCTGAATGAAATATATTTGCATAAAATGAGGTTGAGCCTCGTTTACCTGTGAGGGACCTTAAGTGTGTAATAACTAAGCAGTTACACTGTAACCCCTGTGTAGTTACATAGTCCTGAATAATACAAAAATAGTGCATGTCTACTTATCTATCAGTAAGCACACACAAATAACAGATCCATTTCAATATGTTTCCTTATGAAATCGATTCAGTTACAACACAGATAATGGTGAAAGACTAACATGCATAATGTATTAACACCCATAACAACAAACAACGTAGCTATAGGATTTCAAAAGACTACAAACATAAGAAAGTAGACAATCAAACAGAGACTGTTCAGTTATTCTTTTAAATGATACTGGCAAAAAGTGGTACACACCTATGTAGAAGTTAGTTGCAGTTCTCATCTGCCTGTGTTTGGAAATCACGTAGATGACCAGAGAGTTTCCTATTAGCCCCACCAGCATGATTAGAGAGAAGAAGAGTGGTACCAGCCAGGCATCCGTGAGGAAAGGATGCTCCCTCTCCACGGCATCTTCCAAGGTTAGGTTCCCAGACGAAGAGTTGTAAAGAAATTCTGTAGTGTTCCAGTCCTCAGAGAGAACCATGGTTAACGAATTCTTTCGAGTCTGTCCTATTAGGTATTAAAGCGTAACGTGCAAATGCTCAAAACACAGTGTAGTCAAATTGAAAGTGTACCTCAACAAGACTTATAACTTCAGCTCAAATCTGATGTTCCTTCTTCTATAGGGTTTAGTATTTTTTTTTTTTTAATTTAAATTGTGTTAACAGGGTCTTCTATGGAGATTTCCTCTCGGATCAGCCTGCTTTCTGTTCTGTTCTTGAAAAAAGGAGAATCTAAGCCTGTATCCACTCTGACACGGACTTTCATTGGTTTTATATGGAGCCTAAAGACACACGTGGGTAACAGTATGACTGTAGAAGGAGTAACTGATGTCAGGTCTCCTAGCAACAGTTTCAGGGTGCTATCCCTTGCATTCACAGCTGTCTGCACCAATACCATTGATGCGAGCTGATTACACCAGAGATATGTTTACTGCATGCATATAAGCTATTGCTATGCAAATAGTTCAGAGTGAGTAACGAAATACTATTAACATGCATTGCAGACAATGCCACGGTCTATATGAACAGTGTATGGACCGGATTCTCACTACTGTTGCATCCATTCGAGAACTGCAAGAAATCGCTTAAAATGTGCCATTAATGCATTTATCTTAAGCAATGTGGTAGTATCAGTATCTAAGACATTAGTTTTGCATGCGACACGGTTGAGCAGTGAGTTCGTTTTAGCCTGGTCTCAAAAATTGCACCACTTTCACACTCTGCTGCAATTTAAGTTGAACAGGCATATACTGTTAGCTTTTCTACTAGACCTGAGGGCACATGTAATGAGCCCACACTTAGGGGTGAATACCACAGGCAGTCCCAGGAGGAGTAGAATACTTTCTCAGCGCACCGATAGAGGCAGGTTAAATACAGAACGTCCAAATGCTTGCTGTACATCTTCCATAATCTTGGATTGTGAAGTATCTGGTTCCTGACACTCTCATTTCTCCCCCAAGTTACGCTAAAACGACATTTTGTGTCACATAAATAAAACAAAACAATCAGAAATTTCAAAGGCAAGGCTGCACTAAAGTAGAACACTGTGCAACATTTGACAGTACTAAGCAGTCAGTAAGACTCCATGTACTCCATAGACTCAGCATACTGTTTTCTCTGCATGTTTGCGGTTTTTATATGGGGGATACAAAAATTGGGGAGAGTGGCGTGAAAACTAACACTACTCAGTAATGAGTCAGATATTTTCTCAAATTTTGCAAAAACTGTGGTGATGTATTCATTTATACAAATCCGTAATAATGTCACCAGTTCTTACTGTGAACAGCTTGCCTGTTCAACAATCATTTTTCTTTTTCTTTTTTCCTTCCTTTCTTGACTTGGAAAAAATGTCTAGCATGACAATACAGCATGACAATAAATTTGTCAGCAGGGTTCCTGTTGGTAATGCAGAAATCACGATGGTATCCTCATTAGTTTGACGGTATGTCTTATGGTTGGATTTGTTTTTTGATGATAAATTACAAAGGAGACATGGCTTAGTATAATAGAGAATATACAGTTCGCTACTGAACATGAAAACTTCAAATTCATTTACGATGTATTAGTTTTTTTTTAGCATCCATAACAACACCCCGAGGTAGTACAAGGTTTTGTTCAACATCCTTAAAGGTTATAAATGCTTTGCACCATCTGGAGACACAAACATTTTGAAGGTCAACACTAAAAACAAAAAAACACATTTGTATTCAGCTTTCAACATTTCAGCACTCTCTGGGGTCTTGTTTTTGAAGCAGCATTCCACATTTGGATGCAGCATATGGTTGAACTTAAGGACCAGAATGTCTAGAAGCTTCACTAACAAGCGAACTGTGGTCTAAGTACCCCGAAAACATCTTTTACCTGCACCACAACTAACCCTTCCCCCTCGGTAAGGGATTGCGTTAGATGAATCTTTAACAGAAGGATTAAATATTGACTTACCTTCATTTTCAATATAATCCTTCTAATCTTTTCTCAGATCAACACAAAAGGACACAAATACAAAACTCACAAACACAAAGTACATTTTTTTGTTGTTTTTCTTTTAACTATGACCCTGAGATGGTGTTTTTAAGAGTCCCTATTTCTGCCTCGTTCTTCCCTCTGTTTTTAGACTACATATATTTCCTATGCATTAAAATACTAACATCCATTTACAGCATCTGTCAACAGTTATTCTATCAGGTCAGAGGAGTCTAATTTGGCAATAACTTCAAAGGAACAAAGGTTACCATGGAAATGAAGCCTTATTGGATTCTTTTCAGATGTATTGCGTAACTTCAACAGTTTCAAATGACACCGCATCCCCACATTGGGCTCTTGACACAGGTGTTCTGTCTGCCAGGCTATTACTCGCTAAAGACTTAACATATGCTCGTTTCATTCTCCTTGTCTCTAATTTATAATTCAGTGAGATCTTTGGTCTTGCTCTGTGACACAAACAATTAAAGTGAACCACAAAAAAAAGAATAGAAATGAATGGTGTTCTATTTCTGTTTCTTTGCACATTCGATCAAATCGTTGCAACAGCGACCCGACACAGCATGACGAATCAGGGTGTAACTGTAGAAAATGTCACTTGATTTCCGAAAAACAGAAACTTTTCAGTGTGTTCTAACAGGTCTCCAGCTCCCAAACTTCTTATATCTACTGTTGCTCATGAAACTGTATTGCACAAAAGAATTACATTGTAGCTGTACGCAGTTCAGATGTCCGTAGTGTATAATAAACCTGGCTACTGAAGTGTCATTCATTCTGCATTCTGAAATATTTCCTTGACATCAAGCTTTTCTGGGAGTTCATGTTGTGCCTCAAAAAGATTTGTATCTATCTTTTAGCAGTGCACAAATAATTCCAAAACCTTAGAGGGGTTTAACTATAAACACAGTTTTCTTTCATACATGCAGATTTTTTTTAACCACTATGTTTTGGCTGAGAGTGAAAAAAATTGTTTTGCTCTTATAACATCTGCTTATTTTTGTTCTAGCACCTTGTTTCGTTTCGTTTTGCTTTTTTAATTCCTTCTATTTTGATTTTCCATATGTTATATGGTACGCACCTGTATTCTGAGATGAGAGGTATAATCACATCTCTGTGAGAGTTAGAAAGCACAATCTGCTCTTCCTGGGTTTCTCCGAATTTATATCTCTAAAAAGGGTAACCATTTCGTGTAAATTTAGCTTACTCAGTTTTATCAGCTGTCCGTGCACGTTCAAGTGGCTGTCAAATACATAGAACAACTCAAGGGTACTAACAAAATAGAATTTCTTTTAACTAAATGGGCGAGGATATGTTGGGTTTTTTTTTTAGTATCTTAGCAACCATACTGAGTGCTAATGCAGTGAATGAGTCAAAAGTTTGATAGATAGCTGCCTGTGTAGAACTCGTGTGCAGTTCCAGGCAAATTGGGTTTGTGATGTTCAGCCACGATGATAGCATTAAACATTTGAGTCCTGAAAAATGTTTCTATGAATTAAATCAATATATCAATTTATTACTATCTTTTAGTTTCTGATATAAAATGGAACAGGAGGTTTGGGTTGTAAGGAGAAAAATTGAACGCTCCAAAAAAATTAAATTATTTGAGAACGCAGGGTTTAGAATTGAATCTTTGATGGTCAAAAACTTTGCATTTTTTTTCACAGAATTCTTAATATCTGCAGAGTGCAGTGAAGAAGGGTTTGAGTGCCTTCCTCATACGGTTACCGAAACTAAGAGAAAAAGGAGTGTGTCTAAATCAAAGTGTGACATAAATGAAGAATGGATCGTCTTCAAAGTGACATATGTTTCAATTTTCCTCATGAGTTATTTCCATTTGTGTTTCTGATGTTATTCTTTCCCAGCGAAAGAGATGTCAGCCATTTGCAGTGGTTTAAATTCTTATGAATACATGATAATAAAAAAAAAAAAAGCTTTTACAGAACTATGTGTAACTTTCAGAGCTCTGTCCTGAATAGGACAATTACATAATTTATTTTGTATGCCCAATAGAAAAAAAAAAACCCTTATTTATAGAGAGAAATCTGAAGCCAGCTATTACAGACATGAATTTGGTCAAAGAATTCAGTACTATTATCATGCTCTTCAACCCACATTTTGATTGAAGCCCACATTCTGTGATACTCAAAACATGATGGTATATACAACAAATGTGAGCAAACATTTATGGCTTTTAGTAATGGAAGGCTCCTTTTTTTCTGAGATTAACAAAACCCCTTTTGAGCACACTTATTACAAGATTTGAAACAGCAGGAGGGAAAATCCATGACAAATCTCAAGTACTGTGACATTTGTGATAAACAGTCAGTGGTATCCAGTATGTAGTTTAAAACTACTAATGATTACAGACTATTCACAAACCATCAAAACTATTGAGACGAATTATGGTTATTATGGATTGTCAGGTATGCAGTGCAGGTCTGCTGAGGGAATTGGAGTTCTGGTTATATGAGGCAGAAGGCCAAAGCTAGCATAGCCTGACCCACACTGATAATGATAGAAACAGATGAAGTCAGTGACAGTCAATGGCACCCTGTCACACTCTTCTTTCCTAAAGCAATTCAATCTGTGATCTGCATGATGCAGAATGCATACGTGCTTTTCATTTGCTCTTCATTTCATGTCCAGCAGGTGTTTGAAAGGTTCAAAATCTGTCGCTTCAAAGTACAATAGATTTGCTGGAGGTTCCCGTGGTCAGACTTGCAGTAGTATATTTTTAGTTTGCTTCTCTCTCTCTCTCCCTCTCTCTCTCTCTCTCTCTCTCTCTCACACACACACACACACACGCATACACACATGCCAGCACATCAACACATTGACAGATCCATACATAAATGATATTACACCTTGTTTTGTCACACAGGCCATAGGGGACTGTACAGGAGTGTCAGATCTGCTTTTATTATTTATCTGCACCACCTCCAATTCATGGATCAAAGCAATTTCACGGGGACCTGTGAAGACAGCAGCATCAGCACATCCCCAGTCTGTCAAAGACAAGGGCAAGGCAGGCCCATATTGTAAGCCAAGAATAGTTCGGATATAATGCATGATATAATGTATATATACATATACAGTCTCTCCACAGGACTGAATTATTAATAACCCATCTGTTTGAGATGTAATATTAACATGGTAAGAGTAAGGGTATGTTGAGAGTTGACTTCCTCTGATGTGTTTAAGACATACACATGGATAGATGTATTATTGATCAATGTGAACCACATACTGGGAACGCGTGTGGACAGAGTTCATGAACAAATTCTCAGTAGAGTTCGAGCGGGAGAGAACCATGACTCTTAACAGTTTGTTAATGAACAGAGCAAGACTCAGACAGTGGTGATTGAAGTAAATGAATTCAGATAGAATTTATTTACAGATATATGTGCGTCAAAGGGTCAAAGCGCAACATGACTGCTGGAACCGAGGAACAGAGAAGACAGTTGAAGCCGAAGAAAAATTTGTCCTTTCGTGTTCCCGCTGTACCGTTCTCATTTCTTGTACAAGAGATAACATTGGACTTTGCAAGTTTCTTTGTTCACTACAAGAAAGACATCCTCTAGAATGCCTGCTCCTTCTAAATGGGCTGAGCGCCTGTTATATAATCACAAAAGGAGGGGTGAACTACAGTGTAATTTCACAGATACTTTACAGTGGTGGGCATACATTACCTACCTATAAAAGAAAAAAAGCCAGTGTGATTCACTTACCACATCTTCTCAGAAAATCATATTTCCAACAACGGTAGATAAGAAAAAAAAAAACTATTTGGTGATGGAAAAGTCGAGGGAGCTGCTTGATTCGCTGGCCAGATACACAAAAACCAGCATGCCTTACAAGTGGGCTTTATCAAACCCAAATCCATCAGAATGATGACTGATGAGACTAGCTGACAGGCAGTTTCATATGCAGACTATTACATGACTGGCACCAGACATATGGCAACAGCTTCATATTTCAATCAGGTTGAAATAATGATTAATTCAGACAAGGTTGAAAACAGGACAGAAAGCTGTGAAAAGCAACTGATTATGGAAGGATGTGAGAGTGCCATTAGGGCTTTGAGAGTGACTGGAGCAGATTTTAGCTAGCTGCGCAAAAACAGTGAAGTGGCTACTTAGGGCACAGCATCAGAATTATGTAACACTGCTACATTTGTGTACTCTGGGACATTAAGTCAATGGCTAACAGACGTAAGGAGTACATAATACCATTTCCTAGAGAAATCAAAAGAGTGACGTGTTAGCTGGCAGCGCTAGCATAATCAGGATTGGGTTGATCGAGCTAAACCGATTAAATAAAGGAGCTGACAAGAGTTTGGGTTTTGAGGAGCCCTGTAATGCAAAGATACCTGATGCCTTTTGAGTAGTCTGTTGTTAGAACTCCAATTAGGACTGATTAGCTAATGTGGTTTTAAGCATGTGGCTTCAAGAGGAGACAGGTGTCCGTGATCTGCCTCGACAAGCAGTCTGTAACATGAATGAGTTTTAATCGTAAGTAAGCAAAAGCTGTCTCCCAGAAGGATGGCAATTGTATGCTTTCTTTGTAGCATATTGTTGAAAATCTGTTATAACATGGCCCAAAGAGACAATTGAGTGACTAGAGAATGGTTTGTTGTTACCTTCCGTCACTCCATTTACTATTTATGGTTTGTCTGTTATTTAAAAAGAGCTATTATTTTAAAAATAACTATCAGCATTGAATGGCAGTAGCGATTTCCTTTTTGTGTAAAATTGTATCCTCTACAATCATCAGGCATTTCAAAGCTTTGAGAAAAGAATAAACTACCACATTGTCTGTTGTGTGCTACATTCAAGACTGGAAGCTCTGGATTATCAACTAACAAAGACCAGCAGTTTGAACAGTCAAAAATAAAATTAATACAAATAGCTGTCTATCATTTACACTTCATTTTCACTGGCTGAACATGGCCGTGAAAGTATATTGTGAATGGTATTCACAATACCAATTAAGCAAGGATTGTATTTTTAGCTTCTCGTTATGTAAACACATAAATAGCACTTAATTTGTCTTTCTCTAATCATTAATACATGTGAGGCGTTAATGAAGGGGGAACAGCAGAGTGCTTAATAAACAGCCATTAGTTGAGATCCTGAATTTTAATTGATGATGATTTAGTTCTCTCCCTTTGCCTAAAGTCATACCCTACAGCATGTGTGCATTATCGTAAATGTGTGAAACAGGCATTTATGTGTTTGAGTCAAGATAAATGTGAAAAACAGACTTCTCTTCTCACGCTTGTAAGTCTTAATGGTAATGATATTTTTCACCTTTCAAAAAGAATCAGTAATGACATAGGATCAGGATAGGCTCTTTCAGTAGACTAGTTACCCTGAGACTTGATGAATCAGTGTTGTTTTGGTTCTTTGCTATTGAGTCATCATGAATTACTAGTTACACAAGGTTCTTTCAAATGTCCTCTTCTTGTGAATATAGACTTTAAAAGAAAGCAGATGAGATAGATCACCATTCAATTCTCAACAATATTTCAGACATAGCATCGAATTAACAAAACTTTACACATGAATGGAAGAAGAAAAAAGAACATCAAAACAGCTTTGAAAGCTCATTAGGCATTGAAATATATTTAACATAACAATACATCCCTAATTGCACATTTCTTTGTTCAAATCAACTTGAATAGATTTTAACTATGGAATAATATGGAATAATATGTGCTTTTTTTCAATTTGACAAAATCAAGCTGCATTTTATTTTTAAGGCATGCTCATTTATGAGAGATAATAGCTACTATATCAAAACTGTGGCGCAGATAATGTATGGCTAACATTATATCTCCATTCATTCTTGTGTATACAGTGCTCCGGACATCACGTCACTCATTACATGTTACATGAACGTAGTCGGACCCAGAGTGGTAGAAAAAGACACACTCTCTCTCTCTCGGTTCTGGCTGGTGCAAATAAACTGCCGCAGACCTTCATTTAAACACTCGTTTTAACTTTTATGCTAGGTGACAGACTTACTATTTTCATGAATTTTGCCCCCAGTGCGAAAAGTTATAGGACAAAATTCGTGAGGTGTTTCGCTGTGTGGAAGCCTAGCGTAAAAGTATAAAAAGCAAGCAGATGCGTTCTGTCCGACATTATTTTTTCCCCACGGAAATTACCCAAACTTTCGCTATGTAGCGTTCGGTTCCCAAACCAATGGAAATGCGGGCCGGTTCTCAAAAGGCACCAAGGCAGCACTGGCTCAGCACCGGCACCGGCACCAGCACCGTCCACTAGTGGAAAAGAGCTATTTGTATCCACCACCATGTTGGCAGGAAAAGCGTGAGCAAAAATGAATGGGCCAGCGTAGATTTCAAGCCGTTCACCCCACACTTTAATGATAAGGACACCGAGCGCTATATTGCAAAACTTTGTGGATAAAACATAACTGACCCTTATAATGCCCCGGGGTGCTTTTCATGGGTATTGAAAAAAAAAGCATCGGCTAAAAATTGCACTGCCGTCACTGAAAAGAAAGGGTAAGCGCCACTTCATTTTAGTCAACGTTAGGAGAAGCAACGGACAGTGTAATGTAATCGGTGTGTTAAATCGAAGATACAGACTAGTTTAACTCTACATACAAGTTGGCTAATGAACTGTAATCGGTGTACCAATTTGTATGTAGCGTTAAGATAATCTTCGATTCACTACACCGTTTAGCTACATTACACTGCCCGTTCCTAAGGTTACCCTTCCAGTGAAAGCCATTTTTAGCCGGTAGACTCCGAAGCTGAGTATTCATCGCGAATCCAGTTTTCGTCCATTTGTACTTGTCCAGGCTTCTGTAGGCTTTCAAACACTCTCCAGTGTAGGACGAGGGAAAGTTTATCAAGTCATTGTAAATGTCTGGATACTTCAGGTCTGAAAACGGCCGGCCGGCTATTATTGTTATAGCATCTACTAGGATATAGTGTATCAGTATATTGTTATTGTTACTGTAATGTTTAAAGTGCAATATAGCGTTCAATGCCCTTGGAATTAAAGTGCGCAGTGAACTCCGGCGGTTTGAAATATATGCTGGCGCCATTCATTTTTGCTCAGTTTTTCCTGCCAACATGGCGGTGTTTTGATTTCGAACGTTCAATGCCGGATTGCGTGACGTCAAGTACCGGAGCTTCTATACAGACATTTTCATTCATTTCCTTGGCTGTTGTCCGTGTATTTATTCACTCAGTTACTTATTACATTTTTTAAAGGAAAGATTACCCATTTTGTTCTAGAGCTAGAACATTCAATCACCCTTGAACTCTTTAAGTATACCCCTTTTTGTCAGGCAAGTCACTTTGGGTGAGTGAAATGAAGCATACACTCTGCTTTGAGATGCAAGAAACTAGGCACTGTATCTTTTCAGAACAGGATCTGCTTAGAATCCCCAAGTGATGTTAAATGCTTGGAGGAAAGTGCTACATGAAAATCCCACAACAACATTTACACCTGGTGCTCAGTAACCGCCAACAGGCAGTGTGAGGAAGACTAACCCAAGCCAATGCACTTGCCAAGGGAAAATTGCCAGCTTCATTTCCCTGCCACCTCCAGCCCCAACAGGTATATGATCCATGAGTTACTATTTCAGGATGCACCTCTGCACTGTGACAAAATGCCTTTGGTGGATATTTTGTTTTCTTTATTCTCCATAGTTGCTTTGAGGCTTTGTTCATTTTTCATTTTCCATTTATTCCTATCTGGCTTTCGTGCACATTTCTCAGTCCAGATGTACAGGCTCTCTCATTTCATAAAGTGAGCAAACTCACATTGTTTGGCAAGATGTCATAAGTGGTGTTAATTTATGAGGTCCACTTTGTTGTTAAATAAACACTGGACATAAATGGAGGGATGCTTAGGACCCCTCGTTTCTGAACACATGCTGTTCAAAGCAATTTGTACAAACAATTCTTTCAATAATGTGCAGTTATTCTTCCAGCAGTTCAGAGAATCTGCTCATTTTTATCTGGAGAGGTTCCTGGCTGTGGAGATGATAGTAGTTACCATGCCAACCGCTATGTGAAACACAGCTCCTGTGTCCGCATCTGAATTGAATTTCAGACAATTAAGTTGGAGGATTAGTCAAACGTCTTTGATAATTAAGAAGCATTTGAGCGCAGTGTCTCTCTTTAAATATGCCATTTGAGAGCCAAGTGTTGAGTGGTTCAGTGTTTCAGCTTAAGACTGTTGAAAGTTTGTTGCTCATTTCCTTACTCAGGGTCAGTTTCTTTTTGATGCCAAATGTCAAATGTATCGTAGTGGGAACACCGATGCAGAGGCTAATGGTCACAAATAAAAACTGTGTTCCACATAAGTTAAAATACTTACAATGCAAAGACAGTGCCACGCACACCTGTTACTATTAATCTGTGTAACTTTGTAACTTTGAACATTCATCAGTGCTGAGAATATCCGGCAAATAGTCTGTCAGCAGCTATTCCCTGCTGTGCAATTTAAGTAATGGTTTTGCCTGTGAGGTCCAACATGAACATAAATCCATTTTTTCACGACATAAAACTATCACACTCTTGCAATTCGCAGTCAAGAAATACTGAGATCCTAATTTTTTTTTTCATTATCATAGATTTCCATGTATTAGGAGATAGATAGACAGATAGATAGATAGATAGATAGATAGATAGCATGATGATAATAAACTTGGAATATGGAGTATAAAGCTTAAAAACACAAGGCATCCCTTAAAGCCTTGGTGTACTGCTTTGAGGGGAAGATAAAAGGATGCATCAGGACCAGAAGCTGGACGGAGACCTGTTCATTGTAATGCATCAGAGACTGTGCCTCTGCAGAGCAAAACAGTAGGGCGTCCAAGTGACGTCTTTGATCTTCATCCATTATAATACAATTTTGTCTGTTTTTATTTTTGTAGTCAAATTAAATAAGAACATGAATGTTTGACATACCTGCATCATGTAAAGATTTTTTTTTTTTTTATGTCTGTAAGACCCCAGTACGTGTCTTATGATGCAGATGAAAAATAGAGAATCGATCTATTTTGTTTCAGCTGCGTAGCCATAGCATTTACGTCACGCTGCTCGCTGAGGCTGTTTTCATTGTGCCAATGACTGACAAGCGTCCTGTCGAACACTTCTCACGGGTGAAAATGTAAGTTTTGCTTTCTTGCAGTGCATCCGTTCCCACCTATTTAGAACACAATTTCTGCTTAAGTGTACCTGTGAGGTCTGAAAAATACTCAGTAGAACTACCACAGAGATCTTTTTTGGCTTCGGCACTGCGGGAAATGTACATCTGTCAAAAAAAAATGAGAGTACTGTAAGGTACAAGCTAAAGGGAGTAAAAAGAATATCTGCTTTCCTTAAGTCTCAGAATGACGCACACAAAATTACATCATTCTTTAAAATACTTCACCTCTCAGTTGGGAATGGCACATTGCTTGTGCCACAAACAAGCACAATTTCATATGTAAATCATTGAAGCACAAGCATTCACATCACATTCCGAACAGAAAAGTGAAGTGTTATGATGGGAATCGATGGGACCTACATGCTCAGTTTGATTAAAGCTTCATGCTTGATTTAGCTCAAAGAACGCTAACTCCGTTATTTAATATGGAGGCACAGAGAATGGCATCTCTTGATAAAATTACCCACTGATGTTGAGGGCACATGGGAGCACATGTTAGTGCAGAGCTGCATCATTGACTGGGGTAAAGAACAACATGATACAAACCGATAACACCCGATGAAATGGAAGAGAATGCAATGTTCACATTAGCGACAATATTATTAATCTTTCCTGTCTTGTTCACTGATATTAGACATATGTTCCCTTCTGCTCACGATGTTCAAAAGATCATGTGACATACGCTTTCAGATGCATTCTAAATTTACACCCCCCCCCCCTCTCCCTGTCTCTCTCAATCTCTGTATTTTTGTATCTCTCTCTCTCTCTCTCTCTCTTTCTCTCTCCTCTTTCTGCCTGTGTGTTCGGTTGAATATATTATCTAGGCCTTGACATCAATTATGTTCCATTTGCTCCATCGGTGATGCTCTTTGCTTTCGCTTTGTGTTCGTGCTGGGGAGATGTGCTAGGAATAAATAAAGCTCACTTTGGCTGTATTGATTTGGGCACTGCACTGTTGCTGTTGTTTTTTTGTTTTTTTTTTCCGTCTCTCTGCCTACTCATAAAAATGTTTAATAATTAAAATATTATTGTTAGTTTTAATTTCGGTTAGGTAATGTGACCTAGCAATGCAGTTTAGTCAATTACAGTCAGATTAGCCTGCCCCATTGTTACATCAGAATGGAATTTGCAAATTAATATCGACCAGTTCCAAACAGCTGCATACAGGATATTAATCTCATGCCATATTATTACTGTTATCCAGTCTTTGTCTTGACGTCTAAGACCTTTCTCAGCACTTTCATCTGGGCCAGTAAAGTCAAGATTTAAGATGACCATAAATGGTTTTACTTGTCCTGCATTTTGACATTGAAATTAAGTTGATTTCACAAAAATGAACTACTATAACATAACATAATTTTACCAATGGCTAAATACTTATGGCATTTCTGTAGATCAGTGATACAGTATACAGAATGTAACATGTGTATTATATTTTTTTCTGCATAGAAATGATAATTGCCAAGCCAATCAAAATGAATCAGTTTTGTTGTTTACAGTGACTGGTGTGAACCAAGCCAGCAAATAAGCCAATATATTCATCACTTCCCCATTACACATATTAGTCTCTTTCAGTTTCTTTTGTGAGTAGTGTACAGTTACATGTCCAATTCGTTACCTCCTTTAACTAGGTTTTACAGTCAAAAACATAGCTTTTTTTTTGGTTTTGTTTTGTTTTCAATCTCATGTCATGATATAGACATTTGATTTGAAACTTTGATTTACTGATTTCTTTTTGTTTGGACAAGCTTTGTGTCCAGGTCAGTGGTGCAATATGAAAATAGATACTTGGTAACATTTTACATAACCTACAGCAACAACATATCATTATTTATCACACACACACACACTGTGTTTCATTAGCAGGAAATAATATGCTTTTGTATTACGCTCTTCAATAATAAGGCATTATGAGGGGTCATAACTGCTTTTATAATTGCTTATGACAGCTCCATAATGTATTATTCAACGGGCCTGTAAGGGTTGTTGGATAGGACTATTATCCTTATGGGGAAAAAAAAGAGAGCTAAGAAAATGAATATCCTTTATAATGCTGTCAAGTTATCTTTAAAAGAATCTACAGGTTCTCATATCTGATCATGTTACTTATGAAATCACAGGCAGCCCCATGCAGAGAAGTGCTGGTGTGAGTAAACCAGATCTGCTCTTAAATTTAATCTGAATGTGTGATAATTAATCTCAGTCTATGTTTAGAACTGCAGTTCATAATTAATGTGAGCCTGGTGTTGTGTTCTGCCTTTATACCAATTTATTACATTAAATATGTATGAACTAGCATGCACACACCAAGCTAAGCAAGGAGTAGGAGTGAAAATGTGTGTGCCAGTCTGAATGACTTTGTTAGAGATGAGTGGATAGTTCTGACATTGCTAGAGGCAAAGAGGAGGTGATAAAAAACTGTCCCAACTGTCTCCCCATGGCTCCAGTGATGAGGAGAGGAGAGGAGAGACAATTGAAGTGAAACACAATATCACCTGCAGTGCTATAAATGATGTGACCCTTAATGGTGGTCATATATAGATCTAGTTTAAAAGATAGTTCTGAGAGAAATAATAGTGATGCATGGCCTACAGGGACACACTGACTTCAAAGGTCACTGAATATATTTTTGGTGTTGTCACCTTTTACAAAGGCAGGTTTTTTAAAGCTTACAGGAAGCAAAGAGAGAATGATGAACATCATATTTTTCAAGATTTGATTAATTTAATTTTCTTTTTGGATAAAAGGAAGACAGGAAAGAGTACAATATAACAAACTTGATTTCAGTTCAAAAGAGAGTATGTGAAAAGCAACTCTGAGTGGTCTGAACAGTAATATAATGAGATATATTTTATTTTATCTATTTAAAAACCTTAATGCACTGAGATGAAAGACACCGTGTCCCAATCTGAATGTGGTGTGTATACATGAAGCACATGGATGCTGTCTTTTGTCCCACTGGTGAAGAAACTGATCTGTAGAAAAGTATAACTGTGATCTTTTTAACCGAATCAATACACATATTTCATTTTTACACCCAATAAGATACAGTTGATCCAAGGGCAGATTACCTAATCCTTGTATTTGCTACCTTCAACGTAACAAAAAAAAATGTGCGTTCTACTCCACAGAGCACAGTCATATGGCGCCCTCATCCGGCTTTAATAAAAATCGCAACGTTTGGGAGTAATATACTTCTTATTTAGGTACGATTGGTTTTTCGTGTCAGGAACCGCAAAAATCGTCATAGCTGCAGAATTCCTGAATTTTACATTTAGCTAAGACTCATTACTCAGGAAAAAAAAACCATCGACAATGTTACTCAAAGAACTCACAATTGTAGGTCTATTGGACTATAAGAGTTTCAGAGATTAGCCAGTAAAGAACATTAGAATGAAATTAGGTCTTTCAGCGTAACGCCGTATTTTTCGAAAGTTCAATAAATGTATGTCCTCGTAAGCATGATTTCCATCCAGGTTTCCTACAGTGGGCCTGCCCCGAGCCAACCAAATCCGCGAATGCAGGTAATAAGGAAACAGTATAATGTTAGGCTAACAGTCACATGCACAAGTCATGAAAAATCACATGATCAGCTGATGACTCCTTCCCCTTTTCCTTGATGGATACAAGATTTTCCTCCGGACCTGTCTCGGTGGTGATTGAAGGGTGATTCCGCACATTTAGGCAATAATTAGCCGTAGTTGTATATAGAAATAACTTAGACGGTCATATCTGCGACCGATTATCACATAGTCAAACTGGCGCTTTTGCTTGAGTGTATTATGAACGGGCACGCCATTCTATACACCGGGGTCACTTTGGCCTTCTGGAGTACCATTCTCATCGTCGGTAAGCAGATATTCACCTAAACCGAATATAATCATTTCATTTTCAGTGGTACTGCGACTGTAGCCTACGATTAAGACACTGTTTTGAATTAAGACAGCTGTTTGCAAACATTTCCCACTCCGATAGCCTCTACAGACTTGAAGCTTAGCTCTGAGCTAGCTTGCTAATATTGACATTAGCTAGGTTAAGAGTTTAGCAAGAGAGGCTACATTAAGCCTACTAATGTTAGTCACGATTTTTCTTGGGGATGTCTTTTGGATATAATATATACAATATTCGAGCACCCATAAAGAAAATTAAATTACACCTAGCAACGTAGTTTTCGCAAAATTCAATTGTAGATCCACTGTGAATGCAGCCAGTTAGAGCTAGCCAGCTAGCATGTTAGCAATCTGTTTGCTAACTGAGTTCGTATCCTGTTTTGCTTGTTCTTTGGTCTTAACCAATGAAATTAACAATCACTATTCCTATGTTGTTGCTCATATTATCTCGGTGATACTTAAGTATGTTGTCGTCCTTAGCATTGTGTTTTGCGAGGTAATTTTTTATTCTAGTGTAAAAATAGGAGCCGAAAATTCTCACATGAAGCCGAGTTATCACACATTCCCAATGCACAAATATCATGTTCCCGTCACATTTAGCGCTTCTCTTTCTTTTACCCGAAGGCCTGTTTGTTAATCTCTCTCTCTCTCTCTCTCTCTCCTCTCGTGCGCTCTCTCTCTCTCTCTCCTTTTTTTTGCTCCGTATAATGCAATATAATACATCTCAACCTGGTACCTGTGCTATGTGTCATGTGAATAAAGACTGTGGGCATACGTTCTTTAATAGACTGGGCAAATATTACGGTTTTAAAGTTTCTCGGTTTGAAGACCTGATTCGGTCTCAATATGAATGTTATAACTTTGAGTAGACTGTTTCCGATGATGGTCACGTTGTGTCACATCCAACACATCTGTTTTCTTGTTACTAGGAATCTGCTATACCATTTTCGACCTTGGATTCAGATTTGATGTGGCATGGTGAGTATTCAGTGTGACCCAACCAGGTACCGCGACAAGTTTCATCAAAATATGTTTGTAACAACATGTCTTAAGATGCACCATACACGTTTGTGTGAATAAACGTCTTTTTGACTTATCTCACATATATGCCTAAATTCTTACCGGTTGGCTAGCCACATCAGGGACAGGGACATTTAACCACAGTAAAATACTTTTTATGCATCTCTGGTCCTTATTTTTGCATGGCAGGTTTTTGACGGAGACCTCCCCGTTTATGTGGGCCAATCTTGGCATCGGCTTGGCCATTTCCCTCTCGGTCGTCGGCGCAGCCTGGTGAGTTCACTGACCGTTTCCTCTTTTTCAGATAATTTTGTAAGAGGCCAGGTCACAGCGAACGATCGGAAAACTTTAGAATTTGGAAACAGTTTTAAAAATTCCTCATAGTTTGACCTTCCCGTCTGTTAAGCGTGTCACAGCCGTAAATAGTTGAGCCTCTGACCGTTCAGGGTAATATCCCTTGCTCAGTCAGCGAGACATCAGTACTCAAATGAATCTTGTTCAGAATAAGTATTTTTATGTGATGTTAGGACAGTTAGATCATAGCTTTAGCTGCTCGCACACCAACTTTTTTTTTTCTTTTTGCACTATGTTAATTGCTTCCTCAAGCCTCTTCTGTCAGATGAGCTAGCAGAATCTGGCTATGGATTTTTAAGGATTTGTCTTATTATATTGGTGATGTGTGTCATATAAGCTGTGTATGATGAAGTGTGTGAGATCGCTGCTCTTTGCCTGTACAGGGGGATTTACATCACTGGCTCCAGCATCATTGGTGGTGGTGTCAAAGCCCCTCGCATTAAAACCAAAAATCTGGTCAGGTATGAATGGCATGTGGTAATATTTTAGTTGAATTGCTGAAAGGTCATTTCATCAATCTATGAAATGTATGGATGTGTTTGTATGGCTCCTTACATAGTCTGTATCATATTTATATGTTTATATGGCTCCTTACATAGTCTGTATCTTATTTTGTTTCTACCCGTTGACCTTTTTTTTTAGGGTTTAGGGAAAGATCATTTCCTTCTCTTTCTGAAATATCTTTAAAATGAGTCATTAGTCTCTCAGTTTTTGTCCTCTCTCTCATACAGATATAAACGGTTCATATGAGGTGGCTAACATTAATGTGTCCATATGTAATTCTCTTACAGTATTATCTTCTGTGAGGCTGTTGCCATCTATGGAATCATTATGGCAATTGTCATAAGCAACATGGCAGAGGTAGGCCTCTGTTTTATCGGTAATTTAACGGATATTCAGTGCTTTTGAAGTGAAGAATGCAATTTATGGTATTAGTTCAACTCATGTGTTATAAACATCAAATATGTTTGACACGTTGACTGTAGAAGATGTTTATTCAGAACTTCTGCTTTTTTTGTAGAATTTCAGTGGCACCACCCCAGAGACTATTGGGGCAAGAAACTACCAAGCAGGTACAGTTGAGTTCTGCAATTAATCATCTAGTTTTCTGTCTGTCACTTTTATCTCTTTTATTTGGAGTTATGTGTCATGTTGAAGTGTCGCAGAACTTATTTTAGTGTTATGGCCCAGTTTGAAATAAATTGCATCTCTTTGATTTTTTTTTTTCGGTCCTCCTCTTAGGTTACTCCATGTTTGGCGCGGGTCTGACCGTTGGCTTTTCCAACCTTTTCTGTGGCATCTGCGTTGGTATTGTGGGTAGCGGGGCTGCCCTTGCAGATGCCCAGAATCCAAGCCTCTTTGTCAAAATTCTCATTGTTGAAATCTTTGGCAGTGCCATTGGGCTGTTTGGTGTCATTGTAGCCATCCTGCAAGTAAGTACTTGGTTATTGCTTTTTTTTTTCTTTTTTTTTTTTTTTCTTTTTTACCTGTTTGGTTTTGTGCTGACATTTAGAAACGGGCATGTTGCCCTTTGACATTTTGTGTAAAATAATGGCAAGAAGATACCCATCAAATAATTTGAATTAGTCGTTTATGCTTTTGCAGGACGAGAAGTTTAGCTTTTTGTTTTCCCCCCCAAAGCCGTAAAGGAATTTGAGCAAACACCTGGCGAAATGTTCCTAGTCTATTACATATTTCCAACGAAACTGGGATGTTGGTTAAAAATGCTCCAAACAGTAAATTGCTTGGTCGTGAAAGCGTTCTTGAAACATGATTTGATGAGTGTGCTGGAAGTGGTGGAGGGTATTTTGTCAAACTGACAGAGCTAATGAACTGTAGTAGCGTGGCAGTCTGGAGCCTCTGGCTCCCTCTGCCTAAGCTTCTACCCGGTGAGCGTTAACCCAGACCGTCCTCTCTCATTCTGATGAAGTGCCATCCATCTCTCCACAGCTGACCTCAAGCAAAGAAACATTTCAAATAACCATCATATCTCCACTTACGTTGCTTTGCAATTATCCAGAATTGATAGTTTGTTTTTTCTTTCTAAGCGCCCCGTCAAGTTTATTGCCAGCTGAAGTCTATCTGAGTATGAGCTGTATACAGTTACTAAATAATATTCATATACAGTGTGTCATATCCTTGGCACACTGTTTGCTGTTTATCAAAAAAATATGTTCACTTAATTTCTTATTTGTATTAAACAGCACTTAGGTCAAACCATGTGGCTGTTGATTTCTAGAGGTGTCTGACAGTGTGTCTGAAATTGTGCATTAACATTGCCCCCCCCCCCCCCCCCTCCCCTTTTTGTTTTTTCTCTTAAGACGTCAAAAGTAAAAATGGGAGATTAGAAGACTTGAAGAGGCTCGAGGATGAAAACAAGACTAAAGCCCCTTTGATGCAGAAACATTGACAGATTGATTATGTAAATACATAGTAAATTATTTAAATGTATTTTTTTTGTTTGTTTGTTTGTTTGTGTGTGTTTTTAACCATCAGTGACTGAAGAGTGAACTATTTCCACCATTTTCCTCTTTCGAGAAAAGTTCTCTCTGTACATTAGAAAGAATCAAAGCATGTGGCATTGCACATCTGGAGAAAAAAAAAAAAAAAAAAGATAAACTTTAGGTTTTGGTTACACCCATTTACAGAAAATGACTTAATTGTTATTAAGACCAGACCGATAGAAAATAAACACCTGTTACGCTGAAAAGATGTTGAATTTGACATGAGCGTGTTCGGTGAATGACCAGTACTTGAGACGTATTATGGAGTTTCTCTCTTTGTTAAACTCTTGCTCAAGTCATACAGTAGGTCCCCTTAAACATATTGTGGTACACTTGTGAAAACGTTGAAGTTCAGTGTGTAATTTGCTGTGATTGCTGTTTCATACAACACAAGACAGTGAAAAATACAGAATTGTGGTTACATGTTCTGAATGGCTATAAATTTTGTCGGAAGTATCCTCATGTTCCTCTTTATCCAAAAAATAAATATGTGCAATGCTTCAAGATAAAACAAAACACCTGTAAAACTAACTCTTAGACAGATTGCTGGACTGCATTCTTAAATCCTCTATTTTAATGTTTTGTGGTCACCTTTGTAGCTGTAAGTTATTGTCTTAATCACAGTCTATGCTATAGAGACAGTTAGATCATTTTAGTACACCTCAAAAGAGAAAGACTTGCATTTAAACCTTGGGATGAATTCTATCCAATCGTCATGCAGTTTGCCCGGAAGCTCTTCAGTTCTGATTGGTTAAAAATGAGAGGGTATAATAATCTGGTGTGTATCTGTAAAAGGCATATGTATGTTAAATTGTGAAGCATGAGAATGTTTACCATTCCTTATTTCCCCTAGCTTCATTTTTTTTTCTCCTTTTTGTTTATTGTCATGTCTTTTTGCTTTGTATTTTTTTTTTTCTTTTTTTGGAAGCAAGAAGTGGTCTTGATCCACAGAAATCTGTGGCTATGCTTTACCTATATCTAAATTCACCGTCCAGCAAGACGTGACGTTACCTCTGCCGCTCAGGTCCGTCAGCTCTGTAACTGATCCTGCGTCTAGACCAGAGGACTGGTATGACTGTGCCATAGTTTTAGACTTGTTCTGAACAGGTGGCTCAACCTCAAGTTTCAGATGTCGTGAAACGAGCTTGACTGGTCTGAGTGTACTTGCTTAGTTGGACTGATCTGTTCTGTCTTTCCTGCAAACCTTTCACATCCACATCGAAATGTACACTGGCGGTTTATTTACTGTGATCTACTGGACAATAGGGAGATGTCAGCCCCTTAAGACCTACTGGCCTTCTGCATGTGTTTTCTGTTTCTGTTTCTTTTTCTTTTTTCTTTTTCATGGGATGGTTTAGCAACAAGTGTTGTTAACCCACTAGTTGGATTAAAACCTGACATGTACAATTTAAAAAAAAAAAAAAAAAATCTGGTTTTGATTTATTTTTTTTCCACATGTTTCTGGTTTCGGTCTGTAACGTTCAAGTTCTAGATCAGCATTAGTTCACAGTAATGTTACTTTTGAATGGCTCACAAACCAGGAACCAAAAGACAAACCTTAATCACTAAAACCACACTTTGTAATGTTGGAAGTATTAGATATGATGCATTCGCTGTCATCCGTGTACGTTGGTTACTTTTGAAACATTCCAAAACTGACTTAGACGTAATCGTTCAGGATGGCCACCCAGTTCCAGGAGGTCCTGGGCCTGGAGAAGAGTTCCGTTTCGGTCTCTCACACTCTGTCACACACTTTAAAAACCTCCTATGCTTTGGGCCTCCCAGACCTGGGTTGGCCTGCCTCAGTGTAGTGGTTCAGACTTCTCATGGAGGAAGAGAAAGTATCTCAGCCATGCTTCCTGTTTCAGTGGTCGTGTTTGGTATATTGATGTGATGATTCCATTGTTTTTGACACGTGCGAAAGTGGATTCCTCTGACTTCATAATTGTCCTTGAACAAATAAAAATGTTAAAACCACATTGAGGTTTTATTTATTTATTTATTTATTGCTGTGTTGATTGTAATTCATATACTGAGATGCATGACATGCAGTAAGTAATCAAATACAAATACAATACCTTTTTTGAAGAGAGTGCATAAATTATTTTATTTCCTAAGGTAGTTTTGACATTGTCTATACGCTTATTTGTCTACACGTTTATTTTACTGGGAAAGCAACATCTGCCCTCAAACACTCTTTTCTACTTTAGTTTCTGTATTTAAACTGTTCCAAACCATGGTTTCGTCCCCAATAAAGGGTCGAACTAGTCAAGCATGCTGAGCAGCAGTATCTCTGACTCCGCGCAAGACCACTAGATGGCGCTAGTAAGCAACGCTATTACAGATTTTTGTAATACCTTGTTTTATAGTTTGAAACACCCCCGCTTCTGCTTTATGTTATCCAGTTGTCCTACTCCCATTGATGTCCATGTTGAAACAGAAAATTCAGCTCCAACTAAAATGAATATCTATAACTTCATATTATCTGACATTTTATTGTTCAACAGCACTAACCGACTGTTTCCCTTGAGTGGATAGTTTTAAGTGGCAGCCACAGCAACAGTTGACACAGGTTTTATAGACACGTATACTGCCCCAGAAATAACGAAGATGAGTTTCTCTGAGCCTCGTCTACAATCCGTCTAGCGGAGTGATAGTTTTTACTGAAGGGCAACATGTATAGACATGTCTATGACCCTGACTCTGACAGCGCTTGAAAAAATATCCAACACAGCAACAGAGCGCATACCATCACGTTTGTGTACCTCCACCACTATTTCCTTCTTTTTATTTATTTATTTATTAATTTATTTATTTATCTCTATGTTGCATTGCTGCTTATTACAGAAAACAGCAACCATTTACTCCGTACATCAGGATGATACTGGGATTCAGAAGTATTTACTCAATATCTGCATGAAATCCAGAGGTGAAATCCTGTTATAATCCACTGACTGACTTAGTGACGAAACATTTGCTGCATTGTTGTAATACCAGCCAAGAGTGTCTCTGGTGCACAGAGGTTACCTACTGGATATACCGGTTGTGAATCCAGACCATATTATTTTTAATGTAAATGAGGGCAAATATTGTCACTATCACGCCGGTGTCAGCGGTCATGTAACGGGCCAGCATCATGGGACGGAATACGTACACATTGAGTGGACGTGAATGGTCGAGTGCGCTTCTCAATTTGACACACGTACTATCCAGCTCCCTCTTGCGGTGGAATATTTAACTAGTATTTGAACCTTCCGAGTCTCCGTACTTAAGAAAAACCTGCTTCTCTATGCTTTTATTTGCCCTCCTGTCTCTTCACCAAAAAGATATTAAACGGGTGGACGAAAATTCCCTGGAAACAGATACTGTATGATTATCGGAATACTGACTACTGTAAATAGTTGGGAACAAAATGGATACATTTCATTTTTGTGATGTTTTGCAAACGGTTATCTTCAGTGTGCATGGCTCCACGAAAAATGAATTAACCGCTGCTATCACTGGAAAGAAATAACGGTATTGTATCTTGTGTTATTACGCGGATATTATGCGCATTTTAGTAAGAATTTTTTTCTCGATTAAACCTTTATGGTTGAATTGACAATTGCCATCATACAGACAGCTAGAGACAGCTGAAGTGCATCAACAAAGAAATGCATCCTTAAAGAGAGGGTGTCAACTCGCTATTTATTTAGGTAAGAAATACCATTTTCCTTTTTTGTTTATGCTTCAATTCTATGCAATGTATAACTTGCTCGTTGTGTTTCCATTATTTATAGCTATCAACATAGCCTGCCATCTTGATTTAGTCGTAGAATGTTCCGTATGGAAGAGAAGATGGGCACATGCAAATATAGAATTTTAAATAACAGTTTGAGTATTTAATTTTGTGAAGTCAAATGTCAAATGTTACATCTCTTTAACATTCTCAGACCTGCATCCTAAATTTAGCTTGTATAGTTTACAACAAACACATTTTACGTAGCAACATAGCATTAAAGCTATCTCTCAGAGGCGATTCTTTGTCACAATTCTAACGTCCATAGAGAAGGCTGGCAAGCCATGCCTGGCTTTGTATCTGAACGATCGCAGAGCGCGAAAGAGGTTATGATGATTCGCATTATTTAATTGTCTATACCCCCTCCCCCTTCAGTTGTTTTGTTTCATTCATTTGTATTATAACTGAATTGGAGAGAAGACTGGTAAAGAACATTACATTCTCATAGAAACTCGGGTCAAGTTTATACGTGCTCTTTACACTCCCTCCTAAGTGGTAAATATTATGAGTAGAACATGATCTTTCTGTTACAGTAGACCTTTTCCACTGTCCCGAACTTCTTGTTCTGAGTAGATGACAAGGCGACACTGGTGATATGGGCCAAAAGTGTAAACGCTGTGTTCTAAAAATATTGCTTTAGTTGTTATGTCATCAAGTTATTGAACAGTACGAACAATATTATGATCTGCGATGACTATGCACAAATTGTTCCAAAGCGAGGGGGATCAAATGCGATTTTGGCAAATTTGATATTAATTACAGAACACATTGTTTCTTAACAATTTTTCACGGTACAGTTATTTTATATCATTATATCTATTGCTGTGTATCCTGAGTGTTCTGGTTGTTTATTTATTTATTTAATTATATATTTATTTAGCAGTTGGTCATCCTGTCATGAAATACATTTTAATTGAATAGATTAGCGGTTTTACTTACGGAGTCTTTTGTTACATGCTGTTCTTTTGAAAATGAAAAATCTCTTTTCACTGTTGGTCATTACCTTGCTGCCTTTAATATCCTGTTACATATGACCAGAGAATGCACGGTGCTTTCTTATTTCCATATTTTCCTAAAGTTTTATTCAATGCGTCCGCATAGAGAATGGGGAAGGTGCGACACAAGTAGAGATGCTCTTGCCTGAAGCATCCTCTCAGCCAGTCCTAGCAAACTCCTCCTCAGTGTGGACTTAGCTTGAATTACTGTAGCCTCAACACTGTGTAAGGTACTCATCTGTGACTAGTGGTAAATCGCCAGGTTATGGACTCTGCAAATGTAGTCTGGTTTGAATGCTCTTTCATCAAACACAATGGAGTGCTGAAAGGACAGTTGTCGGGAAAATAGGCTCTGTTTGAGGCTTAAGGGTGGCTGTGTGGTCCCTCTGCATACCAATGACCAGACTGGACTGAGCAGGTGAGACAGTCAGCCGCTGTAACTGATGACTGCTTTCTGCTCTCCCTCTTACTCACGCTTTCCCTTCTCCTCCACACTCTTCCTGTTTCTCTCTCTCTCTCTCTCTCTCTCTCTCTCTCTCCCCCCTCCCTCTCTTTCTCTCTTTTCTTGCTTTCTCTCTCTCTCTTTCTCCCACACGCTCTACACACAGTCTTACTCTTTACCCTCTGTTCACAGCTAATTGTGCCGTGTTTTTCAGTAATTCATATTTATGGAGAACTGTTTACTTCTCCCTGCGTTTTCAGCCAATGCATTTTCAAAATCTGGGCGTGTTACAGTAGTTTACTTCACTTGAAATACTGTATTTTCTACTGTTGCGTTATTGGCCACACAGCCTAAAGAATGGCGTGGACAGTTCAGTGTTGGTGTTTGTTGTCATGGGAACAGGACGACCTGAGCAACAAAGGTGGCAGTGAGCCGACGTTTTTTTTGTTTTGTTTTGTTTTGTTTTGTTTTGTTTTGTTTTTGTTTTTTTTGGTGGTTTTTTTGGGCATGCTTGTTTTTTGTCTTGAGCACTCTTCAACACTTTTACTCGAGTGCCCTTCTTTCGCTTTCACCAAACAAGAGTTCCAGTTGCAGACAACTGTTCTACATAATTCTTCTGCATTTTTTTTCTTAGTCTTGGTCTGCTCCAACATCTCCCTCGATTTACCTTGGCTATGCTGCAGAGATGAAGATATGGCTGTTGCTTCCATGTCTGTACTGTTGCTAGGGTGATGAGGCCTGTAGGGTAATGGTATTTTGAGGCTAGCCCAAAACTTAGCTCATAGTTTTGTCTCCATGAAAAGCTTGATGAGTGTGGCAGTTTAATTCATCTCTTGGCTCTGGAATACACTGAACAGCTGGAAGTGGAGCGGACAGGGACTAGCGCTAGACTCTGTGGAGATTAGAGCAGCACTGGACTACAGCCACAAAAACTTGCTGTGTCTTCTTCAGCGTTGTAATACGTGCTGCATATTGAAAGCTACGCAGTTGTGGCAGCCGAGGCGACTGACTGGTCGCAGTACCATAATCAAGATGTTACTGGGCGTTTTTTTCCCCCAAAGTTACTCAGCTACAACAAAAAGGAAACCATGGTTACATGGCATTGGTTACTTGCAGCAATTACACTGCGATATCTCAGGCAGAGGTGAGGGTTTATCGAAGTGATGGAAACATTTGGACAATTCTAGAATGAAACCTCTGATGACAGTAATTTGTTTTTTAAATGTCAGAAAGAGACTTAGGATTTTTTGGTCTTTTTTTTTTTTTTTTTTTGCAGAACGCTGTAAGAAAATAAAATGCAGTGTTATAAATTACCGTGAATCGCTGTGAATCTCCAGAGCACTGGACAGATAAGTGAGGTTATCAGATGTTATGACATTAAACATATCAGCCCTTGTGTTGTATTGCGTTGTATTAGTCACATTTTCCTTTCATTCATACTGTGGTGGAGGATGGACCTCTTTTATCTCAGATTTTCTTTCTCTTGCTTGAATAGAAAGATAACAGCGGATTGTGGTTCGAATTTCCACATCACAGAGTGGAAATGGCTATTGTTAAAAAAAAAAACCCTCCTCAGAGCATTTGTATGCAAATTCATCCTCATTTTTTTATTCACCACAAAATTGGTAATTTTGCAATAAATTCCCTCCCTTTCAGTGCTACAAAACAGTGTGAGGATTTTCTTCAATTTGATTCTTGATTGGAATGAGACTCTTGACAGCAGGTTATATTTCAAATGACTCCCCCCCCCCTCCCCTCCCCCACCTCCCCTCCTCTGTTTACTGCCTGTATGCCGAAACTTGTTTTAGTGTCATTAAATCTATTTTTGTGTTCTGTAGTTGCAGTCGATCATAAGAACATGACTCACTTATGGATATGATTTTTGTAACACGAAAGACAGGTCTATGATGGAGAGTGCGACATCAAAACGTTTATTGAATGGTAATGCGCCAGTATGTTCCTGAGGACCAAGACTGTTATTGGACTCATCAAAGAGAGATGTAAACATCGAATGCTGTAGTTTTATATTGAGAGACAATTCAGTTATGACAGTGTTGTTCTTTGTCACGTGATTGAAATGAAAAGAATTGTGTTGTCTGTCAGAGACTCCTCCTGCTGCTGCCGCTGCAGGGTAAACATGCCCTCAGTTGAAAATTACAAATCTTCTTCATCTAAAACGAGGCTGAGACCAGGCTGGCATTTAATTTTTACCAAAGAACACCAAAGGTGAAGAGGACTCAGATATTGCCTTGTTTTTTTTTTTTTTTGTTTGTTTGTTTTTTTGTATTAATAACCAGATGGTGACTGTAATCACTTGAGAAGGTAAAGAAGCTTTGTTTTAGCGGATGACACCTGATGAGCTTTGTAATAGACAGCGTATGACTCTCAGGTCTTCCTGTCTGCTCTGAAGCACTGGGAGTTGACCTGAGCAAGGTAGACCAGGGAAGAGATGAGCTCTTCTTCCTCCCCAGTGAGAACGGCATTATGATAATGAGATGCAAGTCAGAGGGCGGCGACACAGGGTCTGCCCTCGTCGCCCGCTGCCATGTCTGTTTATCTAGTTTTTAGTCCCACACGTTTGACAAGCTGCATCATTGACCCTTGCAGAGCACTAAGGCTTTTCCCTACTAATGCTTCGAGAAGGTCGTACTTAAGGTCGCTTTACTTTGATATTGCTTCTCACCCGGCCTAAAAATCCTACTTTCTAAATTTTGCTTGTAAAATATTTTGTCGTGTTTGTTTCGAACTTCTCTGCGATGTTCAGGGCATTCACTCTGAATTAATTTTTTTTACAGCTTTCAACTGTATGTTATGTATTATTCTCAATTCAAGGGTTATTTTGGTTTTTCTTGTACTCTTTTTGGACATTGTCAATCAGCTTCTCATCTCAGCAGCCCTCTCCTTCCCAAATACGCGCTGATATATTTGTACATGATTGACTGTAACGAGGTGTGCTCTGTGTGCAATTTTGGTGTATTTTTTTCATCTGAATGCGCACATATAGGACATGGAACCAATAAAATGCAACTCTCAGAGGACTTTTGCAAATGAGGACTATGCTTGCAGTCTCTTTTGTCTCCAGCATTAAGAGAAAAGATCATCACACATCAGACTTGAAAAAGATTTTCAATTACTCGTAAATACTCACTGTCAGTGTAGCTGTCACCAACGCAAATAAATATTAGCGTACACAAATAACAGAAAAATCAATCTCTCCTTTCAGATGCTGAATTTTCTAATTAAGATGTTCTGTATTTTGTCCTGTGTATGATGATATTCTGTGAACATGTACCATGGTAGTTGGTTTTTACTGTACAGCGTTTAATTAGACAGAGAAGCTACTCTAAGGTTTCTGTCTGAGACTGCTCTAATCTTTTGACAAGATACATTGAGAGGTGCGGTGGTTACGGTCTCTCATTATAATCGTATTAATGAAATGTGCGTGCTTGAATCACCGTGGTTCTTTTGCTGACACTGCATTTGCGGTCGCTCTTCTTTAAAGAGTAATCATGTCGCTGTCCTCTCATATTTCTATGTTAAATGGAGACCTGGCACAGTACATGGCTCCTGTTTTTTGTTTTTTTTTTTACGAGCCTGGTGATTTTAGAGAAATAACGTTTAACTGCCTCGATGATAAACATCGAGCCATGTTGTGTAACGAAGAGACGAGGATCCAGAAAAGCGTCAGAGGGAAGTGAAAACGGTCCTCGTTAATTTTACACTCCCCGCTGAGCCCATCAGAAAGCCGCTGGTGGATGAAGTCCCTGATACATATTTGTCTGGGAACAGTGACGCTCTATTGCAGAAACGTAGGTTTCCACGCAAGCTGGAATCTGAAACCCCAATATGGTAGCTCTGATTAATTTGTATGTGGAGCGATGGAGTATATGTACTGGAATCAAGCTGAGGAGATGTTTGAAGATGATCCTGCTTGAAGCATCTCACAAACTTCCATAAAGCAAGCATGAGAAGAGGGCTCTGCATACCCATGCTGCCCTGTCTGATAGGGTAGGGCAAGTTTTTCATGTATTTTGGATGAGAGCACAAAGGATACATGTGGGGTTAGAAGTCTTGGAGTTAGACCAGAATCAAAATGGAGGACATCTTCAGCTCTCTCTCTCTCTCTCTCTCTGTCTCTCTCTCTTTTTCTTTCTCTCTCTCTCTCTCGCTCTTCCTCGCCCCCTTTCTGTCACACACACACACACACACACACACACACACACACACACTTGTACTTCTATCTTTGTGAGGACACTCATTGACATAATGCATTCCCTGGTTCCTTACCCTGACCTCAGCCATCCCAACTAAATGCCTAACCCAAACCATTACCCTAACCTAAACCTGCTTCTAATCCGAACCCTAAAACCAAGTCTTAACCCTCAAACAGCCCTTTGAAGAAGTGAGGACCAGCCAAAATGTCCTCACTTTCCCAAAATGTCTTCACCCCCAAGGTCTAAAACTCAAACTGGTCTTCACAAGGATAGCAGCACAAGTGCACACTCACACACACACACACACACACACACACACACACACACACCAAGCAAAATATCGAAACCTTGACTGAATTGAAGGATTCTGGCCCCTAGTGTTTTACATTAGTGATGTTGTGTTTGTGTGTGAAGAAGTTTAATTGGCTCCCGGTGTGCTACATTCTCTAGAAAAAAAAATAGTGGTAATACTGGAGAAAAAAAAAACTTGAAGATTACTCTGGAATGTGAAAAGAATTCAAATGTGAACAATTTTATGCATTTTAGTTATCCCAGGAATACTTTATCCTCCCTAGGCACATTCATGATAATGTTTTTTCTTTCTTTCCTTTTTTTTTCTGGAGAATATAGTCCCTTGGGAGTGCCGGAAGAGTCCGGTTTAGTTCAAGTTTTCAGTTCTGTGGGTCCATTCTTTGCTTTTCTGCCGTGGCATCATCTAAAAATACGGAGAATGAGGTCAACAGCAGTGTGCTTGTTTGCAGTGAAATATATGGCCACAGGGTTATACACTCAACTTTTCTCCTCTGATCTCTCTGTAGCTCAGTTGTTTGTCTTTTCTTTGTTCAGTCCTCATTGTTTACCACAAAACTATGAATGAAAAAAAGATTATTTTTAAAGATGTAACATATGATGTTAGACCATGTAAATTAACTGTATAATCTAGAAAGAATGACTCATTCTTCAACTATGATATTGGATTTCTTTCACTCTTTTCTATCATATAGAATTCTGTTCGGCAGTTACGATACACCATGCAAAATAAATCAGGTGATATTCAAATATTGCATTGTGCGGTCTATATTTGAACATTGTCTGCATGGTTTCTTTTGAAGTCTTTGATATAATCAGTATTAATGCACATCTTACTCACTTAACACAATATTTATTTAAAAGCCGCGAGCTAGAATATAATAGGAAAAAATATTGAAAACCGCTGTTCCTCGCTCAGTACTGTAGAAAATACATACTATGGGAAAAGCCATTCAGTAACATACTTAATTCACCTATGGGTTTTGAAGGGATCTCTGATTTACTGTTTGACGTGAATATGAGTTTAGGCTTTATATTTTTCCTTTATCATTCCGGGTTTTTCTGAATAAACACTCAAGAGATTGAAATTTGAAAGGGCGTTATAGTTTCGTCATATTACTTTTCATTATTGACAGGTCTCATTTGAAAGAGCCGTCGCTTTAAAGATGAACTGTGCGCAGAGTTTAAAATCAAATTAATAATGTACGGTGTTTGAAACAGTGCCACGGCGCAGTCTGACAGTTATTAAAATTTCAGAATATACATGCTGTACTCATTTTGTTGCCAGTTCATTTGGAGGTTTTAACTCGTGTGAATCTAAAGGCCACGTTTTTTTTTTTTTTTATTTCCATTAGTGTATCACATACACTATGTGTGGAGTGAAATATTTATTGAGCTTACAGTATTTCTAGTCTGTTTAGAGCAAGTGCCTCATTTAAGACATTGATAAGGTGCCCATAGTGAGCTGTGAAAATAACTGTAGTTAATTCAGTTTGGCATATTTAAATTAGCCTCTACTGTAATATAGTTCAGAAGAATTTTGTTTTAGGTTAATACAGCTTCATATCACTAATTTGCCAACTTCAGTAGATGTTGAATCTCAAACCTAATTAATGTTGATTCTCTCGCCTTTGATTTAAGACGCATAGCCAGATTTTTAAATTTTCCCTTTGAGAGAATGATCTTGAAATTCTACTTTGCATTTCTTTATCTCAGAAGGTGTTTGCGTTTTACTGACGTTGTAGTTTGTTCAGACCATTTTTTGAGAATGACTGTGGTTGACTGCTTTGTCAATTTGTGTTTTAAATTTGTAACGTTGGGTTTTAAATGATCGTTCAGAATGAGAGTGCAAGTGTAGTTTGACAGTGATCAAAGTTGTATGTGGATGAAAGAGAAAAAAAGAGTATTAGGATCCTTGGTAGACATAATTTCCCTTTAAACAGAGAGATGGTGTAGTAATAGCATGGAGGAGAATGAAACAGGATTTCTCTTCTCTTTTCTTTTTTTTTTTTCTTCTTTTGCTTTGGCTTTCGCCAGGGGACGTTTTCCACCAGGTCTCTACCTCTGAATATTTCACAAGCATTAGTATTGAAAGAAGAACGTACACAATGCTCTTCAAAACAACATGTTCCAGTCAGATGCAAAGAACTTCTCCATCTTATATGAGAGTGTCGAACTTGAGAAAGAAGGTGCTTAACTCTTCTGGCAGAAATGAACATTTTCAAAATGTACTTTATATCGAACAACTGTGTTTATTTTATGCAATTATTGGTTGTGTCACGGCTGGTGGTGTGGTGCAGGACCCAAGTGCAAAGACACGATGGTTGACAGTGATAAACAGAAGACTTTACTTAAAATGAAGATAAAAATACAAGTGCAAACTAATAACAAAAGCCGATAACAAAAAGGTGCAGCATGACAGAGTGCTCTAAAACACAAACAACGATAGACAAAGACAAGGCAAAACACTAGGACTTAAATAGAAGGAGAACAAAACAGGGCAACACAGGATTGGTAGAAATTAACAAGGTAATAATCAGACAAACGGGAACAGGTGAGGGGCGGAGACAGGCACAGAACAAGAGCACAAAGACATATCAAATTAAAAGTCCAAAACGGAGGTGCAGGTTGTGACAGGTTGAATATTTATAATACCAGGACACTGAATCAAGCGAGTGTGTTTGATTAAATAAGTTCTTGTGTCATGAGACAATGTTGTATTTATTATATTAATGAAGTGTCATTGCTCTGTAATGAAGTATTCACTCTCTGTCACACAGTAATATTCTGACTCTCTGAAAGCTCCAGTGTTTACTGAACGCTCTTCAGCAAAACATGTCTGAGCAGTGTACAAATTTATTTTTACATATGCTGAGTTTTTAAATTGTTGCCTCTAGACAGTCAAACTCAATCTTAAGAGAAACCACGCTCTCCAACTCCTCTTTAATTTCATATTCAACTTCTTTAAACATAATCTCAAATTCGAACCAATCCTAAAAAAACCCCCAAAAAATCCCGTAAAAATATTTCTCTCTATCTTTCTCTCAGTTTACTGTACATCTAAACGTGTCACACATTCTGTCTCTCTATGTTTGTCTCTTTCCTTTTTATTCAGCTGTTTTTTTTTTTCCTCCACTTTACGGCTCTCTCTCACTCACACAAGCTCTCCAGGTTTTGTTGCCTTTTTCTTCTCCTGCTATTGATGGCATGATTCATTACAGTGGATGGTGGCGAAAGTAGGATGTGTAAGGGCGGTATTCCTCCCGACAACTGCTGTAAGGTGCAGACTGCTGATTTGGTCTACTTCTCCAAAGGAGAGCAATTCCAGGTTGCACTGCAACAAGCTGATGTTTTCTTTTTATTCACTGGTGCCGATAATAGTTATGCAGAGAGGCGATACAAAGCACCGAGGCAGCTGTTGTGGAGAAGTATAACAGTATAGGAGAGGGATTAAACACAAACTCGGCTCAATAACAGTAATGGTAGTTTAGTGCGTTATCGAACTGAGTGATCAGCGTGTGTGTGTGAGAAACAGTGAACAAATGACCGGCCCTCCTACCACCACCACCACCACCGTGTTTTTCCTCCTGCCCGGGGGGCTTCTCTTCAGTCAACCATGTGTGAAATCACAAGGCTTTCCCCTGGATGTTTCCACCAGTGATCATGGAGAGAAATTAGCTGCAGGCTTCAGACTTCAGGCCCGGTCTGTTTATGCCTCCCCTCCAACTCTCTCTCCCCCGGCTCCATACCCGTCTGCTTGATTGGAAAAACCCATCAACATTGAAATTGCTCACAGTAAGGTTTTGATGGTCACCCAACAGGCTTCCTAGTCTATGCTTATGTAGGCTCCATTATGCCTAAAAAAAAAAAAAGAAAGAAAGAAAGCCATTTTCTTACAATTGCTGTGCAAATCACATCGTCAGGAGTTAACTGGAGTGCTCATAGCTGCATGAAGTGCCATTGGTATTAAAGATGTGGAAGCTGTGTTGCTTTAGCATAGATAGAAGAGAGCCAGTGACATAGAGAAAGAGAGAAACACGGGGTTTTCATTGTCTGCACCATTCAAATCCGTCATGATTTGTCATGTCCGTCATAGCACAGAAAGGCGCTGGGTAAATTTACTTCATGTTAACGCAGTTGCTATGTTACATCAACATGTTGTCGTATTAATATGTCTTGTTACACCTTGACAACGACTAAGTGAAAATATTTCTGAAACAGCGTTACAGTAATAGTGGGTGTACGTAACATACGCGCACATGAAATGGTATGAGTGTGTGTTGGTGTGTGTGTGTGTGTGTGTGTGTGTGTGTGTGTGTGTGTGTGTGTGTTGGTGTGTGTGTGTGTGTGTGTGTGTGTGTGTGTGTGTGTTTGTAGTCTGAGGTTTTACCAAGGCACTTGACTAATTGTAAGCACCATGAAACACATACAGCTGAAGAGCTTTTCTATCCTTTATTCAATTTTTCTGTACGTGTACAGTGGACATGGTTAACTGAGTGTTGTCAAAGCAGTTAGATAACGTGGTAAGGTGAAGAATGGCCCTTATCCCTGAGCATTGGACTGTGCTATTCATTAGGTCACAGCAGATCTGAGGAGACCAATCGCTGCCGCTCATTAGTTTCTTAGCGCCCTTATCGGTTTTTTAACCGTTCCCTTATCTTCTTCGCAGGTGATTACAATCTCGGGAGCGGTCACCCAGCAGAATTCCCGTGGAGGAGGAGACCTGACCGGATGCCCGTAGCCAAGCGTCGGCCGTGGCCTTGACCATGACCCGGCTGATGGTGGGCCGGACCCTGGAGCGGATTTGCAAAGCCGTGCTGCTGCTGTGCCTTGTGCACTTCCTCATTATGATGATCCTTTACTTTGACGTCTACAGCCAACGTTTCGACATCTTCAGCCGTTTCAACGCCGCTCGTGGCGCTAATGCTTCCCGCGGCGCGCACCACTACTACTACAACTTCTCCAGACCCAACGCCACCTTCGCCAGTTACCTGGCTACGGCCGACCAGCTGCTGCCTAGCGCGCGGCCAGACACCAATCACACGCCGCCCACCCCTAAACCCATACCTCCGTGCCCAGAGATACCCCCTGGGTTGGGTAAGTGATACTCCTTCACTATAACCATTTATGTTCCGTTGTAAGCTTTCCATTGTCAATAAACGGCTTGTGGGGAAAAAGGGGATTAAAAAAAAAAGGGGGTGTTTGATCACCACCAAGAAGGAAATTGTGTAGAAATTCATTGGGGATTTTCCTGTATTGATGGTTTTTCAAGTGACCTGTGAAATTTAATTAAACCTAATTGCTCTGCGCGCCGCAATGGCTAAAGAACGATTTCAGATACTGTTAGTAAAGATCCCCAATCAGACCGATTGTTCGGAAGTCACAACGGTAAGAACAGAAACACTTTCGTGAGCGCGTGAAATCAGGTACCGCGTTCATCAAACAGTTTGTTCAGATACGGAAACGTGAGACAGAGGTGAGAGTGGAAAAAGTGTTTGTGCCCGGAAAGAAAAAAAAATCGACTTAATTAGCTCTGAACCTGCTTCAGATATAGTATTCAGAATCTGACTTGTACATGTGATTGTTTCAGCCTCCTTTCTTTTCTCAGAGGTTATAATGGATTCACTGCAGACTCCAATTACCGTAAAAGCTGATGTTTCACCCTGTTTTCTGGGTAGGGTGAAGAATAAAAATGGATTTAACGTCACTGCTCTCTGCAGCGCGGTTATATTTCATCCCAGACACTGAACTGCTTCATCAACAATCTTTAACACAGCGCTGTATCCAAAATGTGCTGTGTGACATTTGAGGAAAATGTCCTTGGCGTTCGGCGTGGTAAAACCATGCTGCTCTTTACATGCTAAATGGACACAATTTCTCTTTTCTGTGTTCACTCCCACAGTGGAATAAATAATAACGGTAAATAATTCAGGCAGATAATATTGCGTAGGGTGAGGTAAATGTACCATTTCGATGATGATCTAATGATGCTTACATTAACGTGAAGCCACAGTGGGGAACCACCTTAACCTGGAACAATCTTCCCCTATCAGCAGAAAGAAAAATACTCATTAACCACGATGTCATTGTGAGGCGTCCCCCCCCCCCCCCCCCTTACACTTAATGTGACAGTCCATCTGTAATGGATGTGCTGGAACACTGTTTGATATGCCTACAAGCAGAGGGCCTTTGCCACCCATATCCTCCTAATGACTTTTAAGTAGAGCTCTTAGGGGAGTTTGGCATGTTCTGCTCTGTTATATGACCTCTGAGCCTATGCATTTTCCCCCTCTCTTCACACTTCTCTCTCCCACCCTCTCTCTCTCCCACCCTCTCTCTCTCTCTCCCACTCTCTCTTTCTCTCGCTTTCTCTCTTTAGTTCAGCCATTCCTACTGATGTTGTTGACAGGAATTTTTTTTTTTTAGAGGCCACATCAGCACTTTTTTTGTGGTTCTATCACCTTTTTTTTTCACCCACCTCCTGCAGTTCTTGCGCTGTACTGAGGACATGATAGACTGTCTCTAAGCCCTCTGTGAAGTTTATGTTTTCCCACATTCGTAGTGTCCTCTGTGGTGCCGTTCAGGATGAGGCAGAAGCTTGGGGCTGACGCTGGTCATGCAGCAAGTGAACACTCAGCACCTCCTCCTCCTCCTCCTCCTCCTCCTCCTCCTTCTTCTTCTTCTTCTTCTGTTTATTTTTTACACTATAGAAGCTCTCTCTTCATTTCCTTAGCAAGCTGTTGATTCGTGCACAAAGAACCCAGTGTTCTATGTTCATCTCAAGAGTAGCTGATGCACTTGAGCGTTTTTGTTTGTGAGACACAAGAAAAGCTGTTGACGAGGGTCCTCTATCCTTGGGCTTAATTTAGTACTTCGCTGTCTAAGCGATTTGGTCCCTCGTGGATGAGCTGTATGACTCTATGCTGCATAGTTCCAGCTCTGAAGAGGGATTTCATAATAGCCATCAAGACAAGATGAGTAGGTTTTGCGCTCAATACTTTGGGAAATGCCCAGAAATGGTGATTAAAACCTTGCTCAGTATAAACATTGTGAAAAAATTACCTTCATAAATCCATAAGCTTGGTAAGAATACATTTGTGTCCTAATTACATTGAAAAGCTGTCACGGTTTGAGATGTGGTTTTTTTTTTTGTTTTTTTTTTTGCTAAATGAATCATCTGGCATTTGACATTAACGTATTCCCTTGTCACGGCGCAGTCGAAATCTGACAGAGATGAATGCACTTGCTATTGAGCATAGCTTTCTTCGGAGAGAGTTATTTTGTGCAGTGGATGCATCACTCCTTGGCGATGGAAAGGGAGGCTTGGGGATTAGAATGAGCAGCAGAGACACTGCGATATCTGTGCGCAAGTCACAGGTGCAGACAGGCATGGATCTCGTCGGAGAGGAGGCCCCAGGGACAGCCATGGGCCTGTGGTAGATATCATCCCCAGCTGGCAGGTGCCGTGTGTGGGTGGGAATTCACAGAAGCTTTCCCTCATTGTGTGGAGGGAGAGAGGTTAATGACAGACAGCTTGTGAACCACTACAAAAATGACAGAGGGTTTTTTTTTTTTTTTTGTTGTCTTTTTTTTTTTTCAGGGACAAAAAATATCCATGAAATTAGGACAGGAAAAAAGCAGCATTTGTCAGCTTTGATGTGATTTTGTCGCCTACAATCCAAAAACCTGTGGTAATAAAAAAATCGGTGCTAATTTTTCTACCTTACAATGTGGATTTTGTAATTAAACTGAAATTAGGTGGCAGACAGTTACCAGCAAGGCTCCTCGGTTAAATTCCCGCCAGAACTGGCTATCCCCTTTAGCTCCTTTCTTCCACGATCGTGTGTGTTTAAACATTAGAAATGTAAACCTAACGTCTGATTTCTATGAACCAACGCCCTGCGTTGCACTCACGTTTAAAACAACAACAACAACAATGTTGGAACAATGTACTGTTTTAATTGCGAATGTATTTGCCAACCCGATAAAGTAGATTTTAAATCGAGTGACAACCATCAAGTGTCCGCTGGTGGCCGCCCCGTCATAAATATTCATTTGAAACGCTGAAGAGGGGTTTGGGCCAGCCAAACCTCTGTCCCTCACACGTCCCCCAGCGAGACGAAACAGGCTGCCAAACACTATCACTCATACCCTGAGTCAAAGTCCCTCATCTGGATCTCACAAAATCATTATCTCAAAGATGCTCCACTAACAACCCCCCCCCCGCCCCCTCCCCCCTCCGCCGGTAGCCTAAGGTGTCCTTTCCCTCCACTGCGCTGAGAAAAAAGAAACGCGATCCAGCATCCAGTGGGCAATGAGCTCACTCCGTCTCACAGGAGACTGACACCTGGGTCCATGAGGAGGGACAGATCATTTTCTTCAGCCCCTTTACCGGTATTTTCTCCTCCAGGGATCTGTGCTGAGCAGAGCACTCATTTGAGAAATGGAGCTCCAGACTGAGGCAGGGCTAGGCTATGTCCCAGATAGAGCGATTGAGAGATTGAGTGGAAAGAAAGAAAGAAAGAAAGAAAGAAAGAAAGAAAAAAAGGAAGAAAGAAAGAAGTTGATGTCTTTGGTGGTGATTTGCTAACTCTCACATTGAACATCTTTATTCAGTCGTCACATAAAATAATAACATAATTTGTCTGCAGTCTGTTCTGTGGAAAATGCTACAAATGAATGTCACAGACATCAGTAGACAGGGCAGTAGTTTGTTTGCAGAAATGATGTCTATTTGTTCTTTGACTTCAAAGATTTCTTTGTTTATTGTTGTGTTTGTTTTTGGGTTTTTTTTTTTTTTTTGCCTTAACCATGTAAGAAAGTGGAAAAAGCTAAAGCAGGGAAATAAATTGGAAGAGGGATAGGGAGGGGTTTAAAGGAGAGGAATGCTGCATTATCCTTCCAAAATAATCCACATTAACCCTCCAGAATACACTGCCAATTCCTGTCAAACCAATACCCAAAAATACAAAACATAGACAATCTGTAACATTAATGGACAGACAGAAGGGGAGACAGTAACATGGACAACACAGTCTGGTCAATCACTCACGTTAAATAAGAATCAACAGTGAAAAACAAAACACTGACAACAAATACAATGACATTCCTATCTGCATTTCATAAAACAAGCATTAAACCAAACATCAGTTGTGATTACAGAGTATAGGGTCATAATGTACCATGAGCTTGTTATGTACATAATATTTTCTTAACTGCTCCTCTTTTTTTTTTAACATGTTCTCCGCTGATGCCGGCTCCCGTTCGATGTGGAATTCGTCAACTTAGGTAAGTACTCTTCTCATTTTCATGTCATTGCAGCATTTGTGTGCAATACCGTCTAATTCTCAGTGCAGTACCTCTTCGTAGTAAGTGTTTAGCTTTATAGAGAAATATGTCATATTCTTCATCAGAGGGAGCATGTGCATTGTTTTTTTTTGTTTGTTTTTTTTATTTGCGTAAAAATGTTCTTGTCTCAGTGATTCCCTGTCTTATTAATAAGCCATTAGGTATTAGCAATCTAGTTGCCATCTGGACACTGGCACACTGTTTACAAAAGTTTTCCGGTCAGCGCCTTCCATTTTAAGAGGTAGTTTAGTTGAAACATAACGTCTGGAAATAAGGAGAAATAGTCAAACAGTTGTTGACGGCTCAATTCCAGATCGTTACGGGGAACGCTCCACTCCGCACCAAAGTGATAGTGAGGTACGAAGAACAGTGGCTACACAACTAAATATAAACTTTAAAAGAACTCCTTTTGATTTCATGCTCAGTGATGAACAAATCAGCGTTTTTGGTGGGGGGGGGGGGGGGTTGCGGGTTTAAAGATGAATTTCTGATAATGAATTTCTGATAATGAACACATGATCAAGTTTATAATAAATTCTCACACTCAGCGATTCATTTGAGACCCTGCCTTTAACTGTTAAAGCTCTTCAGCTTAGTCAGAAAAGCGTTGCCATTAACAGCCACTTCACAGAATATGCAAAGTGTCCATTTCGCTCCTAATTTCTGTGCAACAGAGGGTACTTCAAGAGTGCACTCTCCTTAATTATTCATCAGTGTTCTTAAGTTTCGCTCATTCCTGTTTTTTTTTTTTTTCTTCTGCGGTATATAAATGGTAGAACAGCGTTTTTGTTTTTACCCTCTTAATCCCTCTTGGTTTTGGGCACCCCAGGGTGTTTGTGGCTTCTCTGAATGAGAAGAGAACGGCTCTCAAAACCGTGCACAACCAGAGAGAAACCACCTTTCTCCTCCTCGGAGAAAGTGCCTGCTTTTTTTACCCAAACTCTCACGAAATATTGTGCACAGGAGGCGGCATGTTAAATGACTCTTGTCGTACGAGCGTGCTAACTCGTGCTGCTTTTAAAACGACGCGCTCATAACCACGCAGCGACGCTTAGCTGCGTGTCTGAGGCTCATGGTGAAGGGGGGGGGGGGGGGGGGGTGGTCCTCTCTGCACGTTTAATGTGACTCTGGGGGGGGGGGGGGGTGACATTGCGAAGTATCGGCGAAAAAATAAAAACATTCCTCTAAGCGACCTTCTCAAAGCATTTAAAAGCTTTTAAACCAATTATGTTTTGTTTGTTTGTTCTAAAACAGCAATGAATGGATTCTTGAGTTTAGTGTGTCGTCATTATCTGGATTTTTATTGCTTTGATATTTATTCCTAAATGAACAAATTGGCCTTATGTTTCGATTGTCGGCTTCCGCATCCTTCCTCAGCGAGTCCCAGGGGTAAATGATAGCTGGTCACAGTGCTTCAGCACCTCAGTAGAACAAAAACAAAGAGAGATGAGACTGACGTTTTGAACCAGACTTGCTTTGTGATCAGGCCTGTATTTTACCATTGTGTGAGACTGTCGGGAAGGAGGCCAGAGGATGGACGTAAGTGTTAAATATGAATAGAGGGCTGTACAGATGTAATGACACATGCTGGAAAAATAACCGCGTGCCACAGAGGCGGCAGTTTATCACCCCTTCAAAACTCCGGCAAAGCAAAGCATTCAATAGGCTAACACAGCCGTCCTTTCAAAGGAAAAAAAAAAAAGAAAACGGTGGGGGGGGGGGGGGGGGGGGGGGGGAGGGGGGATATAGAAGAGCCTCAATTACCCGATGAAACACACAAAATGACCCTCACAATAACAGGAAAGAACTCCGGACACAGTAAATAGCAGCTCTAACAGCATTGAAATGAGACGGCTTCCTGAGTTTTTCACAGTATTCTAGGCTCAATCTTGTTTTTGACGAACCGCTGGTCTGCCCAGATGCTTAGCCGCTTCTCTAAACAGTTTTTTTTTTCTCTGCTGATATCTAATGGGGCGGCAGTATTAAGATTGTCACATTGAGTCAGTGTCTTGGAGAACATGGTGAACACAGAATCGATGAGTGATACAGGGAGGCATGCTCAGTTTGATTTGGGGGGTGGGGGGGTTGGCGGGGGGCAGTGTGTTTGTGTGTAGGGTGGGGGGGGGGGCACTGGGTGTCTGACAGTGTTAGAAAATTGCTTCCATCCCCTCTATTACTCCAAAGCAGCCATTAAGAGATTGGTGCCTTAACTTAACAAGCCTCCCTAAATGATAAATGACATAACAGGAACATAATATTGTCATCTGTAAGAGGATTACAGTGTTATTGTGGATATTTTTTTTTCTTTCTTTCTCAGTGGCTGTAGAGGAAGCCTGGAAGGCAAGATGTGTGATTGCTACGATTGTCTTGAGCTTTATTCCACAGGCGTTTGAGATGGGAGAACAGATACATTAAAGATACAGCTGATTATGCAGCTGTTGGCTTCAGTTCAGATGAAATACTTGGATTGTAACCCATATGATGATATCTATATATATATATATATATATATATATATATATATATATATATACATATATATATATAAAACGTGATAGAGGACTAGGGCAGGAGATTCAAGCACTGCTAATTCTACTTCACTCTGGGTTTTTATTTTATTTATTTATTTTTTTTGTAGATTAAGTCAACAATTCAGTCATATTTGATTCATAAATCATTCATATTTGCTTTTGTTGATTTATTCAGAGGTGGTTAATTATTTATCGACAGTGTTTCTTCTTTTTTTTTTTTTTTTTCCTCCCACATCTGTAATTTTCTCTGATTGGCCTGATTAAATGGCAAGTCATCTCTTACGGACATAGAGGATGCCCTAAAACAGATCAAAGGATTTGAGGCACACATATTGGATAGAGCCTAAACCCATTAGGACAATAAGCTTAGCCCGGTGGCCACGACAACTAAGAGGATGAGTGAACTGTCCTCCTCTTTTAGATTACCAGCACACTGAAATTTAGCCACTTAGATGATCAATAGACGGCCGTAAACTATCGGAACCCTGGTAGTACAGGATTCAAACCATTTAAACAGTCTCTGTTTCTCTTATCCAAAAAAAAAAAAAAAAAAGAGATTTGTTTTTGCACTTGCAAATGGAGATTTTTTTTTTAATTTGTAAGAAAACTGACAGTTATTGTCAGGGTGAATCAATTAACCACGCTGTGAACCGAGCCTACGGTCTCTTAGTGTCAGATTTCATTTACTTATTTATTTTTTTTGTTTTGATGTAGAAACGGAAAGGTCTTGTGACAAATTACTGTCAGAAGCTCTGGACCGTCTTCACTATTCGACTGTGATAATTAACGTCGGTAACGTCAAATCACCTCACTGCGGAATGTTTTTTTCCCTCCTACTCCCGTTAATATACAAATGTTAATGCGGAAAAAGAGAAACTCGTTAACTTGCTCCCGTAGTCTCTAATGCGTAAGACCGCCGTACGTTCGAATCTACAAACTCGGTAGCAAACATTACATTCTTCCCCATCAACTACCAGGCACACTGTGCTGCTAATTAGGGCTGGGCTTCCCAAAAGTGTTTTAACACAAACGGTATTGCAAAATTTCTTGTTATTAGCTTTGTTCTCTTTCCCAAAATCTATGAGTGACTGTGAACAAATGAAGTGTCATTTTGTACCAGTGCAAATGCCAAAATATGTGAACAAGTGAAACAAGTGAAAGCGGATTGAAAGTGGATTTTACATCCTAATGCGTGTTGTCACATTTTGCCTTCATTACTTGACATTAATGAGGTTTTCCAATGAAGAAGTCATATCCACAGTAGAAGCTTGAGTAGAATGTGGAAAGCTTGAGTAGGTAATGCCGGAGACTGCATCATGCATGAGATTCCATCAGCACTCTGATGCCTCTAGCTTTTCAGGGAATGGCCTTAGGGTTTTTGAAGCGATGGTGTCCTTTGTTTTTACGGTTCTGTCTCTGTCTAAATGGACGTTCTCACCATAGTTGTTGCGATACATTTAATTCTACTACCTCGGTTTGCTGAGCTGTTTTCGGTTTTCTGTACGTTTCAGAGAAACCACAAACAACGAAAACACCATAGTAAGTTGTACGGTTTTAGTGTGTAAAGTCTTTTGCTGGACTCTAGCCAGCTTTAGTAGCAATGCCATTTGTTTTGAAGCGAATAAGACCATTAAAGGCACTCTACATTGCAAAAAAAAAAGCTTGACTGAACAAAAAGCCAGAGGTTACTTGGGGTTTTCTCATATGCCTAGACCTACTTTTTTTTTTTTTTTTTAAACTGGCTGTTGCATTGTATCAGGTGTGAGGCAGAGAAGATGCTTTGGAGTACACAGCATAATAAGCATTTTTGTGTGTGTGTGTGAGTGTGTGTGTGTGTGTCATCTCCACTTAAGGAGTGCGCCAAAATGGAAATGGCCTTTCATTCTCAAAAGAAAATAAGTGCCACACTTGATTTATGTGACAGGAAATTTTTTTTATTTTTTTTTTTTCCAAGAGCAGTGGTATTGCTTTGACGGTGTTTTCTTTTTTCCAGGTGAAGGAAAAACACCTAAGCCTCCAATTTTGAGTGTCAGAGTTCGGCTTTTTATGTTCGATGTGTTGTCACGTGTGTTTTTCTTTAATGTGTTTCGGTCAGTGATGGAAACGCAGGAAGTATGAAATGGCATGTGTAACCCATTCGATAGTCGTTGCATTTAATAGTCTATAAAGCACAGGGATCATAGACTGTAATAGAATTTTTAATGTAGCCACTTTGTATTGCCAAATACATCCCTAGTTGCAGGCTAGATAACCTGTCATTTCACTACCTCTCACCAATAAGCAGACTCCCAATCCTTTCATTCTACAGGGATCTTGTTAAAAAAAAAAAAAAAAACAGATGCTGCATCAATATCCTTGTAGCTATAGGAAGAGCTAAGGTAATTTCATAGCGCAGTCCAGTAGTCAATATCAGCTTCGATAGGCCTGTGATTCTCACACTGGACTGCTCAGGCCTTTTGACCTCTAGAGTCAAGTGACCAGAGCGCCAAACATAAACCTTAAGATCTCTGATAACGGTCTTAGAGGAGCTGTCGCGTAGGAACGCTGCTGTAAAACAGGAGAGAGGAGAGAAAAGAAACTGTTTCGTTGTGGCAGTTTGCTTTTTCCTATCGCCTTACAGTACCCTACAGTTCCCTCTATATTTATTTACTACAGAGACTGGCATTATTCCAGCGTTTCATTGCATCATCCACTTGTTCCGCTGAATCATGCTCCCTTTAGCATAACACTCCGTGGCCATTTAAAGACTGGTGTTTTCAGTGTTGGAAAAGGGGTAATTTAATTTTATACACGGCTTTGGTCTCTTTAAAGCTGTTGCGTAACTTGAGAATCATGCAGGAGTAGCCAGTTCCCTCTGATAAAAAAAAAAAAAAAACATATGAAAAAGAGTATCTTAAATTGATCAATAATTGATCATATTAGTATTAAATATTTGGCAGTTGCTGCAGCGTTTTTCATTTTTACGCTCTGTTGAAGAAAAAGTACCTTTGATGCTGTAGAGACAGAGACAGAAATGTAGGATATGAATACATCCTGGTCATTTATTTTTTTTGGCAAAACATAGCTACCATCGTGCTATAAGTGGCGTCTCAAGGTTGCGGTTCTACTGTGGTAATATAAAATGTTTCCATTTCACCTCTCGGGAATGAGTGACAACATAACGAATGTAAGACATGTCTCTGACAGAAGCCTTTTTTGCTCCATTGCAATAGACTTTTGAAGGGAGCACATAATCAGTGAAAGTCTCTCTCTCTCTCTCTCTCTGCCTGATAGAGACTCTTTGTACTCATTTTAAAGAGCACTGTATTTCAAAAGAGGATGTCTTCCTAGACATCCTCTAAGACATTAGAAAGATTCAGCCAAATTTGCCCCAACACCTCCTCTTTCCACAGCCTATTAAGATTCTCTACAGGAGGAGTGTATTTGTAAGGTATGGGTAGGGGGTGTGGTGTGAGTCTACAGGGTGTGGAGAGGAACGGACACTGGGTTTGTAATACACTGTGTGGTCAAAACTGTCAAAAGAATGGCAGCAAAGTTGCCAACCAAAAACTAAAGTTACAGTAAAATGCCTTAGATTCAGTCAACATGTGAAAAGAGTTACAGAGTTACAAAGACTGTTAATTAGCAGAAATTCGTTGTCAAGATGAGAGTCCCTTATAAAGTGTTTTACATGTAATGAAATGATTTAAAAATAATAATAATACTAAAATCCACATTCAAATCCTAAAACAACACATCTATTTTGTGAAAATGTTTTTCCTTTTTTTCAGGAGGCTAGTACATACACATGGGCTCATGCTATGCCCCCCAGGTCCGTATATCACTAATCTGATGCCTCTGACCAATCAGTTGGAGTTGCTATTACAGTAATGGTGAGATGATCCTATACCAGCCTCCCACCCACAGAGACTTCCAGTTTTGTCCGTGTGGATGCCTGGCCAAGCCATAATGGCCCCTACTGGGATGCGAACCCAGGTCTCCATGGTGGTGAACCAGTGTCTTTTTTTTTTCGTTGTTGTGCCCCCTGGGCACCCTCTCCTGTGTCATTACTGCTTACCATACTGGGTTTTTTTTTTCTTCTACATATACACACTTGGTGGATATTGTCTGTCACCCGTCACCGTGGAAATATTTCTGGTAGCAATTCAATTTAAGGAATGTTATGATGACTTGCATCCACATAAAATCAAACTCTGACCAGTTTTTTTTGTGTGAATTATGGATTGAGTTTTATTCTATAATACGAGTTTGATTTCCGTGTTAAAATACATTTACGTGTGTAAAATTAGAGTGATTTCATGAAAAATAGAGAATATGTCTGACAAAATCCATTAGACAGCAGGGAAAATGTTCAATTGCAGTTCATTATTGCACTTTTAGAAGCAAGCGTTCATCATTCAGAACAAAAAAAAAAAAAGGAAATTGTTGGGTAGGGGGAAGAGGGGGGCCAGTATGTTGTGAGGTATTGATGAGTCGTTAACTAAATTAACAAAGGGAGATACTAACACTGAGTTCAGGGAGACCTAAACTCAAATATCCAAAATTTAGCTCCCTTCTGGCCGGCTCCGCTGTGTCCTCATTAATCCCTTAGAAAGCATTGATGTTCAAACAGATAATCGCAGACAGTTGCTGTTGATGCCTGCAACAGTGTTCACGTCAAAATTAGTCTTTAATATGTCCGACAGATGGCAATGGCATTTTAAACTGATGTTTCTGTAACTGGGGAGAAAAAAAAAATTGTGCAGGCTGCTAGTTTGACTGCAGGCCAGTGAATGAAGAAAGAGAGTTTTTTTTGCTCAACAGTTTCTTTGATACTTTAAAAAAAAAAAAAGCCAAACAGTTTGTTCTTATTTATTGTGACTGCTGCTGTGGAGAAGAAAGGTGAGCTTTTCATTTCACTTTGTCTTTTTCCATTGTCCTAGCTTATGATCATGAAAGAGAAGTGCGTAAAGAGATTCTGAAGAATTAACTTCAGAGTATGATTGCCAGAGCTAGTTAATGTCAAGCACAGGCGAACAGCTCCTAGTAATTAAATTTAGAGGGAATAGTGAAAGACATCCACAACTTAGTGAACTGCTCATAAATCATGGAGACTTTGAAAGTACAGAGATGAAGTCTGTGGAGGGCTGGATGTTAGAATTGGAGGACATGATCTAGCATGCCAACCAGTTTGTAACCGAATCTGAGAAGTCTGCGGAATATGGAACAGTATGCGGTACTGATCTGTCGACTCTGAACCCTGCGGGATTCGAAATCTCAGCTCGCAGCTGCCACCATGACTATTGCACAGATAAGCTCTATAACAATTATCAGTGCAATCACACAGCAACGCTAGAACTATGAAACGGTTACATGACGTTCTTCCAGTACGTCGATCATTGGCGCTGAATGTGTGCCTCACTGCAATAAGGCAAAAAACAAAAACAAAAACAAAAAAAAAACTCCACACCGGTAAGTCCCTTTTGTCTTGTCGCGAATGGCGCGGGGAATGGCTCGGGACCTATGGTGTTGACATTGATTTTTGGATAGTTCAAAACTGCCCTTCTGCTCTGCCTGCTCAAATCAGAGCAACTTCCACTGATTTTTATTAGAGGAGCAATCTGAGGTAGTTGGTTTTACTCGTATGGCCAAAGAGAAATGGATAAGCCACATTCAGAGGAAGTAGGTCACTGCTACATATCCCAGTAGTGCTAGCTGAAGCAGCATCTGTATTGATCATGTAGCTCTACCCCCAGGAGAGCACACTGTAAGCCTTTGTTTTCCCACACTAAATGAAAGGAATGGATTCTTCTTGTGGTGATACACTAGTATAGAGAGTTCCTCCAAGGTGTCAGCGTACTAAAAAGAAAGAGAAGAAGAACCAGTAAGGGGTGGGAGGGGGGGGAAGAAACCCTACATAGTGAAAAAGAAAATGCTTGTGTTGTCTCTTATTCCTAAAATTATTCTTTCACAATCCTTGATGGGTTCGTCGATAATGAGTCTTGTATTATACAGTGCAATCATTACTAAATTTAGCTTTTGTATTTTGGATAATATGACTGTAATTATACAAGAGAGAGAAACATTTGTGAATTTGAATATGATTGACTGCACGCTGGCTCTAGACTGTTTTGGTTATTATGAGGATAAACAACTGAAATTCCCACTTTGCTCATTTTTATCTGACATAACTGAACTCTATTAAAAGGTGAATCGGCTTTCCTCTGGCATGAGTCAGCTAACCGCAGTTTAATTTTTTTTTTTTTGTTGTTTGCCCCGCCTGAAAAAAAGAGAGCGGTTTTAATGCATTTTCATGTTGGTCAGTAACAAATGCCTCATTCTCTGCTCAACCCTTTGTAAAAATCCTTTCTTTGGACTCATTTCAGAGCTGCTGGTTGGTTCCAAAGGCCTGGCTTAGGGCTCTGAGTCAAAATCATTTGCTGGTACAGGCCTTCTGCTCAGATACTCATCCAGCTGGCAGGGTGAAGAGCCTGTGCGCGGTTTCAGCCCAACCTGAGGCCCTGCCGTTGCTGCTGGATGATAAGGTTTGACCAATCATGGGCCTTCAAACCTTCCTTTCCAAATTCCAATTACGCCGTACTGCTGATCTGAACGCATGATATGGACATGCAAGCCTCTCCCTTCCACTGCGATATGCCTTTTTTCTGTTGTTGTTGTCATTTCATTTTTATCCTCTTCTCTCCAGCAGTTACTTGTGTTGGAACAAAGTCATTAGTATCAGAAAGGTTGTAAAGGCAAGTGTGTGTGTGTTTGGAGTATGTCAGGGGCAGTCAACGTGTTAGATGCCAGATCTAGCTTTGTGTCATGATCTGGGTGTTAATGACTTATTGCAGCCGTTTGCCAGTCGGGCTACCAATTTTTAGGTCTGAAGTTTGTGAATGCTTGTTTAGATTCCTGAAAAAATCCCAGGGATCTTAGAGACTGAGATCAGAAGGAGTGAGCTATTTTCTGTCTGAGAAATTGAGGAAGCGAAGAGAGAATGAAACTCTGTTTGAAAAGGCACGCTGTGTCGACTGCAGGGCGCAGTGACAAAGCCCCTCTTGGTCCTTCATTCCCTCCGAAAAGGACGTGCCAAACCTTTGTGCAATACCAAAGATCTTTGGAACTGTGTCCACTGTATCTTAAGAGGATTGAGGTTATGGCTGCATTAAAAACAAAAAAACAAAATAACCCCTAAAAATTTGCCACAAGGAAGCTCACTCATGATTCATTTCTTGAAGCCCGATCTTTTGGTCGAGGGACATGACTCTGGAAATGTATTTTTGTGGGACACCTTCAGAACTATCCAAACTTCCCAATGTTATGGCCTCCGCAATCTAAGCACGTCTTTATGTCTGAAAACTGTTCCTTTTATCAGTGAGTTTCTGATAAGGGGGTTTTGGTGACAGAGAGATGAAAATGACAGTACATAGTGACTCAGTGCTTTGGGTCTCTGTTTCTTTGCCTCTATCAAGAACATCACAACAGAATAAATAACTCTACAAATTGATAAATGTAGTTTTTCATCTAATGTGGTGTAGCTGGGTCACAAAAAAAAATGCTGGTTTTCACCAACAGTCCTGCAGTTTCTGTTTAAAGATATAGAATTTTAGGTGGTGCTATGACTCATGTTTATGTAACGGTCTCTGGTGTATGCCTTATAAAGAGACTTCTCTGTGTGTGTGTGTGTGTGTGTGTGTGTGTGTTGTTTTCTGTAAGCACCGTGTAAGTAAGTTTCTTGGTATGTTTTTAGAAAACATACAGCTACACTGTGGTTTGATACTCTTAATTAACGCTTTCACTGAACTTTAAAGCACATCCCCTGAAAAAGCTGTATCCCTAGTAAGATTACCTTGTTAACGCTGTATAAGGAGGCCTTGAAAATTGGTTGTTGACCTTCATATAAGGACATAGAAAGGATGTGTGCACTCACTTAGAAAGACCAAACATACAAATGATATTTTCACAAGTCGTAGACATATAGAGAAGGATTTTTAAAGGAAAATTAAAATATACTTGGGGTAAACATTTTCAGTTTTAAACAAAGGAAAAAGGAAAAAAAAAAGTACTCCTTCAACACGTGATACTTCATTTCCACTTTATGGAGCTGTCTCTGATTCAAGTACATTTCTGCATAAACAGCCTGTGTATTTGTTATGACCAAACTGTTCAGTACATAGAGCTCAGCAGGTCAGTTTTAATGGCTTTTCTGCGCTGCTTCATTTAATGTTGTAATCAATTATTGATTGTCTTGTTTGTCTGTTACCTCCAAGTTTAATTAATGCTAAAATACAGTATCTTCCCAACAGGCTGTCCCAGTAACTAGAAAACCTGATCATAGACACATGGATCATTAAGCAGTCTCAGTTTACCAAGTACTCTATTGCCAATACACAGAAAATTAATTCTTCAACATCCACAAACTAAAGTGGGCTGAATATGTTAGCGACTCTTATATTGTGAGTTTCTAATGTTTTGGAAGAAATGTAATGTGAAATATTGAAATTTAAGTCGCTCAGAAGTAAGGATTCATTATGCTTTCTCCTTATTATTTTCGATTGCCCCCCCCCTCCCCCAAACTCTTTTGAATATCTTTTTTTTTATTATTATTTCTTACTTCTTGTCTCCTGCATCTGTCCTTGAGGTGTGAATTGGGGGGATGGGGGGGTGCGGTGTTGAAAAGTGTTCTAGACGCAGTGAAAGGAAACGGTACAATTTCACACTGTTTTACCCCTGGCTAGAGATGGAGCCATAAGAGAAGAGATTGCAGGAGAGGGGCTGGATTGTTTCACTGCCCTGATCTACCCAGACATAGGTAGATGTGATATCAAAGCCCTGTGGAGAGAGGTATGCGTGTGTGCGTGTGTGCGTGTGTGTGTGTGTGTGTGTGTGTGTGTATGTGTGTGTCTGTGTGTCTCTGTGTGTGTATGATTCAAGTCCACTTGTAAATCTCTCCTCCCCTCTCTCTTTGTCAGTCTATCACAGAGAACAGCTGTCCGTTTTCCTCATGACTGCATTGCTTTGTCACACTTGTGAGAACTCAGATGGTTTTTTTGGTTATGCTGATACAAGCATTGCTAGAGTCCACATGCTGTTGGCAGGGCTTTTGGTAAACGGAATGTTCTAGCTCCAGAGCTCCGTTGGTTTCCGGCTCCTGTTTGTTACCTATGGAGGAGGTGGTGGTGGGAGCTCGTCCTCCCCTCTGCTTGGCCGAACGTCCGTGGCCTGACATGAAAGGCCGGTTTTGACTGGGAGAGATGGCAGCTGGCGACCTGAAACAAAAGGAGCCTTTCTATCTCCCCTCTGTCTGCCTTTCAGCTGGCCCCCTTAGAACCGGGGCTCCGGCCTGTTTTGAAATCAAAGCTGTCACACTGGCAATGGAGAAGATGGAATCCGGTTGCCTCGGTTTTAGAGGAGAGAAATGCAAAAACTTCAGCTATAAAAGGAGTAGAAGAAGGAGAAACTGAATAGAGCCCATTTCCAAATGCACCCCACCCCCCCACCCCCCAAGAAAAAACACACACCTGACAGCAAGCGCTGCTCTCTTGATTTGTGGGTTGGCTTTTTAATTCCCTTCCCTAATATGTTTCTCATCTCTGCTAGCTCTTCACTTTGACAAGTTTCTGTTTAACAGATTAGAATTACCTCGGAAGCACTGTGTTCTCAGCACACTCTAAAATTGATTTTTTTTTTTTTTTTTACTTTGAAAGTGCCTGCGCTATGTTTAAATTTTAATGTATTTGTTTTGCTAAGCGTCAGCTAAGGTCCTGTCAACATATATTTCCGTTTTTTTGTGTTCCAAGCCACTCAGTCGTTTCGCTTAGAGGTTAACTGCGTTTGAATGGGATGAAAGTTTAGGTTAAGGTTGTGTTGTGTGAGATTTTTGCCGTTCGCTCTGTCATCCTGGTTTCATAATGGCATCATAGACTTTTATTTGCTCTGCGACTTTCGATAAACTCCGTTACCGATGCAGCCAATGTAGGGCCACTTAGCAATTTACTGCACTTTCCAAAGGACGTTTTTTTTTTTTTTTTTCCATTAAGCTCAGACCAGAGTCTTGCGACCGTATTTCTAAAAGATACTTTAATCACCCAGACATGTCTATCTCTAATAATTATGACTTTTGGAAGACATCTCTCTTCGTAATAACTTCGACAAGGTCGACAGGAAATAGAATCAACGTTTATGACTCTGCGCTCTGATGTTTCATTGATGGCTCCCTCCGTTATTCCTTTATTTCAGAAGCCAGTGGGCTGTTTGCTCTGAAAGTCTTGCGTTCATTGATCTTCTCCCGACTTATATTCCCCTTCGCTCGGCTCTCCCTCTCTCTGAGGTAATGCGGGGAGATGAATTTCAGTATGTGATAGAAACTCATTTTAGTATGCACAGTGCAGATGAAAAGAAGCTTGTACTTCATTTTGTCCTGGAGCAATACTTCAGACTGGTAATTGTGGAAATTGCGCAGTCGAGGGAACAAGCCACTGGTGAATACATGAGTAGGTAGTGTAGTTATATGTTGTTATTAACAGGTAAAGTAATATTCTTAGAATACAGGACACATCTCAGTGCTTGGTGATTCTGGAGCAGTGTTTCTGTCGTTTTGAATTTTGAATGTGTTGTTGTTGTTTCTGTCTGTCTCTCCCTCTCCCTCTCTCCCTCCCTCTCTCTCTCTCTCTCTCTCTCTCTCTCTCTCTCTCTCTCTCTCTCTCTCTCTCCCTCTCACTCTCTCTCTGTGTGTTAGTACTGTACGTGAATCCTGAGTCGTATTTCAAATGCATTTCATCTCGGGCTATCAAAACAGCTTTTAGTTTTGAGATAAGACAGTCTTCTTTTTTTTTTTTTTTCCTCACCGTCTTCTCCTTCAAGACACCCACTGCATTGAAGAATCAGGTTTTATTAAGTTTCTACACTATATTTTCCCCATACACTGTCTTTTTTTTTTTTTTTTTTGAGAACTTAAAATAATTTCCCTCGCTATGCTAACGGTTAGGACCACACCGTCTCTTCAAATACCACATATTTAGAAATTGGGCAGGATAGGCAGTTACCGTCTTACCCTGTGCGACAAAGCGGAAAGCCTGCTCGTGTAGGACACGGGCTGCGTAACTGTAACCGTGGACCGTCACTGCCCGTGGCTCTTCGTCCTGGCACAGCGGATTCGCGGTAAACACGGGCACAGCGTGTCCTTTGGCCTGTCCGTCAGGCAGGGCTGTGCCAAGGTCTGTGCTGTGGGCGAAACACTACACGGCATGAAATACAATCGTGTTGCCTCTATCATCACCTTTTTGGAGCCGTGCTCTGCTAAACAATGTGTTGTTGAGGAATCTGTAACACTAGAACACTTTCAGAGACGACTTCTAAATAAGGATGTCTTTGAATTATTAAGTCCCTTAGCGACAGATGCATTTTAATACTCTCAGGTACCTAGTAAAATGTATATTGTGATGGTCAGAAGAAAGGAGGAGAGGACAGTTACAGCATGCAGGGAGTGATGTTTGAGTGCCCCCCCCCCCTCTCTCTCTCTCTCTCTCTCTCTCTCTCTCTCTCTCTCTCTGATGATGATGTGACAGAGGGTGTTGGTAATTCTCCAGACAACCCTCGGAACCTCGGTATTTGCTGCCTGTTCAGACCCTGGATTAAGTGGTATTAAAGCCCATTGTGCTAATCCAGGCCTTCTGTTTTTGAGGTGTAGTGGAGATTATACGACTTCCTTTGTGGGTAGTACATATTGCCATCCCACTGACCCCACATCCTGTCGGCATTGTAGCCTGCTGTGTGTGTGTGTGTGTGTGTGTGTGTGTGTGTGTGTGTGTGTGTGTGTGTGTGTGTGTGTGTGTGTGTGTTTTTAAAGGTTCAACATTACTCAGACTGGTGTGTCCTGGTGTGCCCACTGGTAATGTAAGGGCAAGTTGTGACTCCCCGATGGTTATCTAGAGCAGCTTGTCTCCTAACTCCCCATGAGTGTTGCTGGGATTGTAGATACAGACAGGGGCAGCTGGCATCTCCTGGCACGGAGTATGGATTTGGTTTTCGGGACAGGCGGATTATAAAGCGGACCCCTGTGGTATGGCATCCCCAGTCGTGGTTACAAATGAAGTCTAACCAGTCGCAACTTGGACTTGCATACTTATTACAGCTTTTCACACACACACACACACACCCGCGCACACACCCACCCAGTCTCTTTTTCTCTGTACCTTTGAGCTTCTCTCAGTCTTTTTGACTTATGCTCTCTTCATTTCTCTCCATCTGTTTCTTTTAATCTCCATCCTTCTCCTTTCTTTTTTTTTTTTTTTAACTTCTCCTTCACTGAGCGTCTTTCACACTGTCTGTCTCTCTTCCTCATGATGTAGCATTGTGTTACATCCCTCCTCCATCTGCTCATTGTTTCTCCCTTATGCTTCAGTAGTCTCACCCATAGCCGCATGGCTCCACTGTACAGTACTCTGCTCTGCCAATGCACCATCAGTGAAGAATATTAGAAGAATGACCCTTAGGTTACCGCGTAGTTGTTTTTAATTCAGCGTCAACTAATTGCACTTTTTTGTTTCTCGTTGAAATAGATATAGCTATACGTTTCTGCGGGTTCTGTTTTGGAGTGTGTTACCACCAGTCGACGCGCACCTTATTCATTTATGTAAAGAAGAATGTGGTCCTACTGTAGGCACTGGCAGAAGAAACTCTGTGTAATGCACTAGAACTGAAGCGGAGTGCATAACTAACCTCAGCAGAGCTTTGCCCCTATTCACAGAAAGGATTTAGCATCTGGGTCAAAGCCCCATTCAAAAGGTCAGAGCCAGGTGGGAGCTTTTCTCACTGTATAGAGGTTTTAGCAACACACTGAGTGATTATCTTGTGGTGAGATGATTGGATTGAGCTTGTCTCTTGATTTGCGCTAAGTAGATTTCCAGATACTACTAATCTCCCACAAACCTCCCCCCTGAGCTCAGTGTGGACAAGCCAACGCTGAGGTGCTGGAGCGTTTTTCGCAGGATTTGTCTTTCTCATGCGAACCAGAGTCTCTCTCTCTCTCTCTCTCTCTTTCCTCTATCCCTATCCATCTCTCTGTCCATATCTATTTCTCTCCCTGGCGTCCTGCTCAGTTTGTCATCCATACTCTCTTCTTTCCCTCTCCCCCTACCTCCCTCTCTCATTACGCTACAATATTTGTGGTGGTGTTATGTAACGCTTTGTGTAGGGTTTAAGAGACAGCATAAAGGGCTTTGGTGATGAGGGGAGAGGGTTGGAAATAAAGCCAGAATGCTCAGGTAACGGATGCAAATACAAGTGACAATGCTTACACAATGTACAATGTATAGTACAGCATGTTACTGTAGATCTCTGAGCCTTCCCTTCAGATAGTTAGGCCCATTGTTATGATGCGCATCTGGATCGTGGTACACACTGCTACTTAACTCACATTCTATTTTAATCCTATGCAGTCACACCTCTTTGATATTTGAGAAGTAGGCTCACGAGTGCCTGTTTGTGTTCAGTCAACTCACTCCACATGAATGTTTGTCCCCACTGATACACACACACACACACACACACACACACACACAGCACACACACACGCACACACACACACACTCATACACACTCACACACAAACACACACACACACACACACACACACAGCACACACACGCGCACACACACACACACTCACACACAAACACACACACACACACACACACACACACACAGACACACACTCTCTCTCTCTCTCTCTCTCTCTCATTCCCTCTCTCTCAAACACACACACATAGACGCAGAGAGAGAGAGAGGTTCTGTTCAGAGACGAGCAGCGATGCCAAAACAGGTGGTCAGAGAACAGCCATGAAAAGGTATTCATAGTTTAAAAAAAATAAATTAATTAAAAAAGAGGGAAAAACTGGCCTGTGTTCCGCTGTATTCTCGACAGCCTCTTGACTGCATGGCTTTTTCATATAAAGCCGCTAATTAAATGTGGCGGAATCCAATCAGCCTTTGCAGAGAGATCACTTCAAAGGGACCTTCTGGAAAGATAGGGGACGGCACAGAGTGAAAGAGGCGTGCTGGATTTATTGAGAGGGCAAAAGAGAGGGTGTAATTAGTTCAGTGACTGGCGTTTCTCATAAAATAGTGGCCACAACAGCCTTGTTCCTTGCCTGTGTGTGTGTGTGTGTGTGTGTGTGTGTGTGTGTGTGTGTGTATGTGTATGTGTGTGTATGTGTGTGAGGAATGGCCAATTACAGCATATTTATGGAAACACTCAGCAGGGCCATAGATTGTGAAGAGTAGAACATAAAGAGAAATAATGCGATTATAAACATCTGAGAGAGACAGCATTGTCATGGCGAGAGAGAGAGAGAGTGAGAGAGACGCTGTGAGAGACATTCTCTCTTTCGTCGTTGCCTCTTTTCTCAGAATGCAGCATTGTCATCTCAGAGCCAGGGCTGAAAAACTCAATTATATTCACAGACTGCCCTCTGCATTCTGACCCCCACCCCCAACCTCATCCACACACCCCACCCCACCCCACCCCACCCCACCCCACCATGCTGGTTATTTTAATTATGTGGCCGGGGAGAGAAAGGAGTGGATGCTTGGGAAGGCTGTGCTGCACAGTAACGTCCATTAAACAATTTTCTCCAGGCTCAAGCTCGCCGCCCTCTCCCAAAAATAGTGCGCCCAGCCCTTGCGTTCTTCGATATCGAGGGTGGGCAGAATGTTCGGATGCCTCGGATCAGGCAAAATATGAAGGAGGTGGCGGAGAGATGTTGCTATTGCCTGTTAAAAGTCCTCTTGTCAGCACCGTTTTCTTTGAGTCAGCGCTAACTGCCATAAACACCTTCTATTTTAGGAAGGCAATTGTTACAATTCTTGAAAACACTGTAATCTTCACCCTTAGTGTTGTTGTCCCAGATAATCAAGAGGTGCTCTGTGTGTTTGATGGTTTGCCAGAGCTCATACACATTCAGCACATATTTAAATATGATTATTGCTCTGCATCAGAATGCGACCGTTTGTTAACACCTTGTATGTCGGTTCAGATGCTAGGTTTATCCTAGCTCGCTAATCCCTCCGTTATTGGATTGTATCTTAACGCTGTACAAGGCAACACATCATCATTGCAATATGAAAACTGTTGTCAAAGTGTAAAAGAGCTATTGTAATAGCAGTTTTTTTCACATTTGCCTATTCACAACTGCTGTGCCTCTTAGCATTACTAAGCACTACTCATATTTCTGTCTGTAGAAGCATTAGTTGTTGCATAGCTGTAGATTTTGTCATATGTCCTGGTTTTTTCTCTGTTTATGAAACAGCATTACATTGAAGAGGAGGATGGAAAGCTGTATCCAATTAGCCTCCCACTAACCATGTCCAAGCACCTCTCCAAACACCCCTCAACAGTTGTGTGAAATTCATAGTCTAGCTTTAGGATCTGTGCTAATGAGTAGCTTAGAAATCCCCCATGGAGAACTAACCTAAAAGGGAGAATCTAGGTTGAGCCTTGAGCAAAGTATGTATTGGAAAGTTGCATGATTGTGACGGCTTATGCAAAAATCTGTGTGTGAGAACGATCAACATCTCTTCTGTCTTGTTTACGGCTTATGCATCATTGATCGGTTTCCTTTGCTTAGCATCAGGATCAATGGGAAGGGACTGCATAAAGGTGAATGTTGCAGCACTCCCTCTAGTGGCCATAAGACCTTTAAGGGGATTATAATGAACAAGAGTGACGTAGACTTTTTTGCCGTAGACCTTGTGCGTAGTTAAGTTACAGTGGTGACCTACTGCTTCACTAGATGCTACTGAGTACATGTTTGTGGCTTCCGACACGATGGATGACCATTGCGGATCTTGTATCTGTGACATCAGCGATGTGACAGCGTATTTTATGATCTTTTCTGGCCCTTGTTTGGTGTCGCTTTTTAAAATGCTAATAAATTTTTTATTTGAAAGGAGTTTTTCTTTACCACTGTCATCTAACCGTGTGTTTAGGGTTAATCCCATTCACCAAATTCTCACGTAAAAAACAATATACTGAAAAAAAAAAACTATATCCCAAAAAATATATGTATACCAAATAAATCAATGAATAAACTAACGTTGTGTTTGCTCTGCAGTGGGACGGCTCCTCATTGAGTTCAGCTCTCAGATGACTCTGGAACGGGTACAGAGAGAGAACCCCAACGTGACAGAAGGGGGAAAGTACACCCCCCCGGACTGCAGGCCCAAACAGAAGGTGGCTATCATCATCCCCTTCAGACACAGGGAACACCACCTGAAGTACTGGCTACACTACCTACACCCCATCCTGCGTAGGCAGAAGATCGACTATGGCATCTACATCGTTAACCAGGTCAGTGCAGACAGTCTGTAGGCTCCCAGTCTCATGTCCAGTGTGACTGAATGTCTGCTGTTTGACTAGAATGCCCCTTAATGCCTTCTCCAGGGGCACAAGTGGCTGATAAATATGCACCCAAGTCAAGGCCAGAGTGATCATTAACTGGCATGATCTGAAGAAAGGGCCGCCAGGGTTCTTACCGGGGAAAATACCATCAGTCAAAAGTTTGTCGTTATCTGTCTTCATCATCTATTTTTTATTGAGTGGCAATGCATTTGGTGAACCGCTGAGTCCTTAGAACTCCCTTTACAGAATGACAATCAAGGCCTTACGGATAAAACTGACTGTTGACACAAGTCTAGATGCACACTGTCATCTCTCCTTGTTAAACGCTGTGATTTCTGCCCTTTTGGAAGCCATGACAAATCAATACTTTATTTACACTCTTGATAAGAACAGATCACTGCTTATAAAGTGAAGTGAGAAACGTGATAAAAACTTATATGAAGGTGTTATGCATACATATCTTAGCTATTATTTGTCTTAATTATGAATATCAAAAAACATGGAGTATGGTGAGTCATTGATTGTGTATGCTAGCGCTTTTGCCAATGCCTATAAGCTGTAATTAATCTTTAAGCACTTTTCATTTTCACGTTAAGCTTTACAGGCTTTATAATCGTTCGTTTTGTCATTTTGTGTTGCCACTTTAAAATGAAGAATAATCTATTTGACATGCATGCTGTAGCCAGCATTAGATACTTTTAGGGAGGCTGACTGGAGTCATTTGCTTTAAATTCCTTGACTGAAGGGTCTGTAGGCCCTGTCTGTGTGTGTGTGTGTGTGTGTGTGTGTGTGTGTGTGTGTGTGCAGTGATTCTGCTTTAGGCTGAGGGCTTGGGCAGCTAATGATCTCTGATCAGCAATGTCCATCCCTCCCGCGTCCCGTGCCCCCCTGCTCTTAATCACTCCTGCTGCCAAGCCCGGCTCACTTCCCCCTCGTGCCCACGTGCGTCTGATCAGATGGAGTGCCGTGCTTTATGCGTGCGTCTGCATCCCGTGTCGGCCTTTCGTACATCCGGCCTCGGCCATCATTATCCGTGTCTGAGCCAGGGCTCCTTCTCCGAATCATTAGTGCCGCTCTTCCTCTCCTCTTTCTGTATAAGCTATGAGGATATGCAGGAGGAAAAAAAAAACAGAAAGGGAAAAAAAAGAAAAGAAAAGAAAAGAAAAAAAGTCTCATTGGTGCTCAAAACCCAGAGATATTTTTCTAATGTGCTACTTTTATGTCAAAGGCAAAAACTCAGTTTCTTCCCCCCACAGCGCTTGGTCCAGCCTGCAGAGCGGAGCAAGACCATTAGCACTGTTAAGCTTTGTTGGTTTCTGATCTGAACTTTTTTTTTTTTTTTTTTTTTTTTTCTTCATGCACCCCAGCATCTGTGTTTGCACGACTGGTGTTAAACAGCTCTGACTCCTTAGGGTTTCAGCATGAATTTCTTCTCTAGTGACTGGACTGCAGCTCATCTTTTATGTAAAAAAAAAAAAAAAATGACAGGCTGTTGTTTTTACTGTCAGTTAAGCTGTCTGAAAGTCTCTCCTACTGCATATTCACTCTCTATCCCATACTGCAGAATTCTTCATAATGTATTTCCATTACAAAGCATGATAAAAGAACATGTCACCCCCCCCCCCCCCCCCCCTCAAAAAAAAAACAGGCTGCCTTTCCTGGCAGTGCTGAAGGGTGCTGGCTCAATTCTTTTCCTTTTTGAATTAAAGCTGCTCCACTTGTTTGTTTGTAGTCGCATCTCTAGGCTTCTATTTTTTTTTTCCCCGTCTTAACTTTATATTCAATGGTTCAGAAAACTCGCTGGCTCCTTCAGCCGAATCAGTTGTTGTCTGAACTGCGTAATGCAAGTCTAGGGGAATTATTATCCGACAGACCACACGCCTGTGAAACGTCATACAGAAACACATACCAACTTGGTGTTAAAGAGGAGTCGTCAAGGCTCAAGGTGTTAAGTGATTAGTCTCCTGCAGTGTAGGTAAGTTGAAGTTAACGTTTCCGGTGTTAATGATAAACATTGTTCGCTGATTAGTACTTGTTGAGGATCAGATTTCTACACGCCAATTGTGCCTGTGCATCAGATAAGAATGACTGACGTGATGTTGGCTGACAAATCTAATAATGGTGTTTTTCACATCATGCTCTATGCCCTTGATTTCTTTGGCAGCTGCCAACATGCAAATTATAAGAATGAAAACAAACATCAGTATGAACTCTGATTGAAAACAAATACAATTTACTCGCTAGAGATGACAGACGTCCTTCTACATTAGCAGCTCAACTTTCACATGCTTGCCAAAAAACATAGCCCACTGCATACAATGAAGGCTACATTCTCATCCATCCACCGAAAACTTATGATACGCGATATTATATGATTACACATGACATATTATGATTTATATGATTAAATTTAAAGTCTTGGTGAACAGCCTTTTTCAAACATTCCTCTCCATCGGTAAATATCTCTTAAGAGGCACATAGTAATTTTAAAGTAAGCATGTGTCATATATAAATACTGGAGCAGATCTTATGCTTGTGTAACTGAATTTCACATTTGTCCTTGTAAAGTGACTAAAGCATTTTCACTGGTCATGCACTCACCCTTAAGCTTAGAATTGTGCTAGTTTCTTCCTCCCTTCAGAGTATAGTACTGTCAGTGAAACCCCTTGTTCAGTGAATATATGGCAACAGATTGAGAATACAGAGTTGACAGGTAGCCTAAGGAATGTTCAGACCGTAGCTCACTTTACCGCCCATTTCAAATCGTAGTAGTCAGGCCTGCTTGTTTTTTTTTTTTTTTTTTTTTTACGAAAGAAAGAAAAAAAAACCCCTGGAGAGATATGAGCACAACAAGCCGTGACAAAGACTAGACAACTTAAAGAGTGTAAGAGTCCAGGACGCGACAGGATCCGGGGCGTGAGAGTGCCATGCTTGTGGCATGACATTTAACTACCCTGCTCTCTGTCTGTCTCTCTCTCTCTCTCTCAGGGATGGCAGTCAGGAGCACTTTTTTTTGGTATCATGCTCACCGGGGTGTTAAATGATTTTTAGTGAGATGTCCTTATCCTCCGTTTGGGGAGACGGCGTTGGTTTCTCTCGGTTTTGCAGCCCGTTGGGTCCTCTGAGCGCACGCAGCAGTTCTGTTGAGGCGAAAGTGACGCAGGCAAAGCTCTCTCTCTCTGTCTCTCTCTCTCGACCAGTTCTGTTGAGGCGAAAGTGACGCAGGGAAAGCTTTCTCTCTCTCTCTCTCTCTCTCTCTCTCTCTCTCTCCCTTGACCAGTTCTGTTCTAATGACATGAGTTAGCCTGTGGCTGTTTTAACAGAACAGAGGGCCCTAGCTCTGGTGTTAAATGTGTGGATTTGACCCTCACAGAGCTCCCCGACAGGAGGTATATGCCCCAGTCTGGTGTATTGTGCACCGTCTGTCCTGCATTCACACAGGAGTCTGAACTCCAGATCAGAATTTTTTTTTTTATCTAAATCTCTCCCCCAAAGGTTCAGTTACCAGCAGGGTGGCAAGATAGTGGTACAAAACTCAAAGTGTTTGTGTGAGTAAGTCACAGAGTGGAAGTGTTTGGAGAAATGAATCAGTAGAAGGTTAAGGATGAATGCAGTAGCAGGAAAACGTCTTTCTCTCCAGATTCAGAGGAGTCTGGTGTTACAGTTTATAAAGGAAGAACACAAATCCAGTGTTCTAAAACAGAACCACCAGGTTCAGAGTCTGTTGTTACAGTTTGTAAAGGAAGAACACAAATCCAGTGTTCTAAAACAGAACCACCAGATTCAGAGGAGTCTGGTGTTACAGTTTATAAAGGAAGAACACAAATCCAGTGTTCTAAAACAGAACCACAGCATCTTTTTTTTCCCCTGTCACTCTATATTGTTTTTCTCTTACTGTACATGGCTAGGCGCTCAATCAGTCATACAAAAAAAAAGGATCAATTATCCCAAATTATCCTAAAATGTTGATTGATTTTGATTGCTTTCCATTTTTTCTTTCTTTTGGAACAAGGTGTCCTTCTTCAGTCTGTACTCAGCATCCATCAAAATTGGCTGTAGTATCCCTCTAACCTGTTTTAACACTTGTTCTCCTCCACATTCACGATGACAACTCTGCAGCTTAGAGTAACAATTGCGGTGATTGGAGGTGAAGAAGTGGGGGATGAGGGGGTTGTGTTCGGTTGGCGCAGTGCGTGGTTGTGATAGCAGATTACCTGCTGAGAGCAGGCCACTGTATTTGACAGAAAGCCAGGCCAATGTTTCCCTGCCTCCCATCACGCTCATCATGCTATCTGGATCCTGTCCCAGACACGAGACACTAAAAAAAGGTCAAGCTAATGCGTGTAGCTGTGAACTTACACTTGTTAACAGGTATGGTAATACGGTAATACACCATACTTATATACAGTCGTTTATTTAGCCATATAAATTTTACAGTGAGTTGAAAGAGATGGCCAAGTATTAAATTTCTCACCATGCGCCTATTAGCCTATTAGCATTTAGTAGGATGCTTTATGGCAGCTTTGTTTTCACCTCCTCAGTTAATTACAGTGTACATAGAGAGCAAGCAGTTGCTATCTATTTGTTGACATATTTGAAAATGTTTTGTTATAGTATTAATGATAATTACTGGTTCATGTATAAAAACTAATTAGGTTTAAAAAAAAAATCCTACATCAAACTACATTGAAAACTTCAATATTAAAGTACTTAGAAGAACAAAAAAGAGACAGTGTCGCTTATAACAACAGTTCACTCATCTGCCCTCACGGGTAAAACAAAAAGTCCGTTCCCTGGACCAAAACCCAATGCCTCATCAGCAACAGAGCAGCCTCGGTCCCACAATCTATATTCTTCAATTATGCTCATACTGTTAATGCAGTGGTGCTGTTTGAGTCCTCAGCTGGAGTTATGATGAATTCACTGTTCACTCGGCTGAGTCTCGCTAGGCCATTCTTGTCGGGGATTTATGATGTGGCGCTGCCGTCGCCGATGACCTTTAGATTCCGTGTCATTACACCGCAGCTACGTCTATACCACTCCCCCCCCCCCCCCCCCCCCCTCACCACCACCGCTTTGCCTCCGCCCCCATCTCAACCCTTCCACCCAGCTTCACTACAGCCTCGGTACGTGACTCCTCCACCCTCTCCTCAGCCGTTGCCCTGGCAGTCTGGTAAGAGGGGGATAAAAGAGGATTACACAGAGATTCTCTTCTTTTCTTATTTGTTTGGGGTTGTGAGGGGAAAGTCCAGCTTTTGCAAAACTGGATGTTCAGACTTCTCTTCGGGTTAAGACAGAAGAGCAGTGCACTGCTGATGACACCACTGACTGCAGCTGGACGCTGGCTGTATTTGTTGAAAAAACACGGGCTGCCAGACACCACCACCACGACGATGACGACGATGATGACGACGACGACGACGATGATGATGACGACGACGATGATGATGATGATGAAAGCCTCGTTGTTAGCGCTGGCGCTGTGCGGTCTGCTCTCGTTCTAACAAGATTAGAGGGAATTCACCGCTTTCCAGTGAACTGGCCAGCAACTCGGGAAATTCAGGCCACTGGGAGGAGGAGGAGGAGGAGGAGGAGGAGGAGGAGACCTTGCTGTGCTTCTCTGCACCGTAGGACAGAGACGCATTCTATCTAATCTCCATCTGTGATTACAGTTCAGTTCCTTTAGCCACTCACGCATGCACAGCCCAGTCTTTGTATGCATGTAGCACAGCAGGGCCTGCCCTGCTTATACTCATTTCTATCACTAAAGAGTGCATTAGTTGCTAAATATTAGCTTATGATTAGTGAAATCATGAAGCTCATGGTCTACGTTAAGCTCTGCGTAGCTATATGCTTTATGAGTCAGAATCTAAGCCAGAATCAGTACGTCCTTATTTTGCCTTTTTCTGCCCGGCATCAAACTACTCAGATGTTCAAAACAAACAAATAAACCAGCAAGCGTTTCACAAGCCAGAATTTACTGAAAGGAGTCTCTTATAAATTAAAGATGAAATTAAACCGTCAGTTGTAAATAGTTCAAAAAGTTTTAGATATTTTTGCAAGCTCTGTACTCCTTTTTACTTGTGAAACACCCTGTCGAGGTTCTGTGTGTATCATCCACTGGGGTATAGATTTTTTTTTATATCTCCTTTCTGATATGTTTGTGAGCTGTGCTTTGCAGTTTCGTTCGGTTTAGGCTATACGGGAAGCTATTGAAGTACGTAACATTATTATCTTTTACGATTGAGGGCATTTTTTTCTCTAAAGAATCTGAGCTCATTTAAGAAATGATTTTCATGACCGTTGTCTTTTCTGATGAGTACTTGGGTCTGGTTCTTTGACCTAGAGTCCTGTGATCATCAAAACCCCCCGTAGTCAAACGTCATATTCATAATAATCTTATCTGCTAAGGGGCTCTAGGCAATCTTTAGAAATCTGCTCATAAACCGCTTAAAGGGAGGGAGAGTAGGAGAGAGAGAGAGAGACAAAGACAAAGACAAAGAGAGAGAGGAGCTGCATCGTCTGTTTGAGGAAGCATTAAGCCATCAAAGCAAATTTCTTCTCTGTAGGTCAAAAGTCTCTCTCAGGATTTTTTTATCTCAGCGTGTTTGACCGGCTCCAGTCAACCTCTCAGAGATGTCGTAAAGTGAAATGGGGTAGAGGAGACTGTTCATCCAACACCGAAGGAACAGAATGTCAACGTTAAGAGCGATAGAACGCTCTCTCCTCTTTCTCCCGTAACCTTCGGCAAAGAGTCATCGACTGCGTGTTGTCCATCGTTGTGAAAAAGTGTTCGGCTGGAGGCCCTTTTTGACCCTCGCTTTGCTGGATATTCTATGAAAAGTGTGGCTGCCTCCACAATTGCATGTTTTACCATGAAAAATTAATAAAGAGACTTTTTTTTTTTTTTTTTTTGTATTTCCACCCACCTCCATCTGTTTCTCTGAACCTAGAAGTTGTCCACACTGAGGAAGGTTGTATATAACAGCATGAAAACATTCCCTAGTTGTGGTAGATCTAAGACAGCCCTAATAAAAGACACACCAGAGCTGAAGTCTGTAGGATGAGTTTAATTATGCCAGATAGCCTTACACGGGAGAAAGGTTATCGGACGGTCCAGGAATAGAATATTTATTTTTGGGAAGGAGTGATTAGAGATGATTGAAAGGTATATTTAGACAGAGTAATGGTCTCAGGTCAAAGTAAGAGCCTTCATCTCTGCCTCTCCATCTTTTCTTTACTCAGCGTGGCCGTATATATGGTCACATATAACCATTTCTCTTCATCTCTGTTAGCTGTTTTTTTTCTTTTTGTCTTATTAGAGTTGAATTTTAAGTAAACATAAAAGATCTTGCTCCTATTGTTATTTTTAAGGCACTTCAAAAACCTCAAACTTATTTTTGTAACTTCAAAGTCATCTTATTTACTAGCACAATTTTAAAGAGCAAAAAGCTAAAGAGCCAGAAGTTTGTCTTCTTGATAGAACACTTTAGTTCATCCCTCAGTTTTTGATGATTTCGTAAGGCAAAGCACTTCCACTATTAGCACTGATCTCAGCACAGATTTATTCTGATGAACTCCATCAGTATTCTCTGTTCTCTTTGGTTTTTATTCTTGGACCTGTTTAAAGACATTTGATAGTAAACATGCCTTTATGTACTCCCCACAGGATTTGTCTTAAGGTTGTACAGATTAAATAATATATGAGTTTATTAGTAAGAGACGATCCACTTTGTGCCTCTAAGCAGTGATGGGAATGGAAATACCAGACAGTCTTGATTCATAACCTGAGGGATTCATTAGAAAGAAAAGGCAAACAGATAGCAATAAGAAAAATGTTTAATTTTGATTGAAATAATGGAGCCTTTGGTCCCGAGTTTTTATTTTTATTTATTTATTTATTTGGAGTTATTTATGGTGCAGTCAAATCCAGTGACAGAAACGATTGCTGTTGTGAAACACACACTTCCACGAGTTATCGGCTGGCTAGTTTTCTTTGTGCATGGAAAGGCTTTGGTAAATTGTTTAGTTAATTACCTCATAGCTCTACGCATTCAATTCCTTGGATTTCAGGCAGTTTTCAGCACAGGGTCAAAATGGCAAGGCATTTATACAATGCCTTTTGTGCAGAATTTGATTGCCCTGCCAAGAAGGGCGTTCTCTCCATTCAAGTGAGAGAAAGAATGGTCCAATTCACACTTGGACAAATTCCGGTTAAATGCAGTGAAAAAAAAAATCACATTTCTCCTGACTCCAATTTCTGATATTAATGTTATTTAAGTTTTGCATTGTTCTATGACTATGCCTGTAGCTCAGAGAGATAAGTGGCGTAGGGAGGTACAGCAGTCTGCCGAGACATGCTGATATTGTCACGGCATTGTGCCTGCGTTTGGGCTTCGGTTACTGGGTTTTGTTACAAGCTCTTCAACCTTCACGGCTTCTCTCGCTTGTTTCCCAAACCCATCAATTCCCCGGCGATGTTCATCCATTACTGTTCGTCTAAACGAAATTTGGGACTCTGAGACAAAAACACAAAGGCGGGCATTGTCGTCCGTGTCGTCTGTGATTCGGATGATGGGTTGGGAATTCAAAGCTATCAAACACAGGGCATTTAACATTCTTAACAGGGATTCCATTTTGCTCTGGAGGTGGAACTTAATGCACACGGTTGAAGGATCGCTCCTCTACCCTGTCTCCAAGGCCAGAACACTGTAGCATATTTGAGATTTGAATCCTCAAAGGTTACCAACGACAACAGTTTTATATTGTACATGTTTTCAAAAAATATCCCTCTATGTTCAAGCGCATTTTGCGTTTTGCCAAGTTACGATGGTACTCACACAAATAAGGATCATCTTGCGCTCTTTCCGGTAGAATTGAAGAAGGGATACTGATGGATATCTAGATATTTGTGGTAGAATAGTCTTCTCCCCATTATCAGCAGCAGTGTGTTAAAAAAAATCTGCTGACAGTAGTTTCCCTCTGAGATTTAGTTTTGTATCGAATAAACTTCATATTGCTGATTTTGTCAGGAGTCGTGTATTGTTCCTTTCAAGGGCACCTGTCTTACTCAGCGTGCAGGAATAAAGCCAAAAGACTTAAACAAAGTTAAACAGACAAACAGCAAGCGCATTTTTCCTACTGTCAAAAGCTTCAACTTTTTCTTGGTTTCCAAGATCCTGTATTATGGTTTATTTACTCTTCAGCTACATACTTTAATTGAAAGCAATAATGCCAAAAACAAACAGACAACAACAACAACAACAACAGCTAAGGGTCTCAAAATGAAAAAAAAAGGGGGAAAAAAAAGAAGAAAAAAATCTCCCACAGACCCAATGAAATCCAATAAGGCAATTACAAGGAACCCAAGTGGAACTCGGCTAGCTGTGAGAAAGGCTGGAAGAAAAGGCTGGATGGTACCTTGACCCCTGATGACCGGTTCAATCAGCCAGTGATGCATTCAGCAAGACCTAAGGTGAGAGAGCGTCAGCACAATCCCAATGCCCAGTCAGATGGCACTCTTCAACTCTGACCAAGCACTGGGCATCCCTTCAGGGTGGAAGTGTCCCATGGGGACTAACAGAAATAAAGAGAGGGGGAGAGAGGAGAGAGAAAGAGAGAGAGAGAGAGAGAGAGAGAGAGAGAGAGAGAGATGGCGTAACAGAGCACTAGTCACCAACAGACAGAATTCCTTGCCCCTGGACCCAACATGGCAGTTCTAATGTATCACTCTGGACGGGGGGATTCTTATTTTATTCTCCTGACTCATCATATCCGCCGCTGCGGGGCTCACGTACTCTCTGTTAGCTCCGAATCTGCTCCGTCTGCAGGACACCATCAGCATTCGTAGATGTGTTCTATTCTTATACACAAATGCCATTGTTTCTTTTTAACCCAGTTGTAGTCGACTGTTGGGTATGCCCATTCCTGATACTTAGATGTACCACATATTTACACAGCTGCTTATATTACTGAACCCCATTCCCCAGTTGTGCAGATTCATCCAGGAAGTGCAGATATCAAACTGAATTTCAGCCTGCCATAGCAGATAAATGTATTGCTGTGTCTACCATTGTGAACTGAAGCAGTTTTATGACTTTAGTGTGTTTGAGCTTCCTCATGTGACTCTCAAAACAAATTACCAGTTCACTGCTGTCATCAGTTATGACCACTGTGACACGTCTGTGTTTTCATGAACGTACATTTCAAATCGGTCTAAACCCTTCAAATGTTCAAGGACGTTAGTTTTCAGCGTGTTTGGCCTGGCCGATAGAAAAGGAGTTTGCGAGGACAGAATCCGTCTTTACTTATTTATTTATTCTGATTTATTGATGACTTATAGTAAATTATTCTTCGAGTATCAGAGTGGCAGCATGGTGAGGCTGATGTTGATTGTAGAACTACAACACATCATTTCTTTTTTTACTGACTGAATTTTGAATTGATTTCTATTCACAAAGGGAAGGGGCTGCACAGAAAATAACAACAACAACAACAAAAAAAAAGGAACACGCAACATAAGTCACGTTACTGGATTCTGTGTGTCCTCCAGAATGTTCCAAAGCATTGTATCTTGGAAATAAGGATGTCTTTAGTGGGTTTGAATTGCTATGGAAACCGTGTCTGCCAAGTAGTGCTCTGTGTAATTCTTACAAACATTGTAGTATTGAAATCTGAATGACAAATTTATCAAGGACACATCTGTTAACAGGCTAATTTCTCCTGGTTACAGATTTGAATTAAAATAATGAAATTTCCACATTCAAAGCGGTGTCTTCTCGTGGCTCAGGAGAGATGAGGAGTCTTGCCATCTGCTTATCAGATTGTGGCTGTAATTTGCTGTTTTTAAGACAAATGGGATTTGTAATTAAAGTTCTGAGAAAAACTAGCACAAACTGTAAATCCTTCTCTAGGAAAACACCACCAATCCTATTAATGGAATTAAACTAAGGACCATTTTAAAAATTACGGGCTAATTCTTTAATGGCACACCCTTTATGTCTGGATTTCATGCAGGCAGGTTTATTTTGACAGCGATGTGCGGAAGAGAGTAAAATGTTCTGTAAAGGCAGAGCCACGGAGAACTAGAGGATAGATAACCCTTGTCTTCTCTGTGAACGGTGTTTTGTGCACCGAGAGCATAAGTTATGTTTATAGGTGTGTTTAATGGCTTTGGTAAAATTATTCAATTTTAATGCGTTACTGTTTCAGAAAAAGAAAAAAAATAGTTTATTTGCTCATTTTTCATTGTCAAACACAGCGGATTTCATTAGAACGTATCTTAATTTAGTTGTACTAAATCAAACACCACCAAAACAACAGTCACAAAAACAATAACAACGGTATGTCAGCAGTCAATTTTAAGAATGAAAAACTTCTTACCAGAAACTTCTCAGTAACAAGCTGGTTTCTAGACTGTCCACTGTGTATTTTAAAATTAATTCCATGGTCTTTGAGACCAGTTTTTTTTTTTTTTTTTTGACTGCATTACTTGGAGTGTGTGTCCCTCCTGGGCTACTGTAGATACTTTCTGTGAGGCCAGAGCAGACTAATAGGTCTCCTTGCTGCTACTTGACCTTTAAAGCAGTGAAAAATTGAGGTCAGGTTTTGAGGCAGTTCAATTATGGGTTAACCCGAGTTAGATTAGCTGGAAAGGTCTCTGAAATTTATTCAAGCATTTCATCCTATCAGAATCTGATTGCTTCAGAGAACTGCAAATTGACACACTTAGGCTAAAATCAATTACAGGGCATAACAAAAAAAACTGCCAAGTACACATCCTCACAACCGCACCAGTAGTTTTCAACATTTGAAATTCATAAGTGTTTTAAATAAAAATGTGCCTAATATTTTAATATGTTTCCCATCAAAATCCCTTGCAAAGAAATAAGAAAATAAGTTTTCAGATTCATAAGCAGAACTTAATAAAATGCTGTTAGAGCAAAAGTCTCCTCTTTTCCCTCATTTTGAATGAGTGAGCTTATTTCATATTAAGGCTTCTATTAATACTGACAGTACTGCTAAAAAACCCATCTTCTTACATTTGCATTATGTCCTTCTTCCAGGTAGCTTCCTCAGACAGAGTGATTTTGCAGGCATTTCGATTTGCATTTAACCTGATTCAGTATAGGTCACCTAAACAGCCTTTGGCATTCATTACTGAGTAAGAGTGGGGCACTCCGCTGTCCATGCCAATGAGGTCCAAATTCACAACCTGGCTGAATGAATTCTTTAATTTTTTAGCATATGGATCTAATCATAATAGCGTTGGGATCTCATTTTTATGAGATAATTAGAAAGAGCTCTGAATCCTCTTGATCCCATTCCGGAATGTTCCTGTGACAAACAGTGGTTTTGTCTTTCTTTCAGTGAAGGACAGGGAGAGAGAGAGAGAGAAAGAGAAAGAGCGAGAACGAGAGCGAGAGAGAGAGAGCGATGAGTGGGTAGCTTCTCATGTGCTGTAGTTTAAAGGTCAGTTGTGGAGAGTTTACACCGTACAACACTACCAATGTCTCCGTACACTGGCGCTTTTAGACAAATAAACTGCTTTACTTATGACCATGCGTCTACGGGAGCAACTCACTTATTGGATTTATGACTAGGATTAGAGAATGTCTGAGTGTCAAACTACGCATTATGAAAAACAATATGGCATGTCAAGGGTGTCCCTGAGGGCGGAAATGCTTGGAACTGAGCCAGCGAGGCGTGTAGTGAAGATTGCACACAGTCCAGTGCACAACACGCTGCATCATACAGTAGACCGGGCAGATACCGCTATTTGTTAACACACTGCTTTGGAAAAAAAAAAAAATCTGCCAGCCCAGCTGGAGAAGGGAAAGTTCTTCACCCTTAGGAGTACAAAGCAATCTTATTCGATCGCAGCCGAACGCAGCGATAACCAATTCGTGTTTGTTGAATCGGCCGTTGTTACGGTCAGGTTTCGCGTTTCGGGGCTCACGCGCTTTGCGTTTAGTAACGACATTGATGTCAGTGAGGGCGTGAAATTGAGGTGAGATGTGCCCGGTTTGAATTGCTGTCCTGCCCCCACTGTGAATCAAATGGTGTGAAAGCTCAAGGCGATAAATGATAAGGGCTTACTTACAGTGTGTTTTTTTACGTCCTGAACAAGGCTTTCCGAATCCTGCCCGCCTGCTTTAGTTTCGCCGCTCTCTTGTCTCGACAGACTGTCTCTTCGGCCGTTACCCGAGCCCGACCTATCCGCTCGCTTTTCTTGCCGGATTTTCTTAAATGGTTCTAAATATGATGTATATTCAGCATGTTAGCTCTGCATTAACTGAGCAGAACGCTGGCTCCATTCAGATGTATTGTAGCTTGTACCCTGTGCCACAACTTTGAAATCAGTGAGAAAGGCTCTTTAACAGCGTGAGCCATTGGCTTTTTCACATTCTTTTTTACATTCCTGCTCTTATTGAGCAGGTATTTGAAACAAAATGAGAACGGAAGAGTTAATAACACATTAAAGGTGTGAAAAAGAACCAACCGTTGCTCACGATTTTGCTTTGATGTTGCAGTAGCTTAGTTACGCATACTGTAATATAATTGTGTGCAAGACATGAAGAGTTTCTCTCAACTGCCTGGCGCATATATCTTTAGTCAAGACATGTCTCATGACATTTCCTTCTTCTAATACCAGGAGACTTGTCTCTCAATAGCCTGCTATTTCAGTAACATGAGTTGACCCTACTGAAGTGTGAATAAAGAGGAGCTTGAACATTGTAATATATCATGCTCCTATCTCTGAGTGTTATACCTAAAGCACATTCATTTCAAAAGTGTGATTTATTATCCTTCCTTATGCTGTTTAATTCTTATCTGAATTCCACAGCAGTTTAGAGCTCAGTGTATATTAATCACTCACTGATGAGCCGGGGTCCCTCTCATCGAGTGAAGTGCCTGATACCTGTACAGATTAGCCGAATGAGGCCACATACATGATAGCTTCAAATTAGTATTCTTCTCATGTTCCCATAGCCATCTGAAAGACTTTGTTTCTCTCAGATGGAAGATTCCAGTAAAGTGTGCTGACTTTTTTTTTTTTTTTTTTTTTACTTCCACGACAAACCAGCGTTCTAACATCAGGTTCAACAAACCTGAACGGTGTGTTCTGCAGTATAAATGAATGACTCAAGTTGACACCCTGATTGTCTGCTAAGTATACTCTCTTGGACCACTCTGGTTGGTATTCAGATATCTGTCGATTTTTGTAAGATATTTAGGTAACTAAGAAATCTTACTGTGTAAAATAGACTTGGGATCCACTAAAGTGAAGCAGGTGCATTGTATATTCCAGTTGCATTCCAGCTCCATTACTATAAATGTTTAAATGTCTCTCTCTCTAACATGGATTTATCTGAGTTGATCGGGGTCCTTTGCAATGAGCTCTTTTAAACTTAATATATCGTGTAAAGATTACAAGTATCGCGTATCACTGTTCCTTGGAACGAAATGACATTCCCAGACTTCCACTGAATCCATAATAGTCTTTTTCGCGACTCAGCGTCAGGACTGCTTGTACGTTATTATCTGAGGCATTCCTGCATCCAGGAGATCACAATGCTGTGAGATTTCGTTCATTTTCTCATCTGTCGCTTCTGATCCCACTGTTCAGAGGACCTTGAGTGGCAGAGTGCGGTTGTATAGGGATAAGGTAAAAAACCAACAATCCTTTGATATCTGGAAATGCAGATTACTTGCGCCTGGTGATTTCTCACTTTTTTTTCTCCTGGTATATAAATGTAATTCAGAGTATACTGAGTATGCATACAGAACTTTAACTATGAGATTGTCAGTAGATATCATGTCAACACGTAGCTACACTTAAACATGAAGCTAAAGGAACAGGGGAAGAACAAAAAAAACACATTAGGTTTTTCCACGTTCATGAAATATGGTTAATGGCATCCCAGAACGCATTGCAAGTAATTGAATGCGATCAAAAAAAAAACCCTCAAAGGACAATAAACAAGAGCAAAAGATGGCGTGTGCGTAGTCTGGGTTTCTGCCCTGACACGAGAACAGCAAAATCAAATAAGCAGGGCCTAGTCATGCTTAGCAGAGAGATGAGTGCCTACAGCTCATTACCAAATCAGAACTTTACTTTTTTTTTTTTCCCCCTCAGCAATAATAGAGAGTGGAGTAATTCACTATGACAGGAGACTCAGAGAACACTTGGCTTCATGTTATTGGAAGACAGCAGGTATTCTGTTTGCCTTAATATAACTTGATTGCTATTAACACCAAACTTGGCTTACCTGAAAACCACCCTGAGACTCTGGCTTCCCTTAACCAGGCCCCTCCCAGAGCGCAACAGAGTGAGGACAGAGTGAGGTATTGAGGAGATGGGGTTTTTTTTTAGGGAGTCAGTGAGTAGCTCCACACTTACTTGGACAGGGTATGATAACCCGACTCGGTCATACACGAACTGGCATTCTCCACCTGCTCTCTGAGAGCTGTCCATCATGCTGAAGTGCATCGTGGGATATATTGGTACAGGCAGGCTGGGCAGACAAGACGTGAGAGTCGCCCGGTCCTGTCGCCGTGGTGATTGACAGACAGGGCTTCGTGAAATGACGGATGCGATCAAAATCAAACTTCCTGCGAGGCAACTCTGACCTGCTCTGTCACTTCGACACGGTTCAAAATGCAGCATTATGTATGCTTGTGCTTATGTTGAATGCTTGACACTAGACCAATGTTGAAGTGAAGACTCGTATGACATGTTTATGTTTTGTTTTGGAAATGTTTAAAGGTTTTGAAGGTTTTGGCTAAACAACCTCTGCTCTGACATTGCACCTAGTGATGAAGGCTCAGTGTTGTCCAAATAATACTAATGCAGTCAATTTCCAAACAACATTGATATTTTACCCTGATGGTGGTGTAAGACATCTCCATACTCCACTGTAGATGGACCATTGCCCGGATTGTATTTGTGCTATATCAGAAAGAGAGCGTGAGCTGGACAGCTAACAGTGATCTACACTAATGAATCCAGCCAACAGCTCCAGCACTGTCCTGTTGCTTGATATGGTTGTGTGTTGTTATGCTAATTTCCAACGATGTCAGCATATTGATGACACGAAAGAAACAAAGACAAACTCAAATTGAATTCTCAGAATGGCCTGGGTTTCTCTTGTCATGATGGCTTTCCCGTTCGCTCGGACGGCCATCTCACAATCCAGTCCATTTGTTTGTCTGGTAAAGCTCACACACTGCACCATCTTTCAGCCCACAGCCTCTCATGCTGGAGCTGGCCAACTATAATTGTCTCTTATAAGAGTGTGTTTGAAGCAGCCTTTCATTTCAACCTTGCAGATAATACTCACCCTAACAAGAGGAGGCTGAAATAGGAATGAGATAACATTTTAAAGAATCAAAGCAATATCTAACCCAAGTTTAAGCAGTGGTTAAACCTACGCCGAGAGCACTGATGTTCAGCTCGGTTCAGGTGTAGTTCAGTCCTGTGACAGTGTTAATGTGGAAGAATTCGGAACTTGTGATGTTTTCTCAGCTTTCTCCCTCTGGACTCCTTATGCAGATGATCTGTCATATTCAGCTGTATGTGTGGTTTGACAGTAATCACGGAATCTGTTATAAATGTATTGTATTGTAATTTCATTTACCAGTTACTTTAGTGATTTTACCGAGACCCTTTTTTTACTCTCTTCCCCTGTCGTTGTCCTTCTGTCTCTCCCTGGCACACACACATGAACTAACATGCACACACACACACACCCACACACACACACACACACACACTCACACACAAACACACACACACGGTCGATCCAGCTCACTTCTCATTTTGTCTCCCCTGTACCCTTTCCGGCTGGCATGGATAGGAGGGCTTGGTGATAAGGTCAGTCTGCTGGGGACTGATAAAACACACAAACACACACACACACACACATGCGCGCACACACACACGCACACGCACGCATTCACACACAGAAAGACAACTATGAACGCAGTCAGTCAGGATGAAAACCATCTCCATAGCAACAGGCCCAGGTAAGACAGGTTCTCACTGGTCAGTTGTGAGACAGACAGGAGCAGGCTATGGACACCCAGCCCCCAGAGGGAACTGAGATTGAGATTAACTATCGCACTGATTATCTGATAAAGGCACTAGGGTTAATTGCCTTTCAAAGGCCAGGTATTGAGGGACTGACTTGGCAGTGATAAACCCAAAAGAGGAGATTCTTACGAAATCGACCAGCAGTGTTTCGCTGAATTAGAGTTTGGCCTGTGCTTTGAGAGATGTATCATTTATGGCCCCATCACTCCACTCTGTCAAAGAAAGTTACAAAAACCCAACCATGAATGTTGAACTTGCACAGTATGCTCTGAAGATTTTCATAGGAACACAAGTCACGTCAATACAAGTCAATCTTTTCTTTCCGGCTCCTTACATTGGTTGGTGTACCAGTATACAATATTCTGTGCAACCTTTGTTATGATTCTGAATTTACAGGCTTTCTTTTTTTGGAATCGTTTGTTAATTTAGGGCAGAGAGATTGAACACTGGCTGCGTAGTCTCTTCACATGAGCCGATGTGCATGTCGAGGTAAATGACTCAGAACAGGTGCACATCTGATAATAGAACACCGAGAGGTTTCTTTTTTGGGGGGGAGGGGAGGGGGGGGGGCTCTGGGGAAGGCATTTCATACACTGAGTCTCTCTCAGAGACGCTGCAATCCTTCAAATCTGGCAAAATCTTGGTCTCTCTCTCCTTTTTTTTTCTTTTAAATGTTTTACATCCCTGACTGATTAGACTGCTCATTTAACTTTCCTGAAACTATCTGTGAGTAATGTCAACATGTTTCTCTATGGCCTCTTTTTTTGGGGGGGGGGGGGGGGGTAGCCTGGTGCTGAATCGCGTGAAACAGTTTGCGTCGTCCTCGTTAGACGTGTTGGGTTTTCAACCAGCGGTATGATTAGTAGAGATATACCGCCCCGTTTTGCCAGCGCAGCCTGGGTCTTCACTGAGAACATGGTTTATTAAAGTCATAAAAATCAATCCTATAATGTTTAATGAGCGCAACAGCTAAGGAGGAAGAAAGACAGCTTTAAAAAAAAAAAAAAAAAAAAATGTATCGCCTTTTCTGTTTTCTCTTTTTGTGATAAAGCAGTACTTTGAAGCCTCCTCTTCCGTCTTTCCCTCAGCCCTGAAAACGTGTAAATCGCGGGAACTATTGATTGATAACAGAAGCGGCAAAGGACAGTCGCTCAGTTCTTCTCTGATGACAGAGTGTACGCCTGAAAAGCGCGTGTGATAGTGGTATGGGTAAGGGAGGCAGCACAGTCACCACAGGGTAATGGGACTGAATCCCAAACAGGAGGATTCTCATGATGATATGGCCTTGAGCTAGGCACTTTAGCCCAAGGTTGCTCTTGAGGGAGGCATGTGACCTCTGATCCAGAAACGAAATGCACCTCGTTCTGGAAAAGCTTATCAGCTGAATTAATGAATAAATGTAATGTGATATGCTTTTAGACGTTTTTGCGTCAAGCGTGTTTTACTTAATGACATTTCATGACACTGCATTTCTGACACCATTCAACCCTTATTCTGCCGGAGGTTTTATTAAAATGACCTACGCTGCTGTGATGTGTGTGCGTGTGTGTGTGTTTTCTTTTTTTGAATAAATTGCTGAATATTACTGTTTGCCAAATCGCATCTTAGACTGATTTTTTAGCAATGCTCTGTGGAGAAGAATAGACTTTTGATTGTTAAGTCTGAAAGAAACGCAAGCTCATTTTCTCTGTGTGGCAAGACTATTATAAAACAGTTAGTTCCCACCAAGTAATTTGATTGGACGAGAGGCATTCCATGAGAGTATAACAGCACTGGAACTTTGAACTATACATGTATCACTTCGCTTTACAGGTGTTCTAATAACCGCTAATTACGTTAACGATAGTTATCTATCTTGGATCGTAACAAATTTATCTTATTCTTATCTTTGGTACGAAGCCCGAGCCCTCGTACCTATGACCAAACCACAGCCATGCTGATATTCAGTATAACAGCACTCTTTCTCATGTGATATTTCTTAAGTATATGTTATATGTATATGTTGTTCCATATGAGTTCCACAGAAGGATTCTATTCAGAAGGTGCGATTCCAGCCGTGCTGTGCAATCTGACAAAACTGTGAAGCTGTGAAATAAAATTCAGATGTGTCTTATGTAAATGAAAGAACTGTATACATATTTTTTAGGATATAAAGCAAATGATATTTTATGCCATCCTGAAATGGCAGTGGATTTGTGTCAGTAGTTCTCAACACAGGATTATGGGGTCAAATCTCAGGTATTACGGGATTACACGGGATTATTTGTCACCGTACATTATTAGTTCAAACACCATACAGTGTGGGACCCTTTACCTGGAACACTCTAGGTGAATACAGATACAGACTAACTTTAAACCAAGGCATACATATTTCTGTAAAGTTCCTCTTGAGCAAACATGATGTAGAACTTTTTAACATGCACAGTGTGTTTGGCCAAAATAGCTGTAACGAAGCTTTGAAGGTCTGAGCTCTTTGGCCGCTTTTCCAGACGTTATTATCTCATTAAGGTATTCGCAAGCCAGCATTTATTGAAAGACTCCAACGGGGGTTTTTATTGAAGCCCTGACAAAACTCTTTATAAACCTCTCTGTGTGTCATTAGTCTATAAAATCATAACAGCATCTGTTTAAATGAGCGTGAGAGGCCGGTGCCGGAGACCCACTGTGGAACCTTCTGGTTCTCCGCTGATTGACGGGATGTTTGCTCTTTGTCTCCATTTTTCAGCTCGGCGAGGACACCTTTAACCGGGCCAAGCTGCTGAACGTGGGTTACACGGAGGCTCTGAAAGACGCAGAATACGACTGCTTCATCTTCAGCGACGTCGACCTCATCCCCATGGATGATCGTAACCTCTACCACTGCTACGATCAGCCCCGGCACTTTGCCATCGCCATGGACAAATTCGGTTTCAGGTAAACTGAAAACTGTTTAGCTTTTGTTATAGAAAACTGCTGCCCGAGTGAGTTGTGGTTATGAAAACATTCCAATGCCTGTTTGCTTTAGGCAATTACTGTCAAATCGATCCAGGTTTACACTCCGAATATGTTTCCGTTATATAACAGTCAAAGCGTTTTCCAAGTATGATTACTTTTGTAGCGTACTTAAAGCACACACAACTTAATCCTGCACTTGTCACATCTGTCTTTTAGTTCTGTCTTTCTGGGCTATATGCCATACACCAGAAAGTGGCTCAATTAATCAATCAAGCAAGACTGCAATGTGTCTCTCTGACATATGATTTCTATTAAAAATAACACCTTTTTACTGAGAGCGACGAGGATTTGAGCTCCACATTGGAGTGTAGGTAGGAACTATTGAATGGAACAAATTGATTTATTTTTTTCATTTGATAAATTTAATGTTTGTAGTCTGGACAGGTGCATAGCCTTGACACTAGAATTTTGTTTTCTATTTACCTGAACAGAGGAAAGTTATTAACTTGGAGATTTCTCCACACTCCTCCAGTCTAGTGGCTGAAGATAATAATGTGCAACTGAAGATGTCCTGAAGTTTGTTTGCCGCTGAACGTCGGATGAAACTTGTCCCTCTTTTGGGAGGGGGAGGGGGGGGGGGTCCAGGGGTTGGGTCAGGTGACAACTCGGCCTTTGCTCTGTGTTGTTCAATTTCCTGTCTTTGTGACTATGCTGGAAGGTCAAAGGAATCTTAACCTCGCCTCCATCAGTTTCCCAGGAGAGAGTTTTCCTTTTTCAGTTCATATCGCTCCGTCCACGAAAGCACAGCCTTTCCTCTCGCCTCCTCTGATAATTACCTAACGGAGCTGAGCTTAACTCCTACATATTCCACCATGTTCTCTCTTTCTGTTCCATCCTCCTTTTCCTCCACTCGCTTGCTTTTGTTGACTCTTCATCCTTTTGAAATGTCAGCAGGCATCAGTGGATAAAAGTCCAGCTTTTTTAACTGTCGTTTTCCCGGCCGGATCCAGCTCAGCCGATCCGCTTTTCACGTGCAGATGCCAGGTTGTCTGTTTGTCACCAACCAGAGGGCTCAGGAGACCACAGAAACCCATTTGAAAATGCCACATCCATGTCATTTCAATCGCTTACCTATCCGACGCAATTTTCACCGAGTCGTCCAATAAAATGTACTTTTCTTTATGGACAGACTGACCCAGTTTCTTATGGAACAAACGCATGGCACTCATAGGTGTTTTACACATTCTCTCTCAACTGACTGAACAGTGGATGGTTATGTCAGTAGGAAGTGATGATAATTCCTTTCCAACCTTTGTGTGACTCACCCACGAGAGCTGTCTGTGTGACCGAATGAAACCCAGAGCAGGCTTGGCTTTAATAAGTGAGGTGGCTATGGAGAATTACCCTCACACGGCCAAATGTGTGTTGTTATGAAGCTCTGCCCATACTGTCTCCGTGAAGACTGCTGCTGCAGCAGATGGCCTCATTAATTTTAGCTTGTTGTCTTGTTGTATATGGCAGCAGAGAGAAAGAGAGAGAGGCAAAGGGAGAAAGCGAGAAAGCATGTGTGTGTGTGTGTGTGTGTGTGTGTGTGTGTGTGTGTGTATGTGTGTGTGTTTATGTGTCTATGTATGCACACATTCACTTGCTTGTCTTCATCTACTTGTCATACATTTCGTGTCAAATGTGAACGTGGGCTGGTTGTAATACTGACATTTTTAAAAATGTAAAAAAAAAACAAAAAAAAAAGGATTTTCAAACAGACGAGCTTTACAGTGGAGATACTGATGATGTGACATGGCTTTTAAACACAGACACTCACCAAATGTCTGTAGAACTAAAACAACAAAATAAAAAGAAAAACAACAACTACAACAAAAAAGAATTGAACATGACCACTGACCTATGGGGGTCATATCCAGCTCTCCACTACATCCATGTGTTTGTACTTTTGTGTCTGGCTGGTGTAGCTGGGTTTGTTTACGTGGGTGGGTTTGTGTGGACTGTCATTTTTTTTTGCACATGTAGTTCGGTCGCCCAAGGCAGACCCTAGGCATCTATCCCATGATTCAGTGTGTCAGCTCCAAGCCCCCTGGCTCTCTGACTCTCTAGATGAGAACACAGAGTGTATGTTTTTACTAGCATTAACATGCATAGCATCTTCCCTATAGAGACGGCCTAGAAAAATAATGTTGTTTCATTTTATTATCTACCCGCTTCATTTTATTTAATTTACCTGATATCGGTAACTACGGCTGAAGCGGCAACATATTATTCATGACCTGTGAAATTATCACCTGTGATACTAAAGTAATATATCAAATATTGTAGTCACACTACTGTTGTAGTTGTTCTGTAAATATTCAAATATTAATATAAATCATGGAACTTGGGATCATTGCCTGTCATAGTGAAAAATGTCTGACAAATCGCTTTAATTGGACGTCTCTGAGTGCTGACCTCAGCACCATACTTCAGCTTTATATATATATATATATATATATTTTCCCCCTCCTTTCCCTCCCTGTGCTGTCAGAAGATGTCCAAGGCCAGATCAGACATTCCTCTCCCTGTGTTACAGCCCTGTATCTGAGATCCCCTATAGAGCTGAAAGGCAGAATTGTATGTTAATGACGCTCTTCAGTTTTCAGAGCCCTGTCAGAGTTACAGTTGGCATAATACATAAGCTGAGAGGGCAAGTGGAGAAGTGTGAGAGAAGGGGATGAAAGGGGGTCAGAAAAAAGATCAGATACCATTTCAAATGGAGATACCCCCCCCCTCCCCCATGGGAAGATTCCCTTTCACTCTGGAGTCTCTCATGCGAGGTAGAGTTGTGTCAAATTAAAAAAAAAAAAAAAAAAGACTTATTCCACTTAAGGGCATAACACAGACAGAGACAGAGAGTTTCCCCTTGCTTTACACTTGTTCTGGAATTTATGAGAGAAACTGAGTTTTTTTTTTCACATTACATCCAATTCATAGTAAGTTCATAGTGATAACAACAGCGTTAAGTCAGACCTTTTATGACTACTTTTTCCCCTTTTTTTTTTTTTTTTTTTGTTGTTTTGCTACTCTGGAGTGCAGTGTTGGACATGGGGGAAAGTAGGAGATTTGCTGTGCTGATATGTCTGGATGCAGTGAGCTATGCGTGACTCTGCTGTTCCTTTTCCAGGTTGCCCTACGCTGGGTATTTCGGAGGAGTGTCTGGCTTGAGCAAAAAGCAATTCCTCAAAATCAATGGCTTTCCCAACGAGTATTGGGGCTGGGGAGGAGAAGATGACGACATTTATAACAGGTAAGACCAACAAACACGATAACTGTATCAATCAACCGCCGTCAATGCCGTTAGCACCTGGCTGTGATTTGACCTGAATCTGACAGTATAGCGTATTATTTGTAGGAACCATATAATTATCAGTGATGGAGTTGTCAGCGCTGTAAGTCAGTTGTGTGTTTAGCTGAACTTCGTTTTATATTTATCTTCTGCTGTGTTGCTGATTTTTTTTTTTTTTTTTTCGTCATTGATCAAGTTGACAGCCAAGAGCTTCAGAAATGTTCCTTTTCAATTCTTGTCAGGCGTGCCTCCGTCAAGAACTTTTATCTTCAAACATCTGCTTGGTGACTGATCACCAAAGTTCCATCGGGAAGATTTCTTTTCTAGTTTATTTACCTCTAAGACAGATAGAGAAGCTTCTTCTTAAAAAAAAAAAAAAAAAGCAAAAAGAATATGTGTTGTCGTCAGAACAAATTGCTTCGACTCCTGACTGTGTTTCTTTCGGCTTTGGCGGCGCTTCCACTTTGCTGTCGCTCAGCGGTATGAAAGTCACCGGCTCTTGTACTGTTGTCTGCGGGACACTCGCGCCTGTCGGACGGACAGCGGAGCCGGGGAGAGGACAGAGAGAATAGGACTCTGCTTGTGTGAGCCCTCTCTCTCTCTCTCTCTCCCTCTCTCTGTGGAGATAATGAAGAGCTGTTGTTTGGCTTGCCATCATTTTTCACCTAACCTGTCTAGGAGTGACTTCCAGGCTCTGTATCTTAACACACGCTCCGTGTCTTTGGCAAGGGATAACACGTTTAAGAAAAAAGAAATGGCAAGTCGAACAGAACAGTTTGGTTATGGCACTCTCCACATTTGTTAGTGTTTGGTGAAGTATTGGTACTGCATGAAGGGATTGATAAAGTCTATGTCTAGCTAGAACTCTCTTTCTCTTCTTGTGGTGCTTGTCTGCTTCAATGTTTACAGTCTCAAAGGGCTTTACAGGCCACAACAGTTAAATCAAAATATCAAAATATGACGGCACCCCCTGACTTAATCCTCATGGCGGGCAAGAAAAAACTCCCCAAAAACCCAAGAGGGAAATGGGAAAATGGGAGAAATCTTGAGGAGGACCACAGAGAGAGGAGACCCCTCCTTAGTCAGACAGGTGTGCAATAGGTGCCGACCACGTGGGCAGTTACAGCTGAAAGTAAATTGGGGCATGAACAAAGGGGATGGTGATGTGGACTGAGGGAGGGTGTATGTATATATATATCACGCCACAAAGCTTTATACACACACACACACACACACACACACATATATATATATATATATATATATATATATATATATATATATATATATATATATATATATAAAGCTTTGTGGCGTGATGGCTGTAATAGCTTTGATGCAGTAAAGCATCAAGATTTCCCCTGAGATGTCTTCTTCAACAAGGCTATTTTTACCTCAGCAGATATAGGCCACACTGATGAAGTTTGAAGTGTTTATTGTGGTGTCTGTAATAGTGCATTAGCACATAAGACATGGACTTTGTTTTTGGGGTTTTTTTTCCATGTCTTTTGGGTGTAACGTACCTTTTTTCGTTTTGTAATATACGTGTTGTATTTATTTATTTAATTAGCCGATTTCTTAGTTACTTATTTTTTCTTGAAGATAAATATAACCTCTCTCGACTTTGGGTATATGCAGATGTTTTAACTTTGTCCTTTGCACCATTGCAGATTTTTTTTTATTGCAGTTTTATAAGTTGGCTTTTCACAGAACTTGTACTTTTTTTGTGTTATCATAACGGTTGTTACTCAGACCTATGTACTGATTATTGAGCTAGTTACTCTGTGGTTAGGTGTTTTTTGTGACAGAAGTTGTATTTGCAAATTGTACAGGAGCACTGTTGAGATGAATGATGCAGAGTTGATTAACTATTTAGATCTGTATCTGACTGCAGGAGCTGTGTGAGGGATGTCTGGATGCATCTGTCTCTGCTGATTCTGTCTACTGGACAATCTGTCTACTGGACAGTCACACGCACACGCATACACACGCGCACACACACACACACACACACACACAAAAACACACACACACACACTCATCGTCATCAGCCTCTGGGTGAGGTGTCTGATAGATCTTAGTGTCACTTCCCAAGACTTGACTCCGACAGTGTTGTCCGAGCTCCGGGGAAATCCCTCCCGTTCCTGCCCACTTCACGCACTCCCACTCCAACTCCCGCTCCTCACACTCACTTCTCCGCCTCTGAAGGTCAGTGTGTGACAGCGAGGAGACGAGAGCTGAGAGCAGCGCTCCGTCCGCCGCCGCAGTCAAAGATCACGCTGTCCCAGCAGCTCGGTCTTGTTCTGCGGGAAGAAGGTTTACAGTTCGCCCGTGGGCACATCAACCGTCTTCAGTCACCGCCTGGCTGCGTAACCCACTGTCCCAAGCAGTTATCTTGCTCACAGACCCCTGTGGTTGGTGATGTAACGGTTTCTCCAGAAGCAAGTAGCTAATTCAAATTAATGTTGTTCTGGGGCAGCGTGTTGACATGTCAGGGTTCAACGCGGGACAAGTGAAACCGTTGAGTTTCTTAACGAAATGTCTCATAAAAGCCTGTAGCACTGAGCTTTGGCTGTAACACTAAGGCTGTTCAGGCTGATGTTCTAAGGAATTGATGTTGTTATTGTAGTTTTTGACAGGCAGTGGTGCTTAGCATGGATTTTGCCTAATGCTTTAGCTGTTATTTTACAGCTGCTGCCAGGATCATTCAGACAGTCCTCAAAATCCACATCAACCGAGAAAACTCAATTTCTATTCAGTCCTTTGGCACTTTACAAAATTTCTCTTTTCTTCTCTTTTTTTTATTGCACTCTCTTTGAACTGCTGCCGTGCTATCGAAATTCAACTGCAGAGAACTGCTCATAGATGTTTGAAGCCCAGAGTTCACTTTGTGAACTGGGCTAAGGAAGGTTCCCTCACAAATATAACACAAATATAACTTTTTTTTTTTTTTTTTAACAATGATAAGCGTTCCCTCAAGTCAGATGTATCAAGAGGTGATTTATCACAGAAAACCTCTTAATGGAATAAGCAGTGGACGCTGAGGTCCCTTGCCGATTGGCGTGCGGCCGAAGGCCGGATGGAAGGTCGTAACTGCAGAGATTCACTGAGTGGAGTTATTATGGACAGAAATAGCCCTGAGAGATGGGGGCATGGGGACGCAGATGGAGGACATAGATGACTCTGTGCTGCCCTCACGAAGAGCAAATGGCCTCTCAGACAAGCGAAAAAGAGAGAGAGAGAGAGAGAGAGAGAGAAAAAAAATTCGAAGTTGGAAGAGGAAGAAGAGACGCTGCAGATACCCCCCCCCCCCCCCACCCCCAACTCTCCCCCTCAGGCGTGTACAGACACGAACGCTGCGCGTCTCCTCAACCTGCAGCGTCTGTGCCGTGGGAGAGGACGGAAGCCCGGAGGGGATCTTTTCCTTCCATTTACAGTCAGGTACTGTAAACGTCAGAGGCCAGATGACAGGTGTGTCCCTGATCTGCGTTGACGTCACCCTGAACGAAGCACGTCCATTTCAGGGCCCAGAAATAAGATTTCGCCCCTCAGCTCTAATTTTACCCGACGTTCAATATCTCAATATCTTTTATTTTCTCCTCGGTGTACGCTTTTGATTGAATGCTAGATGTATGATTTTTCTATTGTTTCAACCAGAGCGTCCTAAATTGTTTGCTCCTGTCTCCTTGGCATGTGAATAAAGGAGCTCCAGAAGCTCACTGCTCAGCGGAACAAATAGAGATGAGGCGGGAATGAGTCAGCTACATAGATCATTCCCGTGTTTACATTATGGACTGATCTGCAGGAAATGAGGGAATCTCGGAGGACATATCACAAAGCTTCAGTCATCATTGAAACACACGAGCCCCCGCGAGACAGAGTATCGCTCAGTTTCTGAATGTCCGCATCTATAGAGGTCCGATAGCACGCATGCCGTCACATATGGTCGAGTGTGGAGGGCCGCTTGACTGCGTCGTGTCATAGTGTTGACTGCATTACCGTTCTAATCTCGGGCAACAGATCTCTCACGTTAAGCCAATGCTGAGTCCCACCGTGATGATTGTTTAGAACATTGTGTTCAGAGGGATGAGTGTGTGTCAAGGCAGGGCTTTGGCTATGAAACTGCTTGGCTGAGGTTTTGTATAATGAAAGAGTAAAGAGGCAGAATACTGGGCCCAGACACTGTACGCAGTCAGCAAGCTTATCTCCGAGAAACGACTCAATCTCTCTCTCTCTCTCTCTCTCTCTCTCCCTCACCCTCTCTCTCTCTCCTTGTCTTTCTCTCTGCTTCTCCTGACTGCTCCCTTTTCTCCGATCTCCTCTCATTTCTACTCTGGCAGGGAGACGCGAAGTAATACAGATGATTCCAATTCCCCTAGACTCCAAGGGTCTAATGCAATTAAAAGAGCTACAGGGAAGGAGAGAGCGGGAGAAATCTGAAGAAATTCACAGTTAATCCAATCAAAGAGGGTGCAGTGGGCCAAAGCAGATATCCAGTCAACTGGATTAATTATTACCGTGCCATATTTCAAGAGAAAACACTCTAGTAATCACGTATTTGCTGTCTTTGGAAATTAACACACCTGAGATTCTATTAGCACTATGATCACTCACTGCGTACGCTGCTGACATTAAATAATTAATGTTTTATCCGATTTTGACTTTCTTAATTTAAGGCACTTGTTAAATGTTCCGCCCATCCTTAATGTAGCAAACTTTTCTTTACTTTTTTCTTTCTTTCTTTTTTTTTTTTGTATTGTATTTTCTTTCTTATTTGTTTGCCAGCAAAGAAAGAAACCGTTCCCTCTACTGAGCAGAGTTGAAATGCTGTTGTAGAAATCTGTTGGGTAACTCAAATGTTGTCGTTCAAGGTCGGCATACTTTGGTGTGTTTGACTTTTCCCTGTGTGTATGTTTTATAAAACAGCTCCCTCCTCATGGTGTTTTTTTTTTTTTGTTTGTCTTTTTTTTGAGGCCCTGAGTGAGTCCAGTCCAAAGTGTGCAAAAAAAAAAGTTTCAATATGCCCTGAGTTGTAAAGTTGCTATGTACCATATGATTTCTCCTATTTGGGTTGTTCATCGGAGTGAAACCTCATGATTTGAAACTGCGGGTAAGAAAAAGTCAAAATAATATAGCAAAGAGAACAGCATAGACTCACTGTCGTCAACACATTATTCAGTAGTGGGTGAAAGGAACCCTTAATGACTGATAAGAAACTCCTACAGGCCAGAATACAGCAGTTAAACATATTAAGATACACACACTTCTAACTCAGGTTAGATTTCTTCACGACATGAACAAAGCTGAAAGTATTGATTGCCCATTACTTCACCGATAGAGATGGATAGTGTTTCTTAACATCTGAAAAGTCAAATTCTCGAGGGACCACGCTGAGTCAATGTGAGAGTTTAATATGTCCATTAATCGTAAAAAAAAACAAAAAACGTATTTAACCCTCTGGGTTTCTTGAGAGCAAATTAATTTGTTACAAAAGACGCAGCGTGGGGGTTGTGTCGAAGGTGACAGGGGATCTGTTCTTAAATGTTTGCTTGAAGACACAAGATCAACACTCTTTAGCAGGTATTTAATGCTTTAACCCTCCGGTGACCAATTTGTATCCATCCATCCCTGTTCTCTGATTTACTTGCCTGCAGCAAACCCATTTAGACCATTCCCATTGGCTTAAGGTTTTCCTCGAACACGTGCAAATAAGAGTGATCATTGTTGACATGTGTGGGGAATAGGGGATGGTATTTGAAACAGCTGATCGAAGCACTAAGATTTCATTCTACAGTCACAGGGACCTTAAAGCGTTAGAGGAAGCTCATCGGCGTTAGCATCAGCAGCTAACGCTAGGTGTAATTTTTACGTACATTACAATGTTTGTCTCCGATATTTTAGACTGCTCTGAAATAGAGTAGCTTTGATGGTTTTAATGAGAACGGATTCCTGCAAACATTCTCATTTTTTTTTTCCCCCCTAAATGGTAAAACATCTCTTAGGCTGAATTATGGGGCTTTATGTGCTTTCTGTCATTCATTGCAGGTGTAGGGATTTTTTTTTTTTTTTATCTCCCTAAACACTAATTAACCAAAAAAAAAAAAAACCTGACATAATTGTCTGCTTGGTTTATTGAGATACCTGAAACTGGACTGGTGCCAACCAAAAGCCTTTTTCACTGTCAAACAGAACTAAAAATAACCGCAGCCACAGCACTGGGCATCTGCCCACTGCTTACTGGAGAACATGCCACTGCGACGTATGTGTGTGTGTGTGTGTGTGTGTGTGTATCTATAATAATGAGACTGCATTCCCAACACAGCCCACAGAGACAGGAGCGCAAAAGAACTGGACGTTCTCGATGTGCAATGTGTTCCATCTAGATTCTCTTTCACTGTTTACCTCTCTGATTTATTACATAAAGTTCTGCCCTTATGAAATCTTTATGTCTTTCTGGGTCAAGAATACATAGAGATGATGTCCAGTGCTCCCCATGAATAATTTATGGCAAATCTCCATTTTTGTGTTATTAGGGAGATAACAGCACAAGTGCAAACACAAACAGTTTTTGGTAGATATCCCTGTACAAATACACAGCCGCACACATGCGTGCACGCGCACGCCATACACACACACACACACACACACACACACACACTTAATGAGGGATTTTCATCTAATCAGATGCTTTCAGAAATACTGGCGTTCCTCAGAAATGTGGAAAACATTCTGTTGGCTGGAGCAACGTGACACTTCCATGACAAACACAAGATTTGCGTGGAATTTTCTCGGACTAAGAGCCAAACAAGGAGATTATATTAGTCAGATTGTTCAAGCAGTCTAAGCTCTAAGCCACTGTTATTAAGATAAACACAACTGTTTTTCACAGTGCCCATGTGCGGCTAGTTGTACGGACTGGTTCCCTCCTGAAAGATGGCCAGGAAAAGTGAACTACTCCAGCGGCGGTGGCATATTGCTCCCCCCCCCCCCCCCCCCCCCCCCATTTTCTCTCTGCTGGGGTTAATAAGGCTTTGATGAGGTGAAGCTGCTCCTTGCTCTTTGTTTGTCAATCACCATAAGCCTCAAGACATAGAAAGCTATGTCAACCGTGGCTTCTGCTTTTGAAAACCACAGTAAATTTAGGCATTATATATTAAGAAGAGCCAGTCTTTCTGTCTTTCTTTCTTTCTTTCTTTCTTTCTTTCTCTCTCTCTCTCTTTCTCTCTCTCTCTCTCTCACTCTCTCTCTGTCCCTCACTCTATCTATCCTTCTATCTATCCATCTCAGATCTTTGTGTGTGTGTGTGTGTGTTCGTTTCTAACCCCGTAGTAATTTTCACAAAGTGAATAAGAACCCATAGAACTCCTCAGACACCACATTTGATGTATCTTCTGACAAGAGACATTTGTTGGATGCAGGAGTGAGTTGTTCCATCATTATTTTGTTTTGACAGTAATTGCTGTACACAGACCAACTCTAACCTAATCCCCCCCCCTCTCTCTCTCTTAGGATCACGCTGAACGGAATGAAAGTGTCTCGGCCAGACGTGAGGATCGGTCGCTACAGAATGATCAAGCACGAGAGAGACAAGCACAACGAACCCAACCCCCAGAGGTCTGGACCCTACTGCTCTATGATAATCATTATTGAGTGTTAAACAGGGACCTCGGTCCTATGTGTCATTTGTAGTTAAGGGGAGGTGTCGAACCGTCCGCAGAAGTACGCAGGAGTTCATTCGCAGTCCTTACCGTTTAAACCGTTGATCTGCACCACGAGATATTACATTCATTTTTTTTTTTTTTGAGGTTGAACCTATGACATTTTTTTGAATGTCTCAACCTTTTGAGGGGTTTTTTTGGGGTTTTTTTGGTCACTTCTGTGTGTTTCTGGTTGTTTCTGTGTACACTTTGCTTCTGCTCATCTATATATGCTCTGTTTACGGATCCTTTTCCCTCTATGTATGGATCCCTCTGGTTTTAACTATTAACCTAAGTAATTACCAGCGCAAAAGAATTAGCTCTTGTTACGTGTACAACATTTAGAGCATATAGTAGAGTTCTGATAGCTCGAGGGGAGAAAAATGTGTGTGTAAACACGTCTCTCTTTCTTTTTTTTTCTAAGTGCTGAGGGAGTCATTTCAGTTGACAGTTCTCAGAAAGTTGCCATCTACCGATTTGAAGTCGCGTCTATGGATTTCTTTCTGAAGTGCAGTTAGGGTTTGAACTCTCTCCTCTTAGGATCAGCGCTCTTCCAACAGTGATTGTGTATGTTTATACTCTGTTAACAGAGCTCTTTCTTGCTTGGATGGCTTGGCTGTCGATGGCTTTAAAAAAGCCCGATCAATGTCTCCATTACTGTCTGCAGGACTATGAAGCCCCATTGTTCCCAATCATAGGGGAAAAAAAAAAAAACATATGGGGCAATAACAAATTGCTAAACAGTTGTTGGCCAAGACAGATAGTCCAAAAAAGTTTGGCAGACTTTTTATCAATGACATTCAATCTTACTTTGAGGCTTGAGGTAAGATAGCAGAGGAAAGAACCTTAGGACTGCTATTAAAAGTTGTGAATCGGTCTTTTATGCAAAAGGATTTTTTTTTCCCTTTTTTTTTTTTCCCTCAGAGGCACTTAATGGAGTGAGATAAGGACTAGTGAAGAGCTTCCTCTCTCTCTCTCTCTCTCTCTCTCTCTCTCCTTCTGACGAGCGCCTTGAACAATGGGAATAATTAGCACTGCTCTCTTAGATGGATAAAGCAACATTTTAAACCCATTTTTTTTATTATGGTTAAGGTGAGAAAATAGCATACAAATGAATTAGTTGTCAGTGCTGGACTTAATGAATTGAAAGTTGTTGCTATAAACAGGGCGTGCTAACACAATGCGTCATTGTCTGTGTTTTGAAACGTACTGGAATGAGTGAGGAGAAGTCGGTTCAGTACTAATCTTACAAAGTGAAAAAAATGAATCAAAGCACTGAAGCCAGTACCTGTGAACAGTTGGAACATGTAGGTGTAAATGCATAAAGTATATTTCATATTTTCTGAGAATTACAGAATGCACGGTCTAGTCATACAGAGAGGGGGCACGGCATTTTAGCAAATGCCAAATTTCAAACGAAGCAAGACTGGCTAATTCTTTAATTACAATTCATTAAAGGTAATAGTCAATGGAAATTGCTCATCAGAGAGTGTAATTATAATTTAAATTATGTTTCCACTTTACATAACCACTCTGATGGTCAATTATGGAGACTCGGTGTTTTTTCCCTTCTCATGTGAACAGTGTCTGATGTTTTTTTTAGATATGACGTTAACATTTGACTCTAACGTTAGATTGAAAGTGTATGTGCTCTGTGGGGTCTCACTTGACGTTACTGAGGGAGGAGGAGCACAGAGTGCTTGGACTGGAACGTAAAATGTTTCGCATTGGCTGCTCTTGATTGGTTCTCCCCCTGTTTCTTTTCTCCTAGTGGCTATCTTAATAAGTTGGAGGTACTGGTGCTATCTGTAGTCTAAAATTCCATCCTCATTCTGTTCCACTGAAATTATTATTACGGCTCCTTGTACATACGATAAAATTCCTTTGTTTAAAACTTGTTTGTTGCGCGTTTTCAAACTGTAACTTCTTGTTTAAGTCTTGACACACTGTACCGGTCCGTTTGACTCTGAGGTTGTATTTTTTTGTGAAATGTTAAGTATCTTATTTCAGCTAGCTCTGGGCCTAAGGATGGATGACCCAGAGAAATGACACCAATTGAGATCTATAGACAGTGGCAGCAGGTTCGGGATGGGCAGAAGAGCTTTATGAAAATCGATAAATCAGACGGAGGGCTGGGTGTGTGATGGATATTTCTCTCAGTCTCTTGCCATTCTCACTTAAGTCACTCTATTTAGTCCCCAGCCCTGATACATTGACTCTGTGCTTTAGCTTAGTTAGCCTGGACACTGGTCGCTGAATAATTTATCGAAGCCATAAAGACAAAAAAAAAAAAAGAAAAATCCATTTGAAAAGACCCCACACCGTCGTCACACTTTCCCGCTCTCGTTAATACATAAGAGATTTGTTAAAAGACCGGTTTCGTTTGTAGGACAAGAGGTTTAATTCCGAATGAAAGAATCAAGGAAAGATTCAGTCCCTGGAGATGGACGAAGGCAAAATAATTGTAGATCACTGAATCAAACTGAGGTTGGTGCCTGTAATGTCTGTGCCTTTGCCTAGCTCTGCGCAGGCTGGTATATTTAAAGAAGCGTTGGTGTACTTTGATTACACCGCCTAAGAACATTAGTTTTAAACTCCGTTAGGATTAGTCAGAAATAAGCGTTGCGATGTGTTGATTATTAAATTATTGTCTTGACAACTGTGCAAACCCCTGAGAAAAAATCAGCACATTACCTTGGTGTGATTGTCTTGCGCTGTTTATTTATTTATTTTGAAAATTCAAGAATGTTGCGACAGCGCAATCAAGGAGAAACACACCCACGCCACATTTAAATGGCCCTCAAAGACATACATCTTTCCTTAGGTCTAATAGCAGCACGGCTTAAGTAATCCTGGCCTCATGAAAACAGATCAGTTTGTGCTCTGTAAGTAATAGAGTCTCCTGCCCCCACGTAGCATTAGCCTGTACCGTAAGTACCCAGTCTGGTGCCGCATCTCTGCTTGCATACGCTAGCTATTGTGTTGTTTCTGCAGGAGAGCCATACGGGGAGGGAGGGACAGAGAAAGTAAGAGGGAGAGAGAGATTGTGTTCTCCGTGCATGACCGGTATTTACCTAGACGGGTTGTTTCAGTTGATGAATGTTTACCCTCTCTACAGCTCTGTTTCTGCCGTCTACACCCTTTGTTTGGTCACTTTACAGGAAGCGGCAAAGCCACGGTAATGAGACATTTCGCTTGCCAGAGGAAGAGAGCGTGCCATCCATCAGCACCGCGCTGATTAGTTAGCGCTGCCTCACGCCTCAATTCATGAATATTAACGCAGTTGAATATGAACCTTCTCAATACGCTAATGTCATTCAACATGTGTACATAAATCATGAGCTTTGGACAATGGAATAGCCTTTGTGGGTTTCCTACTTGTATGTAAGTTGATAGCTTGGTAATACGTCCTGCCAGGTGTTTGTGGATTAGAATGATGTTTTCCATCTCTGTTGTGGTTTTGCCTGGGGAGGTGTACTGCCTGTTCTGTTCTGTCCTATGTTTAAAAATTTAACCAGAAAAAAGATGATGTTCTGTTGAATGAGGAGCTGTTAAAACTTAACTTGGGCTCAAATAAACCACACACAGAGAGTTCATTTTGAGATGCCACTGTTGAAGTGTAGAACATAATGGTTAGACATTTTACAGTTCAGTTAGCTTATTGCCTCTAAATATGCTTCCCTCTGGACTGGTGGACTGATAAACCAGCACTGTTTGTACCAAATATCTCTCATATTTCTCATTCTCTCTCTCTCTCTCTCTCTCTCTCTCTCTCCCTCCCTCTCTCTCCCACACACACAGACACACACATGCACATACACATTCTCGTTATTCTCTTCATCAGTTCATCAGTACAGGCTCAAAGCCCTAAACACATTTCACTATCGGTTTGTCTTATGATCTGGATCTGTCATATACATGCTCTTGTTACCCTGTCAGAAGAATTTCTGGGGGAATATTTTGTTGTGCCTATGGAATCAACATCCAATGAGAAAAACAGAAATCCAGTGAGAGACACAAAGTGCTGTTTGAAGGTTGGAAACACCCTACTGCCTCTCATAAGCCTTTAATTTGGAGGATTTGTGTTTCATCTGGTGCACTTTTAAGTAAATGAAAAGAGTTTGAAAGGACAGCATATGTAACTGTATAGCTTTTGTCACAGTTGGAGGATCTCTCTGTAGAATGAGTCTGTTGAACCACGTTAATATGGCAAGTGCGCCACCTGCTGGTTTAAAGTCATACAGCCACCTGAAGCAAGACAATCTCATCCTAATATAAATAGAGTTACATCTGATCAGTTCTGTCTTTTTTACTAAAAAGGACAGAACCTTATAATGTTGCTACATATTCATAAATATTCCGTTATAGGTTGTTATGTTAATGTACGTAACTGAAAGTGTATTGTTACTTTGTTCCTGTCAGGTTCAACAAAATTCAGAACACAAAGAACACCATGCGAAGAGATGGTATCAGCTCACTGACTTATCGGCTGGTCTCTGTCAAGAAGTATCCACTCTATACCAACATCTCAGTGGAGATCGGCAAACCCCCTCCACGACCAATCAGGGGATAGAGGACAACCAAGTGTGTGCAAGGAACGCCTGTCCTTTCTTCTAGCTCCGCAAAACCATACTCTCCCCCTCTCTGCTCAGAGAGGGACAGTGAACACACACACACGCAGACACACACACACAGACACACATGCGTACTCTCATCCTCCGATTTCCAGCAGTGGCATGCTGAACAGGTAACTTCTCAGGAAAACATCAAGCCTCTCCAGTAACGGTGATGAGGCTCCACACACACAAACACACACACACACACAAAGATTCTCATACAGGTACTCTCGCTGTCCCCAGAGTCTGGGATGGTGTTCAGTCACAGAGATGCACAAACACACACACACAAAGAGCATCCTATCCCACAGCAATATGGATGAGCATCATTGAGTGTAGACGGCCATCATTCCATTCACATCTGGAGGAGAAACACTGACTGACTACATTTGAATTTGAACGGGAGAACATTAATGGAGCTCCATTTCGGGGGAAAAAAAAACAGAACGAGAGACCAGCCTGTTCGCTTGGTGTAAATCTGTTCAGAACATACACTATATTGCAAAAATGAATGTGTCTTGTACCTGCAGTTACAGCAGTACTCACCTTTATTTTTTCTCCCCATATCTTCAAAAAGATAACGAATCAGACGCATTAGCAAACGATGGATTCGTGGAACGCCTCTTTCACTACCCTTTTTTTTTTTTTTTTTTTTAAGAATTTATCTTTTGCCTCTTTCTTTAGGACAACTTATTTTAGTGAACCAGGGAATGGAATCCAACTCTAAAACTTTTAGAAGGTGTAGAAGGGTTTTTTGTTTTTGTTTTTTTTGTGCTGGTGGAAGATAAGGTTGTTAGAGGAAGGTTTTTTTTTTTTTTTTTGGTCATTGACATGAGAGAGTTTCTTCTGTTGGACAAGATTTGGATGGAACTCTGTCTAATGCACACAGCAAAGAGACAGTACCCTTTTCCTTTGCTTGGCACCTTCACTGGCTTTTTCCCCCTTCATCCTTTGATAAATATTGAGAAATAGGTCATGGGAAATCTAACTGGAAATGTAAAAAAAAAAACGCGCTGTGAGACCACAGTTTCACGGGGAAAAGAAAAGGACCCTGTGCTACGTGCTGTTGGAGCAATTTGTTTCTTGTTTGATTATTTTGTCTAAAAGGATCTCATCTGATGATGTGGTTTTAAGGTTTGGTTTTTTTTAATGGGTTGGGGAGAAGTTCTCTCTCTCTCTTTTTTTTTTTTAAATCTCTTGCTTCATGTAGCGTCTGTATAGCTGAACACGAGGAAGTTGGGTATTAGATCCTTAATGCAAAGCTATCATTCATACCGAATGAAGTCTCTGATAAGCTCAAAGAGAAAAATCAGAAGTGTTGAATAATTTGAAAAGATAATTCTTCACTGATTTATACAAGCCTCTCTGAATATGCTTTCATGTTTTTTTTCAGAATTCTTCTTTCTTTCTTTTTCTTTCTTTCTTTCTTTCTTTCTTTCTTTCTTTCTTTCTTTCTTTCTTTCTTTCTTTCTTTCTTTCTTTTTGTACTGCCTAAAAACACCAAACTGATGCCTTCAGAATTTTAAATGAGGGCAGTCGAGATAGGGAATGCTGCATTTATGACAATGAGTTTAGACATTTGTGTTGTGTGAACTGATATGGACACGTTTTTCTTTTTTTTTTTTTTTTTAATCAAAGCTTTTTCTCAGCTCAGTCTGGAGTACAGAGTTAGAACGGACAGCTCAGTCATTCACCCTCTCTTCCTATTCAACGAGTCTTTGATAACTCAGTGCATTTTTTTTTGTCCTTTGATTTTTCTTTCCTTTTGCCTTCTCTTTCAAACTTTGCCATTCCTCTCTACGTCCCCCTGTGCATCTACACGTGAATGCCACATGTTGGGTTTTTTTTTTTTTTAAATCACTGACCCAAACTGAAGGCACAGCTGTGTTCCAAACACTAGATCTCTTTAAAACATCTTGAATACTACATTAACTCTTTCTCACATTCCCAACTGTTGCCTCTCTGCTGTTTGTTTGTTTTTTTCTTTCCTTTTTTTCTTTTTTTTTTCTTTTTGTGATTGCATTACTACTACTGATTTGTGTAAGCCATGTTACTCTGCTTGGTGAGTGAAAATTACCTTATACTCCACTTGATGTGGTTACTATGAAATTAACAGTGCAGTAAACACAGAATACTCGGTTCATTTTTAGACTTTAAAGTCAAGCCAGAGTGTGAACATGAAAAGTTTTACAGTTTAATAGTCTTTGTGCATGAAGTGTCAACAGTTTTCAGTTGTGTGTTATGAAGTGAACACGCACAAAAGTACTATAAATTGTCTTTAAAATGTTGCCTTACTGTATAGAAAAGTACATTTTAGAAGCTAATGGGATCTTAAAAACAGCTGATGTTTGTCACAACTTGCAACAGAATCAATGCAGAGAGTTATTCTTTTCAGTCTGGTTTAAATTCAGTTAATTACAGGATAAGACCAGTTAACCCATTTAGTAGGTCATTGTTCTTTACTCTGTATATGGAAATGCTATGAGTTGTCATTTGTGTGAAAGCTGTTTTGAAGGAAATTCTCTGTGTAACTGAATCCTGCAGTGCGATAAGCTATGTGTAAATTCCTCTCAGCAGAACTCACACAGTGGCTCCACTATCAGCTCCTCCATCATTTCTCCATCTCCCTTCTATTAAAACACTGGCCATGTTTTCAGACCACCTGAACGTTGTACATATCTGACAATGAAAGCAGTTGGGGATATTTGCCTGTGAATTTCCGCTGGTATGAGGAGAGGCACAATCGCTCTGTATTTTTTCGGCCTTAATGCCATTTTACAATATGTTGCATCACAGCAAAAAAAAAAAAAAAGCCGTTAGATGGAAGGTTTAGAGAGATATTTGTGTAGTTCTCTGTCTTAAGTACAGGAATGGATTGTTTACATGTATTCAAACCCTGTCGGTGACGTAGCTTCTCAGTGAGACCCATTGACCATCCCTTTCTTTCAGTATCTATCTATCTATCTATCTATCTATCTATCTACCTACCTTCACTCTATCCTCATAACCACCACTGCTGCTGTATTTGAGAACAGTGACAATGCAGTCAAGGTAAATGTGCATAAGCAGTAGAATATGTATTGCACTTGTCCTGGCATAAATGATCACCTGCTAAAAACTGATCATAATTAACCAGAGCTAACTGTACATGTTCACCGCCTGAAACAACCTCTCATCTGATTCAGCTAAACTATAAGCCAAGCCATTGAACAAAGAAAGGCCTTGGGGTTTTTTGTTTGTTTGTTTTTTCCCATTATGTGCTTTATTTTTTTCCAGTGTAGCTTGGGTCAGCACCCTCATGGGAGGACACACACTATGTAGCCCCCCCCAGGCCCCCCTCCCTCCTCCTCCTGGAGTTTGATCCTTGCCCCCCCCCCCCCCCTTTTTTCTACATGTCACCCTTTCACCTATGTAGTAAGAGGTTTTCCATCAGCGTTTTTGGGTTGTTGCTCTTGTTGTCGAAAGACAAGGCAAAGTAAATAGATGATGGGACAGGACGGCTTGCGTAGAAAACAAACAACTACTGACCACTGCAGGCATTCAAGCCTCTGGTGAATTTTTAAAGATTTACTGTATCTATCAAGGGTTTTTTGTACATTGAATGTCAAAAATGTTATATCTTATATAGAATGCATTATATCATATCAGACATACTTTTTTTGTATACAATCAATAAATCTGATGGTTAAAGAAAGCAGTTTTGTGATATGCTGATGTGATATGCCTCTTTTCTCTCTGAATTTTTCAGTATAAGTCTTTAAAAAAATTGGGATGGGTACTGAGTAGGCAGTTTGGGTTAAGAAACACATGTTCTATCAAATTTAATGTTACAGGTGCGCATTTCATAATTACGAAAATCAAGATTACTACAATTTCTGTGCCAAACAGTAGTATACTACAAACTCAGTCGAGCTATACTGGCTTAATTTGTGCTTAATCACACTTCTGTTATCCAGCTTTAAAAGAAGTGATTCAAGTTTAAACAGCCTGTTTAGGCTTGTGTGTGCGCGTGTGTGTGTCTTTGTGTGTGTGTGTGTGTGTGAGAGAGAGAGAGAGAGAGAGATTTACTCTGCTTTTCTTAAGCTGTGGACAAAATAAGATCGGTATTGGTTAATTAAATTCCACATTAAGCCAAGAAGAAAACATACCATTTCGTAAGACCAAACACGATAAAGGTTTTACTAAATGACATGAAATAAGGTGACACAATATGACATCACAGCTAGAAAAAAAAGCATCAAAAAGATGTCCAAAAAGTGATGAAAAATGATTTGCTTATACAAAGTGAAAAACGTAACATGTTTCCAAAAACTAATATATACCTCAAAACATCCAATAACAACCACTGAGAGAAGGTGAGGGGAGTTAAAAAAACAAAAAAAAACCCACACTGACAGTTATAAGTGGTAGTCATTTAGCAAATCTCATTCCACTCTCACGATTTAATCCTGCTTTAGCTGTCTCCATGCCAGCATGAGACTAATGGGACCATTTTGCAATGAAGACACACACACGCACACACACTCCTTTTTGGTTTTCAGCCTTGGGTTCGGTTCATATAAAATGTGTTAGTAATTTTGGTTCTTCTCAATCCAAAATGTGGCCACTCATCCGATTCAGTTCGTAACCTTCAACTGAACATGCAGTTATCACACCCCACAGGATGACATTACGGCATTCATTTAATTCAGTGCAAATCAAACCAATTCTCTGTATTCAATATGACACATCACCAGATAAGACGTGTCATTTTAACCGCTGGATTGAGGATAAAACCGATAGAAACTGACGTCATTTCTACGTACTGTATGCCTTTACAAACTCTGTGACAAATGTGACACAACTGGAATACAACTCAGATAAAGGTTTGCTAGAGAGGTGATACAGAGAAGCGTCAATATACTGACCAGAACAAACATGAATATTATATCAGACTATTCTTGCTCTCTCTAGTTCTAGCAGCGCCTGATGTCAGGGCATGCACCTACTGAATGCTTCTCTCTGCACAACAGTGCCACGTCTCTTGTCGGCTTTGAAGGCTGAATACAATTAATACATTTTTTATCCATGCAGAGAAGACAGCGGTTCAGAGGGAGAAATGCACTATGTCATAAAAACCAAGGCATTAGCAGGAAATAGGTGAAAAAAAAAACAAAAAAAACCACACTATTCCATTACAGGTCTACATATTACCGATCACGATCATTAGGGTGTGGACCTAATTAGCAAAAGTACAAATGATAGAAAGAGGAGATTCTTAGGCTAACGTTTTAACCAAAAAGGGGAAAAAAAGACTTTTTCAATTTTCAGTTTTAACTGAAACACTCTGCTCAAAGGGAGCGGTTGTGAAAAAGTGTGTCGTACATCACTGGTTGTTCTGTCCAGGCCTGTGGAGAATGACAGAGCTGAAGTTTTCCTGTTCAGTTTTTCCTGTTGTCGTCGGGCTGACAGTTACGCACGCGGGAACAGGTAGCAAGTCGGTTTCCTTCCCAGTAACCGGCATCCTGTCCATCATGACAGCGACACTTGGTGCAGGAGTCCACCCATACTGGTGCTCCTCCTGGAATCACCTTGGTTCTAGAAGCATCCACATAACAGTTTGGACCTGTGATTCCACACAAAAACGCTCAATCAACACTCAGTCATCATAAACAGTCAGTTTATACAATAGATGTATATGAAGAAAAGTCTTTTTTTTTTTTTAATCTTTACATAGTATTTCTAATTTCATATAGGCCACTACTGCAAGTACTCTGGCAAAGCACTGTTTCAATTTCAGGCTGTTCGCATAAAAAAACAAAAAAAACCACTATGTTTGACAAATGTGGAAAACAGTGTTTGGTGTTTAAAGCAATACGATGAAAATTGAGGGAGGAAAACATGCTTGGTAGCTCTGATATTATTTTCTCACTTCCAGCGGGCAGATTGCAGACTAACAAAAAAAAAGAGAAAAAAAATGGCACAGTGCACCCAAGCTAGAAGCATCAGTCATACTCAGTCTCGGGGTACATGACGCCTTGTTTGATTTACTGTGTGTTGATTTCGCTGTCTGTATGCCCCTGCCATGTCTTTCTTCTGGGTAAATAATTACCTTCATATATCTGTGCGGACACAGCTGACAACACAACGCATGCCCTGCATTTCATGAGTCACATTATAATATTTAAAGGATGTGAACTGGTGATGCTCATTATGTATAGAGCTTCAGCATAACTGTCTGAGTTATAGGGATATTGAAAATTATAGGCAAGGAGATTTTTTTTTTTTCCGAAAATCCCTTCCCCATTTTTGTGCATGTCCTAAACAGCAAGAACATTGCCTTTACTAATATAGATACATCCACACACATACACACAAACGCAGGTGTACACACACACACACATACACACACACACACGTACGGAGCAGATCAAATGATTACGGTTGGAGGAATGGTGCTTAAAATTGTAAAGAAGGATTTAATATATCTTGTGCGTGGGCAGCTCTCTGTTAATGGGAAAGTCCTTACCATCTTTACACTCTGGACAGCACTTCCCTTTCTGATAGACAGGATTAACACAGGGAGGAGGGGCGCAGTCAGCAACCAGGCAGCGCGCAATGCCGTCAATGTCACAGGTGCACTGCTCACACTCCGAGGGCTGTCAGTCAGACACAAGCATTATCACGCATGACATACATGTCATATCACCTTAAATTCCAAAAGTGTAGTCTAGATGAATAAATATGATCAATATGTAATATACACATCTGTCATCTCTTCTTCTGCGTACTGTAACTCAAACATATGACATCTCTTCTTCTACATACTGTTCCTCAAACATCTCTTATTGTAAATCACGTTCCTTCTTCAGATATCTGGAGGTTGCTGAATTATACTGACAGTTAACATTATTTTGCTCCGTTTGGTAGGCTGATACAGTGAATGTTTTGAGCACTGTCTTAATTGGCCAACAGAGATGAAAATAACTTTCCCAAAACGCATAAGTTTATTCCTCTTTAAGTACGTATGCTGGGGAGTCTTGTCTTGTGCGGTTCACATGTGGAGGTTGAGTTAAATGAGCTGGAAAAGGCTCCTGTCAGCTCAGGGCTGGGTGTCTGCTCCACACTTAGTCTGAGGTCTGATCATTCCCTCAGGGGTCCCCCATTAGCCATAATAACCAAATCATGGAGACAATGAAGTGTGCATAAACCCTACAGCTTGAGACGTTTCAGCTCTACATCTACTTACAGTGAGTATTAAAACGTCCTTGAGGTGCATAACAACAGCACATTAAGTACGCATAAAACAATTTAAGACTGTACTTCGTTTTGGCAAAATGAACGGTGAATGAACATTACACCAAATACCCTCTCCACAATTCAGGAGAGGACAATCAAATCTTCTAAACATATTTCTTAGAACCATGACACCAGCCATTATACTGTGACAACTCTTAATAAAAGGCTTGACAGTTAATACTAGACTGCCTCCCTGTGGAAATGTCACTATAACTCAAGACATTAAGATCGTGATAACTCACAAACTGTCTCTGTATTCATCTCCAGGGCGGACATTCATCATCCATGATACAAGCTGGGTACCCAAACAAGATACCCCAAATCACGCAAAACTTACACTGGAATTCCGCTAACCAGAACACGTGCATGCTGCAGTTAAGCAATTTACAAAGAATTTCTTTAGGTTATCTAATGCTAATGTCCACCACGGGGTGGCGCTAAAGACTAAGCATCGAGAAAACACAGCATCTGCTCCATATCGACCTCTTTGTTCTTACATAGTTTAATAATTATAGCTCTAACAAATAAAAATCATAATCTGGGTGAAAGTAGAATACTGAGACAACACTTATACTACTACTACTACTAATACTACTACTACTACTACTACTAAGAAGAAGAAGAAGAAGAACAAGAACAAAAGCAAAAAAGGCCCATATATTTCACTTATTATCATATCAAAATAAATTTCTTTAAACTGACCTTGTTTTTTAAATGTCCCCAAAGGTACATGCGTATTTCAGCAGACATTTGAGTTCCCACTTTATATTTGAGGCCTATGTCAACTATGTTTCCCTTTACAGCATTCGTGATAATTGCCCATTTATAACATTTTCCAAAGCTGTGGCCATAAACTTGCTTATTTGTAGTTGCAAAGGTAAATGAGAATGAAAACACCGTGCGTCGCTCTTCCTTCTCCGATGTTTTCCATAATGATTTTCAGATACAGTAATTATTGATGCAGCGCCTAACATTGTCATTATACCTACAATACAATCTACAACCTTATGGGCAACTCCGGAGTCTTCTACTCGTGTGAATAGAATCGTGTTCTACCTGTCAGAGGCACCTGTCCTATAACACTGAAATCCTCGTGCTAAAATGGTAACAAAGCGTGGCATCCCCAAAATAAAGTCAGACAGTGGACAGGCAAGAATGCCAAGTAACATAAACCTGTGTAATGGCACCGTCATATATACCTTTGGGTTACAGTGCTTTGATTACTTGGTGGGTTGTTAGATAACGTCAGTAAATAAATGCTTTGTTCCCAAATGTTATAAATGTACCTGGAAATGCTCTCCCAGTTCGTACACCTCACCACGGTACTCGCAACCTATCTTCTCACATCGTGGACAGCAGTCAGTTGGGTAATGGCTGACATGAATGCAGGCAGCGGGCAAGGACGTGCATTCCGTTCTCGCGCAAGCCGAACCCTCAGCAGTGCACTCGCATTGTGTACAATGGTCGGAATCTAAGAAGTACCATTCTCCCACATAGTAGACGCTGCCATTTGCCTCGCAAGTTGTCTCGTGTCCGGCGACGGAGAAAGCAAAAGCGCACTGTGCATTCAGCACTAGGGCAAGCAAAGTGTGAATAGTCCTCACTGGTTTACTCTTAAATAAAGCCATATCCTTCACGAAGTTTCTTTAACAGATTTTTCAATAGTAGCCTAAGTATTATGTTAGTGTTATTATAAAGGAGCTTTCTTTGTACACCCCCTCAAATGCGCTAATTGCGCATTTAACGTAAAAATAAAAGTTATCCTAATATGTCAGAGTTCTTCATGCTACTACATTGCATCTCCAAATGAAAGGTACTCCTATTAATGTCCCACTGTCTGCACAGGGAGTGTTCACTAGACTGTTGCGGCCAGTTTCTAGTGCTCACAGAAACTTTTACGCCTCCGGGGTTATGTTTCATTTTACACGTGACAGCCAAATAGAAAAATATGGGCAGGCTGTGACAATTCTTGAGAAAGGGTGTGTTTACGATACCTAAAGTTACGCTTGGCCAGGGATTAAAACTGAATTATACTTATACTTTAATTTGTAGTTTTGACATCCTAGCGAGTTCTTTGAAATGATTACTCATGGAAAAATAAATAGGCTCTAATTAAAAGCTATGAGGTTAAAGCTATTTTAATCAACTTGTGTTTTCGGACTGTTCGTGTTTTATGCACTCCCCCGACCCGACTAACGTTAATATTATATTATACGAGACTGTTTTATATTCTCCTTGAAGAAGGCGCGGTGATGTAATCTCGCGATGTTTTCTTCCTGGATACATCAATGTTTACATTAGATACAAGGAAGCAACAAATCCAAAACGTTGGTAAGCGAGAATTAGACTACCAAACCGAAAACTACATATCCTAGTGTTTTGAAACACGAATGTAAACATAAACGTTGTGTGTAAATGTAAACGTTAAATTCCAAATTATGTTCTCATTTTCTTGTAGCTTTGTCGAAAAATGTAATTGTGGTTGACATATGTGTTCCGTTACTTTTTATTCTTAAAAGCCATTTGGTAACGTCACACTCCTCTTCAAAGTACAACCAGTTCAATAACGGCTTGATAGTCAGGACGATAGTGTAGCATCCGATTTATCAGTGGCCATTAGTGGGCAAAACATTCTTGCTCTTATTCTACTTTATTTTTCAGTTACGGTGTCCCAGCACTCAGCCATGTGGCTGAGACTAGTGGTGAAGTAGTACAACCATTTGCCTAATCGTATTATTGGAAGAAGCAGCCACATGGAACATTTCCAACATCAACAATCTGTGTGGAGTCTAATAAGGGAGCATGTGCCCGATTCTGAACTGCCAGAGATCCGGGCCTTGCTTGGCGATGCGCTGATAGACATGTACACGGAGATACACTCCGAGGTGAGTTAACATTATGACGAGGACGAATTAGTCTCTCTCTCTCTCTCTCTCTCTCTCTCTCTCTTTTATCATTTACTAAAAACCCAGATGTTATTAGGTCCATACTGAATGATATCCTGCGACACAGGTCTATCACATAAGCTGCGCCTTGTCCTTTTAAAGAATGAATTGTCTGGCAGGAGGCCATATGTGAAGTGTAAAGTCTGTGTAAATGTTTACTTTGGAAAGAGGGATCAGGAATGGTTGAATATCAGTTCAGACTGACCCAGGATGGAAAATATTTTCTTCTTAAACTGAGGTAATAAGAGGTTTGCAGGTTGTCTGGACAATCTGTATACCTTAAAGCTTTGCAACAGAAATGTCCCCAGAACACTTAAGTATGGGCTGATGCCATGGCTATACCCTGCAAACCCAGCAATGAGTAATAACTCCCTGTAGTGCTATAACTTACACAGTCTGGAGTGTCTGGAATGCAGGTTTGACTTGAACTGAAATAGATACTGCTTGAGACACAGAAACTTGCTCAGTGTTTCATTCTACATTACTTGGCATACAAGTGTTTCAAGTGCTAACCAAACGGGCCATGTACTACTCACATAGGGCAAAACGCTGGGGGGTTTAGGTACAAAACATTTAACAATATTCAGTAAAAAGCAAATAATGGCAAAAATAACTGAAAATTGCCGAGACATTACATTACAGTGTGCTTGATAAATGACTAATATGGTTTTCTTTTCAGCAGTATACGTTTACCATAATTTTCTTTTGACCTTTTAAACAGGAAATTGATGTAAGAATGGTTTGCAGAAAAAAATAAGCTGGTTTATGCCCTCCAGTAAGTCAGCAGAGCATGTAAGAAGGAAAGCATGGGTTAATAAGCTTAAGCACATCCTGTTTCTAAGGCTATTATGAACTTATGTTACCTGTTATTTCTTTCAGTAACCTCTCTGTCTAGAACCTGGTATAAGACTCCTCAAGACTCCCGGAAAGACTTAAGACCACGGGTTAGAGACAGAATAAAGAACAGAGTTCCACTCGGTTAATTCCTTGATGTTTCAGTCGTTAATTTATTGCATCCTCTCCTGCTTTTAATGAACGTCTTTGTTCATTACTACGTCATGGCCTGGAAGGCACGTCGTGACATTACACAGGTTCTCTTCTCTCTCCTTTGTGGAGAATGATTAAGGTCTTCTCAGGATGGGGAAATCTATTAACCTTTCTGAAATGTATATCAAGAGACGGCTCTGTTTGTTACTGCCACACTAAAAGTAAATAATGCGTTTTTACGTCAAATGCTTTTTTGCGTCAAACTGTCTTACAGAGATACTCACAGGCGCCATATTCATATAGTCACAGCAGTGCCACTGGTAGTATGCTTAATATAGCCTAGTCAAGAGGCTGTTTTCTGTGATAGAAAACTGGGGGGGGGGGTTTATATGTTTTTAAGACGTGATGTGAGAAAAACATGGTTAAGCGACTTCCTACAGACAGCCATTCACTTCATAAACACCTGCGCTGGCAGGGGCTGGAGTGGGTGTTATGTGTGAGATTTGGCCACGGGCATTTAGAGAGTCCGACTTTCGGGACGGGGTGGCGGAACCACGGCACGATTTGAATAGACAGGGAGAAGGTTAAATGTTCTCCCCTGCTTCACTGCACTGTTTTGAAGTTTATTTGCAAGCTCTTACCGCGGGGGGGCGGGGGGGTGGGGGGGGGGGGATAAGAGTGAGAGGTTCGGCGAAGAGAGTGTTTATTGAGTCCAGCTCTTGCACACCAGCAGAGTGGCAGTAGGATCACCAAGTTCAGCCTCCTTTCACCTCTACTCCTCCAAGTTTCTTTTCCTTTCTTGTCCTTACTTGTATCATAGCGGGTTTTTCCAACTAAGTCTGAAATTTCCAGCTCCCTGAGGGCAGTGGATATAATTGAAGAACGGATAAAAAAAAAATTGCTGAGGCAAAGCAGTCAGTCAGCCCGCAGCCTGTAGGGCTGAGCGTCAACCCAACGCGAACATGCCGTGCACACGCTAGAAACGGGGCTCTGGCGTTAAATAGAGCTGCTTTACGCTCCCCCCTTGTGTGTTCTGCGGTTTGCCTGTGTGTTTCTCAATGTGCTGCTATAACCAGTGCTTGTCTGCTGTCCCACGTTGACCTGCTTTAGGTGGAGATGTGGGAACAGATTTGGTGGGAGGCGCAGCGCTCTGGTCAGGACAACAGGCCAAAGGTCTCTCACTCCCCCCTGGCTGATCCCCCAGCCATCAAAGAGTTGCTAAGGGCCGAGATCCAGCTGCTGCTCCTCGCGGTGAAGGAGAAAGCTGCACAAGTGGGCAGGTGAGGAGAATTCAGTCTCGTACTAAAAATATCTGCCTCCACTGTACTACAGCGCCGTTATCTCCTTATACCAGCTGTGTCATCTTAGGAATATGGCTGGCAGGTCGTTTCTCTCACACACTAATTTGGGAAAAAAATCCCTCTATTTACTTTTGCCATATGGCTGGTTTTGAAACAAAGTTGCATGAACATTTACACAAGCAATCGTAAATGTATGAATATTTACATTTGTAATAGTAAACAAAATGATCATTGGCGTCAGTAGCAGCAACAGTAGCATCTGCATCATTAGTGGGTTTGGCTACACATAGAGATAGAAGAGGTTTGAACTGGAGAATAAAGTCTTTCCACAACTTTCTTTGTGTAGACGACTTGGGAAAACCAATCGGATTGCAGGATGGCTACGCAAGTTGTCCAACCAGAGAGAGAGAGAGAGAGTCACACACATGGCTAGTGAATAAGACCACCAGCACTGCCTGCATGGCCATAATTGGATGTATATTGCCTCTTAACTCTCATATGCCATTTATGCACTTTTCCAGAGCTTCAGCCAATGTGCCGGCGATAAAAGTTAATCCAGATGCACTCAGTGCTCTTTAAAAAACAAAACAAAACAAAAAAAAACCCAAAAAAACAATGGGATTCGAATCAACCACAGCTTTGTTCTTTGCCAAGGAGAAATCATTGTCTTTTTATTGTGATTTTTTTTTTTTGGTCAGATAATACATCTGCTGACCTCAAAGGAGACCCTGGTTATTGTTTTCAGTTGATGAGAGTTGGCATTCAGAGGTCAAGACCCCACTTTTTTTTTTTTTTAAGAAAGGAAACTAGCTTTGTAACGGTGAATGCCAGGTTTTAAATCATTCACCCCTGGGTTTAAGACTCGGGAGCAGAGAGAAGTCTGAGGCAGGAGTGGAACAAAATGAATAGGTTATGCAAGTGATTATTACACTTTTGATGCATAGAACTTTACCACCTCTGATTAAGAATGGTGTGTGTGTGTGTGTGTGTGAGAGAGAGAGAGAGAGAGAGTGTATGTGTGTGTGTTTGTGTGTCTGTGTGTGAGTGAGTGAGTGAGTGAGTGTGTCTGCATTTTAATTTGTTGTGCTTCAATTTGTTACAGAGTTATATCCCCTGCCTTATTAGATAGGATCCTTTGTAAATACATTTGCTTACTGTGCAAAGCCTATTTGAGCCTTCTGTTCAGTGTAACAATACCACCAGATGACCATTTGACACCCTCAAAGTTATTTACAGGTACTAATAAGACAGAGGGAGTAATTGTCCCTCAGCAACTGACTGGAGGTTGGAAAGAATGCTTTGTCTCCTTAAACTTTTCCTCTTAAATAACATGTTAAGAGAGAGTTCAAACGTGAGTGAAACTTACTGCCATTTACCCTCCATGTCATATTTTTTTTTAGACAGATTTTTTGAAGACCCACAGTGTTTATTATAAAATACAATTTGCCACTAGACAAAATAAACCTGAAAAATGATGAAAAGCTTACTCCACACATTATTAGAGACAGATGGGTTAAGAATAGTGAGACAGTGCGTCAGAGGGAACACTTGACATGCTTTATAGACCTTATTAGTGGGAAATCATTTAAAGTGGCCGTGTTCTTTTTCTGTACGATAAAACGACTGAAGTTGAATTGTCTCGGTGACCAAGCAACAGGTGATAGTTACATGATCACGCTGTTTTCAAAGATCGCATGGTTGGATGTTTGTTCCTCTTGAGTCTTGGTATAATTTATGCTCCTGATCTCTCTCTCTCTCTCTCGCTCTCTCTCTCTCTTTCTCTCTCTCTCTCTTTCTCTTTGATCGTACGGTGAAATCCGGCCCAATAGTAAATCAGTAAATCTACTTTAAGGACAAATCTGGATCATTTCCCTTTAATATCGTTCCAATTTCAAGGCTTTCCTTATGCCCGGCGCCGGCCAGAGCAGGAAGCCATTGACTCGGTGCTGTTGTGAGCCCTTAAAGATGGGCGGGACCAGCTTTTGAAAGCCAACTGATTTAATATCTATATACATTATATATATACGTTCACGCTTCTTTTGTCTTCGGTCGTCTACCGCCTGTCTTGTGTGGTCTCCCCAAACCATTGTCTTAGTGATTTGTCGTCATGGTGGGCAGTCGAGTTGCACCTGCCCCTTTTATGTGTGAGGACTGGCTGAATGGCTATTGAGAGAGGACCTTACTGTGAATGCGTTCACTGCAAATGGCTAAGACCCTAAAAGCCGGCCGACGGAGGTCCCTAAATCTCCGGCGCAAACTAGCATAACAATCAGTGCAGGAAGTCCAAAAAAACTCAAAAGGCCGTGCGCATAGCGTGTTTTACATATAGGTGATTTATCAGTCTAGAGGCCAGAGGAGGTTGTGAATTGGGCTTTTTTTTCTTTTTCGTGTGTACACAGAAGGATCCCCCCCCCCCTTTTTTTCTTCCTTTTTTTTTTTCTTCTTTTTTGATGTTAGGGTTCTTCTATGCCATCTTTGTTAGGCAGATCAGAGTTCCTCCCTTCACTGCAAGCACGTCTAAGCTGCTTACCGATCTGTGCTTGTGCCCACAATGTAGCCTCTGTTCTTGTCATTATAACACCCCCAACCCCCTTACCCACCCCACTCCCAAAACCAGCACCACTGAAATGTGAGTCATAGCCTAACCCTATCACAGTGCTCACCAGAGAAGCTTGTTAACATGCCCCAAGAATCCGTTCTCCCTCATGTCCAATTTCATACCAGAAAGTAGCCGTAAATTTCATATCAGTATCTGAGGAAGACAGTGCAAAAGTCCTGGTTTTCCAGTAAAGAGACCAGAGTAACCGCACTGCACAAGATGTGTAGCCTGAGACAATACTGCATTATGATGTTTATTTGAAAATTTATTACCAATGATTGTGGGGGTGGGGGGGTAGGGTCTTTAGAATTCCTTTACAGAATTCATGGGGACTGCATTTGTTAATACTGTGAAAAAATGCCAGAATGTTGTTGTGGTTGACATACTTAATGTAGAAAGACAAATGTGAGTGTGTGTGTGTGTGTTTTCTTTTGAATTTCTTCACAGAATTCATGGGGACTGCATTTATTAATACTGTTAAAATACGCCAGAGTATTTCTTGGTTGTGTCGACATGGTTAATCTAGAAAGACAAATGCGTGTGTGTGTGTTTGTGTGTGCGTGCGTGCGTGTGCGTATGTCTGTGTGCTTGCCTCTATGTGCCCTCAGGGATGGAGACGTGTTCATGTCCCGGTACAGTCCTGCAGTGGTGAACTATGCACTCAGCAGTGGTGGCACTGAGAGACAGGGCAGCGCTGACAACTCATGTGAAACCGAGAAAATTCCCTGTCTGAAGCAGAGTGGGAGCAGGTCAGTCATTATCCGGAGAAACTGTCATCTACAGCGACATGGCAGGACTGATACGGTATAATGGAGGAGAAGGCACTGAGTCATTAATATTGTTAAGTGATTTTACCATGTTTTCTCGCTTCCTCAGGCCAAGTTCCAGGATGTCCGTTGGCTCCAATTTTGAGGATGACATCGAAGCCTTGAAACACAAGTTAAATGTCTCCCATATAGATGAGGCTGTGTCCCATCTCAAGTGAGTTCACCAGCCTCTGACTTTTCCCCTCATCAACCAACAGGTTCTTCACTGTGTTTTAGCCCTTACCACTGCATTGTTCAAATATCATGAGGACATTAATGAAATACCGTAAAATGTCTTCTCGGATTCCCTCAAAAGCGACGTAACTGATAAAGTCTTTCTCGGTATATCAGTGTAAGATGATGGGACAATAGTTTAATTTTGTTATGTCCTTTATTCATATTATACGCTTATATGTGGTTTGTAATATTAAAACATAAAGTGGACTTTCATGTTGCATGTTAACATTACAACCTTTGATCTTCTGCTGTAATATCAAACCCCATGAGATATTACTCTGAGATATTACTCTGAGATATTACTCTGCTTGTTTAAGGCTGTGCCATTGGTCGTGTACGGTGGGGTAGTGCAGCAGTACACTTTTTTTTTTCTCTCTCTCTCTCTTTACACATTCCTTGGATGAGGTTCGCTCCTCTTGCCTCTCCCTCTCCTGGCTTGTCTTCAGGGTTTTCCCAGCACAGAGACCAGACATGCACAACATAGTACGCAAATATTCTCTTGACCAGACTCCAACTTCTCTGCTTTAATAATCTTCTCCTATGATACTCATATACCGTACTTAAGTCAAACATTATATTTTGTCTCGCATAGACAGTTTTATTAAAAGCCTGTTCTTACTCAGAAACTATATGTGGCCAAAAAAAAAAAGTATCTATTAGGATTCTGGGGGTAGGAGACATGCCCTGATTAGTATTTTAAGACTGAAGTGAAAGTATAGCAGCACATCCAGCTGTCTCTGGTGAGGGCCACTCTGGCCTTCCTGGGTCTTGTGTGTTTCTTTCAGGCCTTTCTACAGCTCTGTCTCTCTGGCTGTGCCAGGCATCTGGAGCCCTCCGGCCAGGCCTATGGGGGAATGCAAACACTGGGTCTGGGCCGGAGGGCAGCTGCTTGCCTGGAGGCCTGGAGGGAGGCGGCGGGGGGAGGGGGGAAGGGGGGGGGGTAGAGCAGAGCAGACGAGACCCATCCATGCTTCCATACCAACAAAAGCCCCCATTGTGAGAAAATGAATCCCAGATCCCAGCATATATAACATTCCTTGGCCTTAAAAGAAAGAGGGAAGCAAATTAAAAGACTACAATGGTTACATAACTGAGAAGAAGTAAGCCAGTCTTCTGGTAAGAAAAGATGTAGTGTAATCACCGGGCAGATAGTTGATAGGTTTTGACGCAAGCACGATCTCTGTATGTATTTAACCTCGTTTTAGGCTGGCCAGAACACGGTCTTGATTGCCCCGCTTTAGATTGCCAGGGAAATCAGAGACAATGAGCCACGCAGCCGTCAGTCTCTCCGAAGCGCATTGCTTCAATAAGAGGATGCTCAGATCTATTGATCTGGGTCACATTACAATCATATGACATCAGAAGCATCGATGCTGTTGCGTTGTATCACATTTTTACGTGACATATGTTTGTTTGAGACTTTTTAGACTCGCTCATCTTTCACGTTAAACTGTTTTTCATGTCTCCAGGTCAGTTCTGAACGAGGAGTGTGAGGCGTTGAAGAAGGAAGTTCAGTTCCTCCAGGTAAGATCTTTTCTTTTTTTCGCTTTTGATGTGGGTCTGTGCTCAGTCTGTTTCTGTTTTCAATGCATTTCTCAACCCTTAACTCTCACTCTTCGTCTCTCCAAGAGAGAGGGCGGGCAGAAAATTAAAAATAACTACATTACGCCTTCTAATGTCTCGGCCGTTTTTTTTTTACCCGCGGTAAGATTTTTGGCTGAAACTGAAGAGGGAATGGAGTCAGATTTCACTGGATATGAGTGAATGAGTGAGAGCCAGCTTTCCTGTGTCAGCTTCTTTTTATGGATGTTGGGACAAACCCAGGCACTGATGGAAGAATCAGGCTGTGATGTGTTGAAGATATACGGGGCACGTACGGAGACCCTCCTAAAGGGAAGGTTAAGAGCAGAATAAACTCCCAGCAGAAGCCAATATCTCTCATCACAGAAGCTGAGATTTAGTTCTCCCTTCAGTTCTGACTCAGTTAGAGCCATAGTTGTGTTTCCCACGTGACAAACACAGATTCAGCGTTTGACATAAAAGGGAGGATTGTTTAGTTTGCTGTTATGAGTAAGACCAACTACAGATCAAGAATAGCCTGTAATAAACAGCTGTTTTGTTGTCGTAGCTGTTTGTGATTTTTTTTTCTTTTTTGATAGTCTTATCTCAGTACAGTGGAATTCTGGCTCCCTGCTTCTTATCTTTTTTTATTCGTTAAGCCTTTATCCAAATGACACAGACGTATTTCAGCGTTTCTCTCATTGTCTGTCATTCGCTCCATTAGAAGAGTTAAACTGTAAAATCTACCTTCGTGTAGTAAAACTTGAATCTTTGCTTGACATGTCTTTACTAAAAGACCTTAACATTTCCCTTAATGGCACACACAGGGTCTCCAGTGTGTGTGTGTGTGTGTGTGTGTGTGTGTGTGTGTGTGTGTGTGCCGTCTGTGCATGGTCAGGTAGCCTTGAGTGAAGCTTCTCCATAAACCACGGTGTTGTTAGAGCCCCTGCACTTGGCTCAGCTTTTTCCGTGCATGCGGCAAAACCGCTCAGCGTAACATTGATCTCTCAGTGAGGCAGAGGAGCTCCACTTTTCTACTGTACTAAAGCCACACTTGGACTTTCTCCTCTGGCACTGCACAGAGCTGAAGACCAGATGTGGAACTTCTCAATACTAAGCAGATGGGGAAAGCATCTATATGTGTCACACACACACACACACACACACACACACACACACACACACACAGACACACAGACACACACAATGTGTGTGTGTGTGTGTATGTGTGTAACACTTGATAGGAGGTTGTGTGCTTGAGCACTGTTTTAAATGTCACCCTTATTTCAGTAAGCCCATTGTAAAACTGTTTGAAAAGCAAAAAACATTCCCAGTGTTTTTTTTCCCCCTCAGTGTAGAAGCCTGATAACAGAATGATGTGTAGGCATGTTACTTTACCTAAACCACCTGAAGGGGTATAATGCAAAGCAGTATCTCTTAGCCTGGAGTAAAGACTGTCCAGTTAGAATGCTCCTATCTCTTCTTCTCCTTCCCATTTGTTTATTTAATTATTTATTCATTTTTTAACATTGAGCTTAATGTTTTCCAGCTAACTAAGAAGTCCTGCAGATTTATGCTGGATTTGTGGTTCCCACAGCTTGTGCTGAACTGGCACGCAGTTTTTTGTAATCACTGAATGCTGTTGGAAAGAGAGGCCATTTTACATATTCAGGTGTGCTGGAGAGGTCATCTCGTGAGCTAACAGGACAGTGTGTAGAGCTTGTTTTAAACATATACACAAAGACGCACACTCTGAGAGAGTAAGAGAGCGGAGATCAGAATGTCTGCCAGTCCTCTCACCTTCTCACTGAGGGAATACCTGACCGTTTTATTCTGAGAGAGAGAGAGAGAGAGAAGAGAATGCTCATTTTCAGCTTACCACACTCTCTCCCCCCCCCCCCTCTCTCCCTCTCTCTCTCTCTGTCTCTCTCTTTCTCTCTCTCTCTCTTCAGTCTTGGATTTCAGTTTCCAACACTGGAGCTGCAGCTTTCTAGTTTGGCATCTTGTTACTGCCTGCCTGCCGTTCCCCCTCTGACCGCACCTCTAAAATGAATAGCTCTCTCCACATCTGTTTGTTTTTGAATGAAAGAAAGGTGCTTTGGCTTCAGTGAACACTTAACACACCGTTGCTAGACAGGAGCAAGGACTCTGGCGTGATGCAGTGTGTCTGCGGTACTCAGGCTTCACACACGTATCTCTGACCCAATAAAGACACAGCCTTTTGGATTGACAAAGCTCATGATGGTTATCCGAACCCATTTATGATGTAACACAGATGAATGGTAATCGCCCACCGGCTGAAAAGTCTGGTTGGGGTTTAGACTCTGTATCTTACTGAGGGAAGATCATGAAGATAAGATGGATCTGCTGATCTAGGCTTGGTATGTCTGCATTTTATATGCATTTTTTTAGATTTGTCTGAAGTGTGTGTGTGTGTGTGTGTGTGTGTGTGTGTGTGTGTGTGTTTTGTCACAGGAGTGTGTGGAGTCAGAGCACCAGACACTGATGGTGCAGGAGCCCACATTGGCAGGTGAGAACTTTTACACTCATCCACTGATGTTCTGATGAAGAACAAACATTATGGACACGTCTTGGTAATGCCCTGTTTGTGTGTGTGTGTGTGTGTGTGTGTGTGTGTGTGTGTGTGCGTGTGTGTGTGCGCGTGTGTGCGCGTAACCCATGGGTGCGGGTTTTCTTTACCAAGCATAATCCGAATAGATATGATAAGGGCATAATGCAGTCTCAGATTTTCCATCTCTGTCCTGTTTCTTACGACATTTCAGTATGCGGTTAATGAAGTGTAAACTAATTAAATGTGTCTAAATGTATCCAGATGTGGGAGTTGACCTGCTCTGTTGTGTTTCACTACCATCTAGTGGTACAGCACAGAACATTTTTCTTTGTTCTCTGCCCATTCGTTCATCAAACTAGCCTCGATTTGTGTGCGTAGGCTTGGTTCAGCTGTGTGCATCACAGGGTAGATGACTCTAAATGAAACATAATGAAAGACACACTAAAAAAGCTGAGTAAATGGTGAGACCTCAGAAAACTTGTGATCCTGATGTAACATCAATTGGTCTTACCCTCCATAAAAGTAAGCCATTTCTCTCCAGATCCAGTTCGTTTCTAGAACATTCTCCAATCTCCCTTGAAATTGAGCCTCTTTAACCCTGTTCATGTCTGTTTGGCAAAGCAAGCCCAATCCACATCTGCCACAGCTCTCAGAATGTCTTTGTCATGGTGCCAGACGACGGTTGTTTTCTGACACAGCTAAATTAAGAGCTTGTCAAGGAGCCAAGACAGCAATCTGGGGATGCAATTTTCTCTTTGAACAGGGCCTTTTTGCTCCAACGATGAAGTAAAATTCTTTCAAATTGGATTTTTTTTTTTTTTTCCAAAGTGATTTTTTTTTTTTTTTTTAAATCGTTTTCGGTTGCAGAGGCTGCTGTGTGCTGTTGTGTGGAGCCAGGCGGTTGGTGAATTGACTGCTTGCAGTCATTTGATTTTTTTTTTTCTTCCTCGGTTGTGTGTACAGAGCTGAAAGAAGAGAGAGCACTCATTCAGAGGGACCTGAAGCGCCAGAGTTGGACGAACGGGGTTTCCCCCATAGATCAGGCATGTCACAGGGACTCACAGAGTAGCCCCAGGTCAGCCTGCACACTGCTTCTCACATCTCCTTGTGTTTATCTCGCCCCTCTGCTCTCTCTGGAATGGTCTTATCTCCTCAACTCCCTTGGCTCTTCAGAAGAAAGAATGAACCTGTTTAACCCCTGGTACCTTGGGTTTAATGCAGGCTTCTTTTGGGTTGTTTTGATGATGTTCATAAGCCATTTATTTAGCCAATGGCAGTTTTGTTTTCAATCAGCTTTTGCTTCATATATATATATATATATATATATATATGTATGTATGTATGTATGTGTGTGTGTGTGTGTGTGTGTGTATATATATATATATATATACACACACACACACACATTTTTTTTTTTTTTTAAATATTACAGTCAATGTAGCTGCGTCAGTCAGCATAAGTCTTTGCCTTAGCCTGGTGGCACTTACTCTGAGTGTGTGCTATGTTAATGTAGTGACTATTCTCATGTCACTCTTATTTCAGAGAGAAGAGGAATACTGAGTCTTTAGTAAATAACTCAGAGAAACACAGCCGGTTAACTCCACTGGTGGTCAATAGGTCATGCTCTCCTCCTACTGGTCCTTCTCCACCATTATCTGAGGCCTGTCCCACAGGCTCGACCTCAGGCAGGACCAGACAGAGATGCATACACTGTACAAACGGGCCGCTCCCCTCACCACTGTCTCATCATGACGGCCAACGGGACTGTACAAGCACGTATGCCTGCTTTAGCCACAGGAAGGCCAGGACACCCACACCAGAGGGCCCTATAGCTCGAAAATCAAGCCCGGGAAGCTCAGTGACCAATCAGAGCTCACCTGGCTCCAGCCCAGGCGTGGTCTGCATGGCTAAAGGCGGCCAGGGTAAGCACAGTATAGACTCAGGGAGAGAAAAAGGCTTCAGACTGGAGGAGAACAAAGGACAAGTGTGCGGTTTCTTTGGAGAACCTTCACGCTCTTCTCAGTTGCGTCTCCAGACAGGAGGAGTCGGACGCAACGAACTCATAAACAGACTGGAGCATGGGATCCTTCTCCCTAAACCCCCTGCAACTCAGAGACCAGCCAGCAGAGGGCAGAATGTGAACAGACGACTGTGCACAGCGGCACATGAGGAAATCATTCAGCTCCCTGTTCAGTAGATGAACCTGCATTAAGTCAGCTGTCCATTACTGTGTACATTATCAGTGCTAATGTAAGGCTAGTGTAAGCTGTAACTGGGTATTTCTTAATGGAGTATCCATGCTATGTGCAATAACTCATTGTTAAACATTCATGTTATACCTTTATAAACACATACTACCTGTTATCTATTCTATAATTACGTCATCTTTCTAGAGTGGACATGTAACGGTTACCAGAGATACCTTAACACCACAATGTGGGACAAGTATTTGACTAATGCTAAGTGTGGGAAGAAAGATATATTAAATATATCTTGAATGAATGTTAAAAAGCAGGGTGTTCATATGCTGTTGCCAAACTATAAAGTTCAGTGCAAAAATCACTGACAAGTGTTTATTTTAAAAATGATAGACCTTTAAACAAGTACTTTGTAAGGCTCAATGAGATGTGAATATTTGACCTAATACTTCTCTGAGATCAATTATTATACTTCTGAGACCACAGAAACTGAGAGAAACGGATTTAATATTTTGTATTCCACGTAAGAGAAAAAAAGAACACGTAACTCAATTGTTGTAGGCACAGCAACCGAATCAAGCAACATCCCGGCGTATTATCAAGTGGAAATATCAGTCATAAAACTGCAGTGATCTTTAAAATAAACTTTATTTACCATTGGAAATTGAACAATTTAAGATATACAGCGGACATGACTACGACAAATTTCAATGCATTTTGGCCCTAAGGTTTGAAAGACATGGTTAGATATGTATGATAAACGTACCGTGTTCCTTTGTGCTTTTATTCTTCCCAAACTCAAAGATTTTATTTTTATTTTTCCTTTAATATTTACATTGGCATAAAATGAATTCAGTTTATACAGTAGTGTGTACATTGACCAATGTAAAGGCATTAAGTGTTTTCTAGCAAGAGAGAGACAGTAAGAAAGTAAGAGAGAGAGAGAGAGAGATTTATGGAAGTTTGCACTATTCTCTGCTCTTCATAAACATAAATGACATCTTAAAGTGCTGTAACAACATGAAAAGTACATTATTTTCCGTTAATCCTCAGTGATGTCAGAGACTCACAGAAAAAAGTTGACACAGTTTTAGTCGAGACTTTGCGTAAGTTTTAACCTGGGTGGCATTTCTATGAAAATAGTTGCTATACCCATGACGGAGTCTTATTAAAGTGATAAAGTGAACTGGAAAAAATGATCTTTATCAGGTAAACATGGGTATTGGATCAATTTTTAAATCATTTTTTTTCCCAACAGTACTTGCATTTGAGCTTAAGATATTAGACAAAGAGTGAGCAGGGTGTCAATTCCATCGTTCTTTTAAAATCACAGAAAAGTGTGTTAAGTAATGTCAGTTAAAAGAAACTATTTTTGATCAAGGGTTACGGCATATGATGAGTCTGCTCTCTCCCTTTCAGGAATTCATGAACACTTTGGGCCTTTTCATTTATATTTTCATATCCTTTGAATTTGTTAATAATTGCCCAAGTGTTAGTGAAAGAACATGTTTAAAAATGAAAACTTTAGCTCCGTCTTGTTTATTTTCCACATGACCACATATGTGTGGTGAAACTCTTCTTCTACGGGGGCGATTTTCTTCCTTTCCCCAAAACCTTAACACTTCCCAAAACCAAAATAACTGTAAATGCATACCAGAATTGTTCCAAACCTTTTTTTTTCTGAGTTACCATGGTGTCATATGTACCTATGTACCATATGTACCATGTATTATGTAAATTGAGGCCCTTATAATTAACAAAAGCCAAACTGACCAAATGCAAATGCTAGTTTGCCTAACAGTTTGCATTTACTCAAAGGCCTACGGAGCTCACTAGAAGGTGGGCTGTCTTTAGATTGCATGTGTAACACTGTAACAGAGGTATAACACTGTCCGACCGGTAATGTACAGTACATCAACGTTTAACACTACAATGTACTTCACAATAATCACCAAGCTGAGAGGTTCTTCCACTTATCCAACCTACTCTGAAAAGCATTCCTTTGTACTTCAAGTTTCAATCGACAGTATTTGTTTGGCAATACTTTTGAGATCAGCTGGCTTTGAAGAAGCTTACGAAAAAAAAAATATATATATATATAAGAATAATAATAATAATGATAGTGTCACCGAACACGGATAAAAATGATTAAACTTGACAATAAAATATGGTTTTAGTACTAAAAAAAAATAAAATAAAAAGAGAGAATTCTCTTTTAAAAAGGTAGATTGTGTTTGTTAAATCACAATATGGAGAGTTACACATTAATTCAAAATTACATGACATCAACACTGATACTACCCTGAACTAAGTCTAGATTCAGCAGTTGGTTCCTTACTACACAGAGCACATTGTACACAAAGACAACAGCTATGGCACTACAAGACAGCAAAATTTAAAAAAAAAAAAGGAGATAAAGAAAAAAGGATTCCCCGCTACAGTCCCCCCCCCCCCCCCCCCCGTAAAAACATAAAACATAAACATTCACACCAGTCAAATTATTATTTCTTTTTTTTTTACATTTCTGTACAAGAAAAAAAGAAAAAGAAAACAAAGAGTACCAGGACCAGGGTGCAATAAAATGGTGATAGTTTTTGTTTTTTATTCGTTTCATTTTTTGTCAATTTTTTTGTTTGTTTGTTTGATTTTTTTAACAGTACTACTACTAATAAAAGAGGACTGGGAGAATATGGATCACCAGTCACTTCGGGGAGACCAGGAATGCAGTTCCTCTAGGACTCCTTGCAGCACCCTAAAACACCCCAAAAAAGTGAACGAGACTGTCTGGAGGGGTCTGCCATTCTGAGCTATGGAATTCGGGCTCTACGATCTGAAGATCTGCAGTCAGGTGATACATAGCTCAACAAACCCCTATGGACCTAAACCTTTGAGATATGAACCCTGTGTTCTAAACCTTTGAGATATGAACCAGTTTCACTGCATTTATTGTTTTCTAGTCATCCACTCTATTGTACACTGTGCTTCTTTTGTTGCTATAGTAACACACCACTTCCTGTCTGAAGTAAAGCTGGAGTCTGTTAGGCTCTACTTACAACTATGGATGTACGGTTTATGATGTCAAAAAAGCCAAGGACTCGAACCACTATCTACTCCCCTGAGGTGTCCGATGCCTCCTATTGGACTGCAAGGTTTTCTCTTTTTTAAGATATGCCTCCGTTAAGGGTTTAGTAAATATATCCAGAAAACAAGAACTACTGAACTATCCTAACTTCTTCGACCAGAAAGTAGCATAATGACTATTATATACAGCAACATATTGTTATAGAGATTAGAAGAAGAACAACAACAACAACAAAAAAAGGATCATATGTTTCCTCGATACTTGATGCTCTATCACTTTAGCAGCTGCATTGCATGACTATCTCAACCTAGTGGTATCAGACAAATCCACTCCCCGCTTCTCAGTGTTACCAAGACTTTCAGTTCACAGTAATGTGCCTGTCAAACCACACACACACACACACTCACACGCTGTTAAGACAGGACCGTCTATGAAACAACACTGAGGAAACAGGCAGCAGTGGCTAGTTCCAGTGATGTGGGACAATGCTAGTCCCACACGTGTACTCTAAAGCCTGAAAAAATGTCCAGTCTGTTCTAAACCACAAGATCCACCCTAGTCTGTCGTACTCACATGCAACAAAGGGAAAAAAAAAAAAATCAAGTCACATTTGAGGAATGGTAAACATTACTGTTAATATTAAATGAGACTAATTTCTTTACAAAATCCTAAACTGCTTCCTTAAGATTATTTAACATGTTACTTTACAACAATGAAAGTAAAAGTAATACTATTCTACATTATTGATAACTACAGTCAACTAAACAATTCAGGAAATATGACTGATAGAGTTTTTTTTTTTTCTTTTTTTTTTCTTTTTTAAACAGAGATCCTTTCCCAACCCCAGTTCTATTGCCATGGTAACCATCGCATTGTACTTCCTGCACTGTATCAAATCTCTTGACTTCTTAGCTCAGAGCTTCAAAAACACCTTTGAACGAAAGAGCTGAATGTTGAAGACCAAAAGCTAAGATAAAATATGACACGCTAGCTATGCAACCAGAATAGAAAAGTTTGTGCATGTTGAACATGTTTTTTTTTTTGGTAACATGCCTCGTTTAAAGGATTTCATTTCATTTCGTTTTTGCCATGAGGGGCAGTGTTAAAAACTGTGCTACAGTACAGAAACCATGTCGTGTCACGGCCCTCGCGTGAGCAGCTTTCTCTTCGCGAGCTGCCCTTTGTTGTCGCTCCAAAGCTCCCTTTAAACGAGATGCATTTCACATTACAAACGCCTGGAAGACTAGACAAGAGTTGGCACTTAATATAGTTTTGTGCTGAAAAACAACCACCATACCCTCGGCACGAGAGCAGTTCGCTATTCTCCCTCTCTCTGAAGTCCAAACCCTACGATATCCATGAATCAATGGACTCAAAGTGTCAAAAATGTTTTGAAAGAAAATTGCCTCTAACCCTGAGTGTGGGCTTTGAGAAGAAATGTGCTTCTGACAGGGGGGGGGGGGGGGGGGGGGGGGGGCTTTGTCAGTAGCTGTTCTAAAAGCTGAAGACAAATATCCTTTGTACTGTGTGCTTATAGGACATCTACAGTACAGTACGTCTGTGCGTGTGTGTGTGTGTGTGTGCTTTTGTCTGAGTTGTGCTGTGCATCAGCTTCTCTCTGGATCTCCTGTCTAGGTAGAAAACTAGATCAGAATATGTTGTTCTGAAATACTCCAAAGCAGCGTGCAAATGTACTTCTGTACGGACACACAGGATACACAGGTTATTGAATTTTTCAAAGACATACAAAAAAAAAAAAAAAAACTATATAGATGGGCCAAAAAAAAACAACAAAACAAACAAAAAAAAAACCCATGTCCCATGAATGGTGCCATCAAGATGTGTTGTATGGTTTTGGCACAAAGAATGTTTGGTCTCCAGCTTTTTAACCAACCTGCCCTGTTACCACTTCACATATAAGATACCAACTCCAAAAGCTGCCACTGCTGCAGCTATTGTTACATATCTGGATTATTTTAACACAGAGAGAGAAAAAAAAAAAAATCCACAAATGTACTATATACACACAGTGTGTATGCAACATCTCCTGCATATATGCATATGAACACCATTTATTTTTTTCTTACAAAAACTGTATTATTAAATTATGTGAAACAAACCAAAAAAAAAGGTTTTGGATGACAACCAATTTCTCTAGAGGTTAGAAAGAAAAAAAGCCCTTACAACATGTAAAGGTCTCCAGTGTGCCCGACCTGCCCTGCGGAGGGTGTGTGGCAATGGGGGGGGGGGGGGGGGGAACGGGGGGGGGGACGGGTACAGGCCCCTGGCATATTCCGGGCACCTCTATGCGCTGGGAGTGGGGTTTCACTGTGGAGCCGTTGCTGCCCTGGATGGTCAGACTGATCTCGTCTTTCTTCTCTTTCTCCCTCTCCCTCTCTTTCTCGTCTTCCTTTTCTTTCAGTTCCTCCTTCAACTGGCAAACTTCCACGGCGTCAGGTCCCACGGACGCATACCTACCCTTGCGGTGCTCCTGTAGGGCCGGTCCCCAATTAGGATCAGGCTTAACTGAGTTCTTCAACTTCTGTACAGACAAAAAACAGGTGGCGAATGGGACATAACCTTCCATTCCTCAACAACAGAGCTAGCAGGTTCAGTTACATTTTTTGACATGTTGCCAAGAGAGAAATCTCAAATATGTCTAAACTCTTAGGCTTAAGGCAGCGTCATGCAACCAAAGTCTCTCTTTACCATATGTGGACATCTGTTCTTCCATTTAGTCATTTAAGAAAGATGAAAGCATTTGTCTAACCTCTAAAAATGTGGAGCCCTCAGACATGAAGATCTTGAAGAGAGCGTAGAGGGGTATGCAGATAACAGAGGACAAAGCCATACAGAAGCCGATGACTAGAGACCAGCTCGGATAGACGTAGTTGTTGTAGGTTATTGGCTTGTACTGGATCACTGTAAAGATCAGAATGAACTGGAAAGAAAAACAGAAACGAGTCGTTAGTGTTCACAGAAAACAACTCTAAAGGACTCGACTTTTTTAGCACTTGGCAACACCACACCACCATACTGATGATGATATGGGTCTTACACGACAAAAGACATTCATATGTGTTAAAACCTGTAGTCATTCAAACCCTCAAAGTATAACAACTAATGAATGCATTATACTGCATGCATTATGCAATTTGGGTGGGGGGGGGGGGGGGGGGTTCTTACTGAGGTCCTTTTGTGCCAAAAAAGTTTATTAAGAAAAAGCAGTCAAGTAATGTACCCAACACCTTACCCTGTAAGCGTTTTATTTCTTCGTGTATGTTAAATGCTATTATCACTGATCAGGCAGCAATGAAGGTTACTCACACTGATGATGACCGGGGAGACAAATCTCCAGCAGAGCCTGAAGAAGATAGGAGGAGGGAAACCCAGCATCATCTCCACATCTTTAAAGTAATTCCTGTGGCCTGAGGGACAAAAAACGAAGGACTTCGATGTGACACTCAGCATTAGCGCAGAACACGCGTGAACTGACACTGAACGTGTGGAACAGGAGGAATGAAAGGGGATATGCCTACGTACCGTAAACATACATGATGCAAATGCACATAATGCAGGAGATGATGACCAGAGAGAAACTAGCAGCGTAATTATCCATCAGCAGTAACCAGTATATCCCTGCCTACAGTCCAAACACAGCAAAGATCCCACGTCAGTCCATGTGCAACAGAGAGTGTGAGAGATAAAACAAAGACCATTACAGATTTTGAATATATGCATTATAGCTGTGTGTCTGACTGTCTGTGTTGTGTGCTGCGTGTGTGTGTGTGTGTGTGTGTGTGTGTGTGTGAGAGAGTGTGTGTGTGTGTGAGAGAGAGAGAGAGGGGAGAGGTGAGGTGAGAATATATGGAAATACAGTATATTGTGAGTGTGTGTGTGTGTGTGTTTAAGTGTGTGTGTGTGTAAGAGAGAGAGAGAGAGAGAGAGGAGAGGTGAGGTGAGAATATATGGAAATACAGTATATTGTGAGTGTGTGTGTGTGTGTGTGTGTGTGTTTGAGTGTGTGTGTGTGTAAGAGAGAGAGAGAGAGAGAGAGGAGAGGTGAGGTGAGAATATATGGAAATACAGTATATTGTGAGTGTGTGTGTGTGTGTGTGTGTTTGAGTGTGTGTGTGTGTAAGAGAGAGAGATAGAGAGAGAGGAGAGGTGAGGTGAGAATGTATGGAAATACAGTATATTGTGACTGTGTGTTTCAGTTGTGTAAGGCATGACTGTGTGACTAACCTGTGTGGTCAGGGGCACACCCAGGAGAAAACCTACTACAGCCACTCCCAGCGTAACCAGTGTCTTATTCCTGATAATCCAGTCAGTCCCAATTTCATCCACTATAGCAGTGACCAGAGTCTCCAGCAGGCAGAACTACAGAAAAAGACACACATACAGTTAGAATAAGCTTTCTTCCAGGTTCTCTACAGTCAAACACTATTCCCTTTCGACCGGAACCACTCTGTCATTTATCTAAGATCAAGGCATTGTATAAGGAGTTTAACATTCTAAGAAAAACTAAGATTAACGATCTCTCGACACATTTCCCTGGAAAGAGACTACGCCATTATACCACGCCTCTCTCAGCCTATCTGAGTCACCCTTAAGCATGGTGTCATTAAGTCAAACAAAGAAGAGATTGTCAGTCCCTCCCTTTCAGCATTCAAATTCCAGCCCAGGTTGACCTACCTGAGTTCCCAATCCCAGCAGGATAAGCATGAAGAAGAAGAGCAGGGACCAGAGGGGAGAGATGGGCAGTAAAGTGAGGGCCTCTGGGTAAGCCACGAAGGCCAGGCCGGGACCGTGGTCCGCCACCTGGGACACGTCCACACCCAGGTGATGGGCCATGAAGCCCAGGATGGAGAAGATGACAAAGCCAGCGTACACGCTGGTCGCGCAGTTGGTCACACTGATGATGATGCTGTCTCTGCAGTCACACACACACACACACACACAAGACAAAGAATGAAGAGTCTATTAGGAAAAAGGAGACCTGACCGATCCAATCTGGGAAGTAAAGCGTCATTAAACTGATGTCATCTTTCAATATCTGTTTTCACGAACCATTGTCATATACAACCTTAGCGTATTTCTGACTGATCAACTGTTCTGACTCATTAAACAGGTAATACGTGATCTTTATTAGATTATCCAGTTTGATGAACTGGTTGATATGTGGGATATGCTTGAAACTGGTTTTTATTATCATGCTAACATGAAACAGTGAACTCTCTGAAAGAACAGAACAACTGTCTTTAGTTAGACTCAAGGTCATTTTAGTGACACTTTTTAGTGACACTCCCAACTGCAACATAAAGAAAGAAAAAAAAAAAAAATCCAGCCAAACTGACTGTTAGACACACGCCGACCAAGCACACCACAGATAGGCTTCAGAAAGCTAAATCAGAAACTCGGATCTTTGGACTAATTCCCATGTGTGAGTGGGAAGGGAACCCTGTGTGTGTGTGTGTGTGTGTGTGTGTGTGTGTGTCAATCAACAATTGAGTAATTAATAAAAAAAAAAAAATTCCCCGGTGATCTGAAACATCACAACACACATTTGACAAGAGATATATACAACAATATGACTTTTTGTGATTATCACGGCTTCTGAGAAAACTTTTTTAACAGTCTCCCGACCAAAAAACTGCTTTTATACTTGCTGCCACACGGAGGTGCTGAAGGGGAGAATATTTCATATTTTACATTTTTATAGTGGCTGAATTCAAAAGCAGTGCTTCTCAACTCCAATCCCTGGGGACATACATTTTAGTTCATACCTAACAGCAGCATACCAAGCTGAGATAAGGACTCTGTGATTAGTACATAAGTTGAATGAGGTGTGATAATGCTAGGCTATGCCAAAATACACCATCTCGTAAATCCTCAGGACTGGAGAAAGGCCATATAAAATGAAAGGACTCTTCCACACTCCCTCTCTCGCGTGTGTCGCTTCGGCAACCACGTCACACCAACCGCTCCTATACCGTTTCCCCCGATGGCTATACGCGGTGCCAACAAAGCCCTTTTTTTTTTTGTCAAAACAAAACCAGCAGTGACAGGTAAAGAGGTTGGGAGAGGTGAAACACTGAATGAGGTGAAGCGTGAGGTATGTTAAACTACCTGAAGCAGTTGTTATGAAACTTGTTGTAAGATGCCATAGTGATGAGTCCTCCCCAGGCACAGCCTAAAGAATAGAAGATCTGAGACGCAGCGTCTCCCCACACCTACGGATAAAACACAGCTTTGTGAAACCTCGTAAACGTCCGACATAAACGACTCCTACATCACTTTAATAACATGCAAATATACTTTATGGAATCCAATAATGACATGTTTAAAACAGAGGACAAATATTTGACAATTTGCATAGAAGCCTAAACCATTGTGCAAGAGGACATTTCCGAATCCTGTGTAAGACATTTGAACAGCAACCCCATTTAAGTGTCTAAATCGGATACAGTGGAAACCGCTTATAGTGATCACGGTTACGGTGATCAGCCACTTATATGGATCAAAAAGCTTGGGACAGAATCGTTCCTAGACAAGTACACTACTGCATAATTGGCTTATAGTCATCAATTTCACCCAGACAGATGTGATCACTCAAAGTGGTTTCCATTGTAGCTTGATCCAACACTTTTCAAATGAACAGTTTTCTCAAAAGGAACAACAGAATATGCGGTATCTTATACAAGACTGTTCAACAAACCAATCAGAAAATGATCGATAAAACCCCGGAAAAAGCCAAACAGAGTTAGATACTAATACTATTTGTTTAATACTTACAACAACATTTGCAGAACACACACAACATTGCATAACATTTTTCTACTTCAGCCCTGTATGATCCGTTTATCTCTCTGTTTCATCTCTCAGTTGACACAGTCACATTCTAATATTTACCTTGGCATCAAGGATTTTCTGCCACTGGGGGGTTAGATAGTATTTGATTCCATTGATGGCCCCATCCAGGGTGATGCCCCTGATGAACAGAATAGTCAGCACCACATAGGGGAAGGTTGCTGTGAAGTACACCACCTGTAAACCAGCAAAACCAGCAATGAAAATGCAGCTTTTTACCGCATAGATATACATATAACTACTCATACACATAACAAATGTTTTAAAAACGTATAGATGCTCCGCCAACATATTCAGATTTAATATATCAATATACTTCCTGAATTTGATAAAATGTCTTGTGAAACAGATTATTTTCTTATTTTGTTGGATTGTAAGCTGTTATTAAGATGAATGAATCCAACGGCACGGCTAAGTCTTTTCTTTTTCCCATGCATTCAGAATGTCCCTGCCTAAAATGTCTACGCCTGATACATAACAACAAACAAAAAGCTGCAGAAAGTTCTAGAAAGCATCTCAACCTTGCTGTATTTTGTCATATTTGTGTTACATCTTCACAGAAAAGGGATGGTTTCACTGGGGTGTAAATCGTTTGACATATACCATCACTATTAACATTTTCGCCCAGCTGCCTGTGGCCTGTTCATGTGAGGTGATTCATACATCATTTGTTTTGTCGTTATTGTCGGAAGGGGGTCTCACCTTGCCTGAGGACTTGACCCCCCTGATAAGACAGAGGAAAACCACCACCCAGGACACAGCCAGACAGCCCAGGATGGGCAGACGAACCTCCCCGAAGTTCCCAATCCCGTCGGAGATGTTCAGTACTTGGTTTCTGAGGAGATGGGATTAAAAACAGATGAGTGTGTGGGAGGGAAAAAAAAAACCCCATATTTTGTGCGTCAAACAGAGACAGGGTAAATACTTTTGCTTCCTCTTTTTTTTCTTTCTTTTCTTTTTAACATGGGAACCAGGACTACATGGAAACAACAACAGACTGAAAATAAACAAGCTTTATAATCAAATTTGCTTGTTTCGTCCTGTTTACTTTTTGGACATATGTCTTCATTAATAACAGACTATGTAAAGGCATCGCTCACAGATCCGTGTCTTGGCTAACTGTGGGTGAACAACTGTTGTAGGTACAAACAATCAAAAAAAAAAAAAAAAAAAAAGAAAAAGAAAAAAAAAAACCAAACACAGAACAATCAAAAACAAGTTAGCACTCACAAAGGATTAGTTCACTGACACAAGGCAGAAACAGAAAGGCCTTTTATAGTACAGTGACAGCCTGCAGAGCAAGGCACCAACCCTTTATAAAGTCATTAAAAACAGGGACACACACACTCTCTGTGAATGCCCAGCTTTCTCCAGGCACTCGCACTGAAAAAAAAAAAAAAAAAAAAAAAGCACACACATCACGTCCCATTGTCCCCGGAGACAGTTGAGAATTGCGGTGAACGATCTTCACGCTCGAGGCTGTGTTTTTAAATTTCATGTCTAAAAATACAATAAACCAATCAACCCTATCAACTGCAGTGTCAAAAAGAGCAACATTAATAAAAAATTGAATGCCTCCAGGTAATAATAATAATAATAATAATAATAATAATAATAATGATAATAATAATTCAACTTCCAAAATGTATTTTAAAATGCCAAGAGCTATTCTCCCAGCATTGTGATTTCCTGCAATTATGTTTAACTGACTGTTAAGCAATGATTATGTAATAACAGCCATAAACTTGGAGGAAACTGGGGAATGCGGTTTCACTTCGAGGCACTCTTCTGTGAGACCGTTGCCAGGTGTGTCGCCCTAACTCTTACATAAACATAGTTACCACTTAACAATAGCCCAAAATCTAAGACAGGTTTAGACTCGGGCATGTATGGCCTTTTAAACCTCTACTTCACGCATGCTTTTAGCCATAACCTATCATTAAAGACTTCCCACAAAGAATCTACGTTGTTTTCGAGTGTGTTTAGGAAAATTAACTTAGTCCCCACTATGTCGAGTGTGAAAACAATTACAGGTCTGTGAAGCAAGTTGCAACACATTTGAAGAAAATTTCAAAGAGTTTCTAAAAACTTCAGAGAAAAATAAATATCGAACTTTACTGTGGGAAACGATAGGGGACATGTGGAGAAAAATATGGATTAGAAAGAGTCAGACAAGGAAAACGTAAAAACCCTATGGCTTTTACCTCCAGTATTCCTCACTGGGGCTGGTTCTCTTGGTGCGGTTGACTATCTCAGTCACTCCTGACACCACGGCAGAGACGTTAGCCAGGGTGGCGTTGGCTCGATAGGAGCTCACCACCCCGCTGCATTCCGGCGTATTCCACGGGTTGTTGCAGTAGGTCCAGGGCAGCAGGTTGGTCATGGACATGAAGAAGTAGTAGATGGCTATGCAGATCACCACGTTATAGTAGATTCCAATATATGTAGAAACCACCATCATGCCATAGCCCACGCCTGAAGAGGAACAAGGAAAAGAAGGAGATGGAGGTTGAAGAATAAAACGCATAAAATGTCCTTGCTGAAGACAAATAAATGCCATCAGATTAACACAAATTAACACAGATTAACACTAACACAAACTGGAAAAAGAAAAAACCCACACTGCCGAGGTAAGGACCATTCCAGTAACGTTCCCTCACTCGTACCCCCAGTTACAATGCGTGTGTGACGTGATGTTCAGTCGAACAGATCCATTATTGAAGAATTCTGAAACTTAGGTTACCACCTCACCTTTGAACATGGGGCTGACCTTCCACACTCCCAGACATCCCAAGCTGGTGAACTGTCCGAAGGAGAGCTCCAGGAAGAACAAGGGGATGCCACAGAACACCAGCATAATGAAGTAAGGGAACATGAAAGCACCTGAGAGAACCATAAAAAAAAAAAACCCACTAATGATCTCAGATTTAAAGAAAAACAATAAAAAAAAAAACAGATTACAGCAATCTTCAGCAGACTTTATTTAGACCTCTCATATCAAGTTAAAACCTATGAAAGCTCATGAGCACCTGGCTGATTCTTTTCTATGGTACGGGACTTAATCACGCAGTCCAGCAATATCTAATCTCTCTTTTCTTATTTAGATTTATGATCAAAATGCGGCTATGTGCATATAGGCTAAGGGCTACGAACTAAAACACTCTCGCTGTACAGGCGCTCACATAAACTTAATTCCTACAAGTTGCAAACTGCACTGATGTAAACATAAGGTTCTCCGGACTGCACTAAAAGGACTGTCATTTCAACAAACCATGACAAATTCTGTTTGTGGGCTTTCAGGATTAGTGAGAGAGTGTCATACAATAATAAACCCTATGTAAAACCCAGGACTTTTGTTTACATCGAGATACACATGGGTCAAAACCCCTACAAATGACAGTCCCACTGGAACCGTGACGTCACTGGGAACGAGGCCGTAAGGCGAACCACTGTCAGTTGATAAAAACCACGTGTTATTATTTTTGCTGGACCTTGAGCAAAACCAGCACCAGTCAGCTCTATTTCAAGATAATGCTTATGAGTCATACCAAAAGATACATCCTTATATTGCTGCACTAACGTCATACAGCATTTATCACACTGCACTGCACTGAAAAAACATTAGTCTCCCCATTCAGGAGACTGTAACAGAAAACAACTGAAAGCAGACAGCACAGCATTAGCACTCAGTTCAAAATGCTTATACCCAATATAAAGCAGCATCACTGGTCATTCTGTATTACGAACGTGAATGTGTTACCTCCTCCATTCCTGTAGCAGAGGTAGGGGAACCTCCAAACATTTCCCAAGCCAACTGCATAACCCACGCTGGTGAGGACAAACTCTATCTGGTTCCCCCAGTTTCCTCTGCGGGAGTTTTCATCCCTCCTCACCGGCTCTCCTGGAACGGCTCCATTCTGGAAGGCAGGGATATGGGCACAGCATTAGAGAAGATCCAGTTCACTCTCAACTATTACCCAGAAGTCTTCACAGAGTGCCAAGCTGAAACGCATGTGGCTTGGACAGACTCACATTTCCAGTCACGCTGCTGCGGTCTCACTTCGGGTTGTTAGAGAAGTAGGACTAAACCAGAAGAGCGACATAAAACCAACCTAGCTAGCTGTCAAAATCAAATGTTATCCGGGCTATTTGAAATTATGGATTGAAAAAAAAATATATATATGATATTGCTGTAACTCAGCCACCAACAAGATTTTCTTTCTTTCTTTCTTTCTTTCTTTCTATCTTTTTATTTTTGCCAGTGGGAGACATTGAGAAACCATATGTTCGGAGCAGATGCTTATAAATTCTGACCTTTGCGTATCCTTTACTTTTGCCCATCCAAAACACGCCCAGAGCTCATGATGAAAGGACAGTGTGTGACCCCAAGGCCTGTTGCTCTGGGTCTACACAAGTACTACAGTACACCAAAGCCCAGTTAACAGATTAAAGAAATGCTTAAACAACACTGGGGGGAAAGGGGGGGGGGGGCACACGAAGTGTGGAGGTAAAAGATCCAAAATGTATTTTTTGTTTGTTCGTTCGTTTTTTCCGCAACAAATGCATGTAGAACTGAGCTGAAAAGAAGCGGCAAACTTTGACTCTGACGCTACGCGGAACACGATGAAGCAGACACGATGTGAAGCGAAAACGGCCTCATATGCACCGAATAAATATTCGGTCTGTCTGCTTCACTTGGAGTTTTCATTCTCCATCTGCTCATATCAGATGGTCTTTATCATGACCTTTCATCAACCTTGGGATATGACCACACTGGTTACAGTCTAGAGGCAATACTGCAAAAGATTCTTTTTTTTTTCCCATCCAGAACTAGCCTCTCATCCTACCAGCAGCAGCAGTTCTGATGTAGCTAACGCCACAGTTTTTCGACAGGACCAGTGCTACAAACTTCAAAACACATTTTGTTTGTTTTGTTTTTTTCTTGACTTTGTCCAGTGATATCAGGTAAGGAAGGATGAAGCACGCAGGACGGTGAGTAGAAATATCCAAAATTTTGTTTCTGAAATGAAGTTTCTGCTTGTGAAAATGTAAAACCCATGAACAATGAGTTCACAAAAGATGGTTCCCGAAATGCAGAACGCCAAAGATCCATGTACACACGGACTTCCATGTGGTGTCCCACACACACACACACACACACACACACACACACACACACACACACAGAGGGAGAGTTGTAAAGCGCCATCTGACTTTGACTTCCCTGGGCCATTACTCCCAGGAGAGCGTGAACTCACGCAAACAGACTTCACACAGCAAAAAAAAGAAAAAAGAACCAAAACTTTAACGTCCCATTTGCCTTTTGGCAAACTCCAAACTAACCGTCATCTTTCCATTTCGTTTACACACAAAACTTAAAAAACTAAACAGAGAACTTAAAAAGAGAGCTTTTAACAGCATCCAGGACTGTAAAATTGAAAAAAAAAAAGAGAGAGAGAGAGAGAGCTAGGGAGAGAGAGAAACCCCGCATAGCTTCTTTAAACGACACATTTTGCTGTTTAATCCATTCTCAGAGAAGAATCCATGACAGCGCCTTTTCAGATGCCACTTGCAAGAGTCTTGGTGAAGACAGTCGTGCACCTGTGCTTCAGTCAGTGGAGGCTGTTGTCCTCATCCTCATCCTGATATGTGTGTGTGTGTGTGTGTGTGTGTGTGTGTGTGTGTGTGTGTGTGTGTGTGTGTGTGTGATGAGAGGATGGAGAGATGCACACCTGCTGTAGACCAAGGCTGGCCTGCACAGCTGACAGCCCAGGGTGTAATACAACAAGGGGAGAACATTTGGCCAGCTCTGGGTCAACCACCTGGGAGTTGGATCCAACTCGGACTCCTCGTCTCCTCCCACACACGCACACACACACACACACACACACACACACACACACATACATACACATACACACAATGAGCACTCAAACACACGCTGCTCTTTGGACTGTGTTCTGGAAAAAAACACTCTACAAAGACTAATGCTATTAACTCCTGCTGTGCTTTCTGGAAAGAGAAACCAAAGGCGTCTTAAGTAATAAGCTGCGCTTGGTCTTGGACAGTTGAAAGTTTTTCATATGAGTTGTGTTATTGCTATGTCTTTTTTGTGTTTATACAAGACAGGTCAGTCCACAAAACTTTCTTTTGTACAAGATCATTCCTGCGGGTCTTGACGGTGAGAGGGTTGTTACGAAATACCAAGCATTATCACGGCTAATTAAGCACGGCTTAATTAAGGATTAAGGTGTGTTCACAGGCAAAACTACCGGAACCCGCCTAAGAGACTCCCTTCCTGTAAGCTTCTGGAATATTCCATTATGTTTTCTCAGCATTGTGTTCACTTGGTGACATCTGTGAAAAAATTCCATGGAAAAACACATTTTATAAGTCATCCTGTTTTTGCCCTTTCTCTCCTGCCTGGCCTCTGTGTAATGCCCAGGTGTTTGGGCTGTCACTGTTTGCACCGAGGAGTCTCCATGCCGGGCACAGCAGAGAGAGACTCTCCAGCTGGGCCCATCTGTCCTTTATGTAAGTCTGACAAAAACACAAAACACACACACTCACACGTTCTCTTCCTCTCTTTCTCTTTCTCTCTCTCTTTCTCTTTCTCTCTCTCTTTCTCTCTCTCTCTCTCTCTCTCTCTCTCGGTGAGCACGTCCGTATCCTAGGCTCTGCTGTACCTCCACGGACATTATCATTCCAACAACTCGGCAAATTTGCACAAAGGTGCACCCAGAGAGAGAGAGAGAGAGAGAGAGAGAGAGAGAGAGCGAGAGAGCGAGAGAGAGAGAGATGGAAAGTGGAAAAGGATAGAGAAAAAGAGAGAAAGCTGACTACTGCAAAATATGTAACTATTTTTTTTAAGGAGTCAGTAAAAAAAATCAGAAAGAACTGAGGAAAAAAAATGAAGCAAAAGGGAGGGATTAGGCAAAAAATAACCTTAAAAAAAAAAAAAAAGATGGTTTCAGCCTATAAGCCCTGGAACACTGACGGATATAAAAAAAAAAAAAAAATGGACCTACAGAGAACACAGCATGCCACTGCTGTTTGACTGACAGCACCAGGCCCCAATCAAATGAGCCCCCTGGCAGGTATGTGACCTTGCCATATTAATGGGGTAAGTGTGAGGCTGACCTGGGCAATAAACATCCACTGCTGGCTCACGGATGACCAGAGGGGCAGGTCAAAATGCTGAGCAACTACTCAGAGCTGTGAAAGGAGTTAGTTAAAGTCTAAATGTATCAGCTCCCCACCCTGTGAGCTACTGTCAGCTAATGCTGCTCTTATCCCGGTCTGTTACTGAAGGTTTAAGTTTCCCTGCAGCCTACTGTGATAATTCTGCTATATGCTTTCTACTCAGACAGACGTGGGCTTCTGGACTTTGTTTACATATTTTATATAGACAAACGTTTAATCTAAATTTATCCCAAAAAGCCTCCTCTATGTCTGACAAACAATGCATTTCGTCTCATATAACAGTTGCTAAATAAACATTCTCAGAGAAAGTGACATCTTGGATGATTTAAAAAAACAAACCAAAAATCCCTTAAGCATTAGGCTAAGTGTTGGCTCTATGTTGAAGTTTTTTGAAAAGAGAGAGATTGAGTATATCACGTCAACTTTGCATCACTGGGTTAAAAGCCGGGTACGAACATAAGTAAATGTCAGGGCATCCTTCACACGTCAGTATACACGCCAGTTTTTTCTGATTTCTACATCTAATTAACCTTGCATATCCTAGAATCACCACATAACCATCCATCATACACATTTATGTCACAAAAACAGGTCACAACTGCCTGAAACAACGCCGTGACAGTTTACCTGTATCATCATCATCTTGACACGGGATGTAACCTAAATTCCAGCAGTAAATCTGACCAAAGCAACACAGTTAAATCTTTAAGCCTTGGGGAAAAAACCCCCCCAAAAAACCCCCCCAAAAAACAGATGGACTCAGTAATTCAGCGGCTCCTCCAAAAACGCTAAAGCTCTTTTCCCCAGAAGCGTCATTTTCTACATTTTTACAATGCTCAGGAAACAATGATGTAGAACAGGCAAGCTCGCCTAAACAAGGCCTGCACCGAACGAAACGGCTATCGGTCAGTAAAAGGAGAGAGAGAGAGAGAGAGAGAGAGAGAGTGAGTTAAGGTCACAAAATGACACAGAAAAGATGAACGGAATGTGCTTTCAGCACATTTGGAACGCCTGATGACATCTGTTCAAACAGCCCAGGCATCAAACGTTTACTGTTGGTTTGGAGAGGTGACCCCGCACCCATTCTGCACTCCACCGAGACTCTAAAGGGTTGCATTTTAAAAAAACCCTAGTCTTCCATCTTCTGCTCCAGATGGACAGATTCTTTCTTCTCAAGATAGAAAGCAACAGGGGACTCTTGCACAAAAAACAAAAAAAAACAAAAGAAAAAAAAAGGGGGGGGGGGGAGTCGCACGCCTATGAGAGATATTCAAAGCCAGTCAGTTTATCAATGTGATAGGTAGAACTACAATGGCTCACTGATCACTGATTGTGATTTCAGGAGAACAGGTCAGGAGTCAGTACTCTAAAAAGAGTGTTCCCCGTCCATTACACAGAGTGGCCAAAAAAAAAAAAACCCATAAACTCACTTAGGACTACTCTAATCTTTGTGATTTTCAGTGTTAGCCTTTTCATGAGAGAAACAGAGTTTATAATATGAAAGGTATATCATGACCATCCAAAGGTTTAGAAAAGCCTTGTTTTTCAGTTCTTCTCTCGCTATCCTACAGAACCACTGAAAAGCTTTTCGACTCAGCGGAAGCTGCCATATCCTCTACACGTTGCTTAGGGAGTAAACAGGGTTAAGTTCAGTCTAAGTTGTGTGTGTGTGCTCAAAATGGATAATGTCCTTCAAAGCCCTATTGAAAGTAATTCAACTGAAGACACAGTGGAATTACTGTGGCTTCTGACCACGGAAGCAGATCGCTGCATTCCTGGCCATCTCACCGCCTCTGCTACTGAAAACACATTTTACATGCTTGATTAATTACAAGCAATGGCGACCTGTCAGGAGAGTAGGAAAGGAACTCAAAAGTTGAACGAAGGTGACACCCACGTCAAAGTGACCCCCTCCTCCAAAAAAAAAAGAGGTCACCGAGGGGCCGCATCATTCAGTCAGGGCCCTGTGGACCATGAGATCCCATTTCCAAATGTTTTTAGGTTTTTTGTTTTCCCTTTTTTTTCATTCACACTCAAGTCAACAGTCAACACACTGAACCTGGTTCAGAATGCATCATAAATACTAAGTACCCCCTAAATACTACTAATTGCCTGCGGCTTTTGTTCCAGTGTTCAAGTGAAGAAAAATCGACGTATATATCAAAAACAACCATGTATTACATAAACAGGAAACAGTTGGTGTTGTTCTTGCAAAGCATTCAGGCCTATGTATTTCACTTAGGGACTGTTGATGAACTACAATTTATCCGATTAAGCAGAGTTTGAAAATCCCTGGTCTTCTGAGACGACAGGAAAGTCCAAGGCCTCTTGTCTGCTACGTCAAATCAAAGTCATAATAACCGCTACGATAACGGCTCTACGTAACCACCACCGCTTCACTCTTACCTGAGAGTGTTCCATGGTCAACACCAGTCACGGAGCCCGTAAACAAGCAGGATTCTATAACAGGCACACTAGCGTGAGCTGTGCGGTCAGACCAGCCTCCTGTGTAGGCTTAGTGTGATACCACAAAAAAGTCGAACATAGCTTCACTATACAGCTCCTTTAGCCTTGGCAGTGGGCGGGCAGGGGAATCAAGGGGGCGTGGTCTCAATATCAATAGCCAAGCGGTGACCCGGTAAAGATCTCATGAACAGTATTGACAACAAGAGGATCAGTTTAAGTGGGGTTCACTTTAAACTTGTTGGGTGATGAGGTATGGAGCAGATATAGCCCATGAGGAGCTGGAAGAAACGGTTTAGGACTTCGTGTCTGTGTTTCTCTTTCTATGATGATGAAAGCTTAATAACTACCCAGTTCTTTGTTAATGCCACATGAAATTAGCACGGAATGTGTCGGCTTAATGCCCAGATCTTAAGGGTGTCACTGCCTATAGGTCAGCACGCACACGCGCACACACACACACGCATGCTCACACACACGCACACACATGCACGCACACACACGACGTACACACACACACCCAGACTCAGAGTTTTAGAAAGTCAGCTTTTACGCACAGTTTTTTTTTTCTTTCTTATGTTCTTTACATTCAAGCTTACACAAGGCATAAGACTGGGAACTAAAAGTCTGACCTGAAAAACAGGTGAACTGAAAAACGATTCTAATTTATTGGCCTACACTAGAGGCACAGTAGCTTTAGTCTACAGCTGTTTTCTTATTGATCTAACATGTTCCCATGGCTTGTCAAGTTTACATGGAAAATGCATGAGTAACACAGGGGTTGGCTTCCTGACACAAAATGTTTCTTTTGAGGAGCAGAGCTAATGTGAGTGATGGAGAGGAATTGTATGTATAGAGTGCTGATCTGTGCAGACAGCCAGGTCTAGCTGTAGCCACACGCCTTGCTTAACTAGATCATTCAATTAGTGCTCCCGCTGCACGGTTACGAAGTGATGCGGGAGACTAGCCCGCGGAGCTGAGGGCAGGAGCAAGCTGTTCACCTGCCCTACACAAACACACACGCATGCACGCACGCACGCGCACACACGCACGCACGCAAAAACACACACGTACACATGCGCAGACACACACACACACACACGCACACACACATACACATGCGCAGACGCACAAACGCACACATGCACACACACACACACACATGCGCACGCTCACACACATACACACACATGTACGCGCGTGCACACACCCACGCGCACACACACACACACAAGCACATGCACACCCACGCACATACACACACATGCACGCACACACGCTCACACACACACACACACACACACACACACACACACACACACACACACACACAAACTGTACACATTTTTTCTAGTTTCTAATGTTAGCAACTACCTACTGTGGTTAAAATGACATACTACTTATGTAGTTACATAGTTGTGTTTACATGCTTAAGTAAACACAATATGAGTGCATATGGAAAACACTCTAAACAACTCACATTCAACTCACAGTATAAAATTTACCAGCTCAGTGGTATTTGATGTCATTCAAAAGGCTGACACCGAATAAAGTAAAAAAGCACCATCCAGCACCAAACTCTGATAGGATTACTTATTATGAATAAAATAAAGCTCAGGTTTTTCCCACGTAAAACATCTTAAAATATATTTGAGTCAGCACTAAGAACAGCTCATCTGGCTAAGAGCTGACGATTAGATCTAAGACGTCAACGTTTCTCTCACTAATGTGCTACTCTGCAAAATCAAGTGTGAAGACAAAGTCATTTGTAAATGTTGTTCTCCTCTTTTCCTCCTCCAAAGTTCCAATGTTTATTCCATCCCTTCCCCTGCCCCTCTGTCATGTAGGGACCGTCTCTCGTGGCATCCTGACGGGATTCTGACCGTGCCCTATGATAAAACAGAGCTCTAGCTGCCTCTATCATGTGACTAAAGACCAAGGGCAACTCATCTCAACTGCTCTCACTGTATGCTGAGGTCATTACTCTTTATCAGTGTGTGTATGTTTTTTGTTTGTTTGTTTGTTTGCTTGTGTGTGTGTGTGTGTGTGTGCGTGTGTGTACGTGGCTGTGTGTGTGTAAACTGTCCGAGCCTTGTGACTGAGTGCTTATCTGAGCTGTCAATAAATCCATTATTGTATCAGTGTTGAAAGATAAGCACCCCATTTGTCAAGACAACTAGACCACCCTGTTTCTGGACTACAGGGAAAAAAATTTACAAACAGTTTTGACCTAATTCCTTGTCCTGTAAATGCCCAAAGCATAATTCATAATTCTTAAAAGGAATGTTGAGCAGCACCTTCAAACCACACAGCAGTTATTTTCAGAATGCGGTAAATGTGCTTATCTCAGAAATCATTCAATTCTGCATTTATGGCTTCAAAAATGTTATCCTTCTAATTATAATGGATCAAGAAGGTAACTGGCAAAATGGATTAAAGCAGGAAGAGGAAAGGTAATATAAATTATCATTTAAAAGCATCAGAGAGAGAGAGAGAGAGGGTGAGAGGGAGGGGGAGAGAGAGACGGACAGAGGGAGAGAGAAAGACAGGGAGGGAGGGAGACAGACAGAGAGAGAAAGAGAGGGAGAAAGAGAGAGGCAGAGAGGGAGACAGAGAGAGAGACAGGGAGGGAGGGAGAGGGAGAGGGAGAGGGAGAGGGAGAGGGAGAGGGAGAGGGAGAGGGAGAGGGAGAGAGACGGAGACAGAGACAGAGACAGAGTGAGAGAGAGAGAGAGAGAGAGAGATCACACAGCTGTAAGCCCAGGAGCACAGCTTGTATGAGGAAAAGAGTCCAAGGCCACAGCCTCAGAGCACCCATATGTCTCTGTATTCATCCACTGCTCCCTCCATCCCTCTGTCTCCACACACACACACACACACACACATCTTAATACCTGACTAGCTAATTTAACTCCTACAGACAGTATGAGTTAAACTAGCTGACTACAAACAGGTTTTAAAATAAATTAAACATGACAGAATTACCAGAAATCTGAAAAAGCAAGAACTTTTCTGTCCATCAGAGTATTCCCAGGAACAATGATACAGGGAATACCGTGTAGCACAGAAGACCACAATAACAACAGGAAAAATTCTACCTTCAGAACAAGTTTCTTCTTACGCACATATTACAGCTTTCCAGGTAACAAATTTAGTACATAACTTGTTATGAGTCCTTACATGCCAACAAATGTATGTATAGTCATAGTGCTGTGATTCAAGGCAACACTGCAATAGCAATTTATTATAGTTACCAGCTGTAGGGATGGTTCATGTTTTGTTTTCTCTGTCACGCAAGCACACATCCTGTATTACTCAAATTAACATTACAGTCAAAGGCTGATCTTGCGGTAATTCTGTGTCACACAAATTTCAATAAAAACGCGTCTTAAAGATTCGGACAGAGAAAACCCTTCGTGAATGAAATACTATTTCATTCCTCTTCATTTTGAAAGAATGTCAGGACAAGTCAGAGGGCTGAAAACTATGCAATTACTGCTTCTTTCTTATTAGTTCAATTATTAGTCAAGCATGTTTCATACACGAGGGAGAGCATCAGACAATGGCTTTGTCCACATTAGGAAAGTGACAGAGCCAGGGTTCCTTTTCTAATTGACGTCAGTGGCCCAGCAAGACACTGCTGAAACAACAGCTCAGAGAATGTGAACCCTTTTTTTTGGGGGGGGGGGTTGCGCAGACTGAAACCCCATCTCACAGAGAGACCCCAATACCACCCCCCACCCCTCACCCCATCGCTTCTCCTTCCATTTATAAACGTCATCCTTTGAGCGAGTGATCAAGTCTATTTTTAGCATCAGTAGGAAAAAGTATAGCACCATAACCTCAACGTATCCTTTTGGGTCAACATCAAAACTGTCAAGTGGAGAGGGTTGCCAAGTAGCACAAAGTGGATCGTAGGACTACGCGAACATGCATATACCCAAACGCGCATACACACACACACACACACAAATACACACAGGCGCGCACACACACACACACACATACACACACACACACAGATCCTCAGTGCACTCCGAGGTTGCATCAGGTGCATCTGTTTCTCGGGCCTCTGAGATCACATTGTCAGATGAGTCAGTCATCCAACAGCTGCACACCTGAGCTTGCCTTCCAGTGAAAAAAAAAAAAAAAACAAACAGCAAAAAAAAAAAAACCCTATGCGGACACTGTTCACAATAAACCAAATAAATAATCAAATAGCAGGCAGCTCCAGCGAAACACTCCGATACAAGCATTCATTTTCACCCAATAATGAGACCATCGGTGTTTCCTGTCATGTTTTTTAATACTCAAGATGTGTCAATGTATCAAAATATTTGATTAAGAAAGTATGCGTCATTTAAATAGAATAAGAACAACTGTCATTTTGGACTTACAGCTTCAAAAATCGTGTCATAAAGTAATGAAAATCTACTGGAAATCTTCACTAATTTGATGGTAGCGTGTTTGTCAGCAGCAGAATGTGCTAATTATGCAGTTCCAAAGGTCTCATAACACGGCACTAGTCGAGAAAAACATTCACCTACAGCAAGCACAAAAGTGTGTCAGTTTTTTAGTCCACACAGATAACATTTTGGCCCCAAATGTGAGCCAGACAAATATCAGTGATACGACAAGAAGAGATTGGCGTTAGAAGTCAAAGACCCACAAAACTGAGCTGGAATGAGGTTAAGGGTCAAAATACATGGACAATGTGCACATGTAAAAGGCACAGAAAGGATCAATTTTGGGAATTTAAATACATAAATAAACAATAATCTATAGTGAGTCCGAATAAACCAATAAACAACAAATGCACTTCCCTGTATTCATTTCCCCATAAATACTGCAATTAGTGCGTACATTTCCTCATTGCTTCAGTTTAACAACCACAACTGTGGAAAAAAAATATGAAAAAAACCCCTCAAAAAAACACAAAGACCTTATATTACAGAGTCCTTCCAATAAATGGATTTAGTTTCGCAAACACACAAATTCTACTTGGCACAACACTAGTTGCACTAAGACTCTTTAAGACGAACAAAGCGACTACAGAACAAGCGAGATCTTTATTTTTACCTACCGCAAGTAACCCCATTTTCTCTCTTCATAGATTTCTATTTCGGTCTGAAAGTCTTGTTTCTCGATTCTTAGCTAACTCGCTATTAGGCAGACTACTCAGAGAGCAGCAGAAGAGAGGATGTGACCAGACTTGGCACGCCGCATAAATCAAAGAGAGACAAAGTGCCTTATCGGATATCTGTACAGTTTAATTCAAACAAATCTTCCTCGGAATTGTGTCACTGACAAGTGCCTCTGGACCTAAGAAAGAGGCAAACGGAGGAAAGGGGGGGAAAAAAAACAAAAAAAAACATAAATACAGGCCGCCCCCCTACCCCCCCCCCCCCCCCCCCGCCCCCCTCCCCGGACACTTTGCCTCTTTCCTCTGTCACTGCTCCCCAACCCACTTCCTTAGAAACTTTATCACACTCCTCCCGGTCAGCAGTGCCAGAACTTCCCACTGCAATTAGTTATAAAAAACGTTTCAGTTCGGCCACACGTGGTTTGGTTTTTAAAAAGCTGCGTCCCCCTCCTCACGTGGTCCGTGGGCTATTGAGTCGTCACAGGCCCCCTGAATGATCGCCGAAAAATACGCCGCTCCAGACAATGCTTCGTCTTGATTAATTCAATTCTTTCAGGACCCTGCACCGTCGTCCGGGCAGCTTCACACAATCACTGCTTTGATAGTTGTGTATCCACGTTTTTCCTTCCCTCTTATTTGATTTTTTTTCTTTTTCTTTTTTTTTTTTTTTTTAAACTCTGACAGCCTTTATCACTTTTAATTTTGCAGAATTGCTATCTTTTAAAAAAAAAAAAAAAATATTCCATATACCAAAAAAAAAAAAAAAGAAGAAAACAAAATTTGTCCCCAAGTTGCTCAGCGGTCCTACAGTATAGCTGGGGGGGGGGGGAGGGTAGGGGGGTTGGACGGAATAGGGGTAAGGGAGTTTACGAAAAATGACTGACCTGATCGCTCGCACACGCTGTATTGCTGTTGGTCTCTGGCATGATTTGACAGTGCCCTGTGCTCTTCTCGCGTCTGCTCTAGAATTCTTCATTCACACCTTTCCCCACTGGCTTCCGCAGAAGCAGCGAAAAAAAAAAAAGAGAAAAAAAAAAGAAAAAAAAAAAAAGAGAGAGAGAGAACACCCTCCTTTCGGCCTGCCTTGATTAATGTCTGAATTATTTTCACCCCATTTCATCTGATGGAGTTCTGTTTCCTCTCCGCCTCTCTGAATCATTCAGCATGGAAGCCTCACTCTCGCTCTTTCCCTCCCTCCCTCCTTCTCTCTTCTCTATCATTCACCCTGCCTCCCTCGACTCACTCCCTCTCTTTACCTCCCCTCCCTCCCATTGAATCCCCTTTCTGCTGTGCTTCAAGTTGGGGAAAGTGCCCCCCCCCCCACCGTCCCCACTCCCCCATCCACTTTCTGAAAAAAAAAAAAAAAAAAAGACAGGAGAGATCCACAGCCTTTGCCTCTACCTTCTCGATGAATGGGGTCGTTGTCATTCCAGCATCTTGGCTGCATACTGAGCATTGGGAGCTGCTAGCTTAGCTGCCTCCAGTCAGGGTTCCTGCCAAGCTTTTACCCCCCCCAAACCCACCAGATGAAAGACAAAAGTGAGGAGCTGTGTACTTTCCACAGGGTGTGCTACCCTTGCTGTCTCTCTATTTCTTCCACTTGTTCTCAAGGCAGCTGCACCCAGACCACCAACGCTCCCATTCAGGGACACTTGACTCTCAAATCCTTGTACGTTGACATTGCCAATTCTCCTGTACGATCTTGCGAAAAGGCAAGAAGGGGGATATATCCTTCCCGCTGTCTGTGACACGTTTTGTATGCTTCCAGCCTGTGTAATTCACCCTCTTCTTTTTCTCTTTAGGGTCAAAAGATTTCCTATTCTTTGTGCTCTCAGTCGCAAACGGTCAAACAATCAATTGCAAAGATACCATGTGCCGGAAAGAGTGAGAAGAGCGTTACAATGCATGGGGAAAAGACAAAGAAAGAAAAAAAATGGCACCGCAAAAAAAAAAAAAACGGGGATCCTCAAACAAAAGAAAGCTTTCAACAGTCGTTCTTGGCTGTGGCCCAGACCGAGTATCCTGTTAGCAGTGTCAAAAGTTGACAGCCATCTGGCACTTGGCCTAATGAACATTTGATAGAGGTAAACAATGGTGGCAAGTGCGTTCGATGAACACACTTCGAGTGTTCCTATGATGAGTGGCAGAGAGGACTGACACTGTTGACTTCTTAATCTTGTCTGGTACACAAGAGAGGACCACACACATGTTGGCGTATGGTTTGCTAACACCCTTTCAACGGATAAAGCACTTTACTTTAAAAAAAAAAAAAAAATTCTATAACTTTTGAAAATGTTACTCATTGTTTGGTGATCCTCACAGGACTGAACAAAAGCTAAAATAACATACTAAGGAGAATCACTGATTAAAAGTTTTGAAAACAACACGAAAAGCTCAAAAAGACGAGAAGATTACGACCAAGATAAACCGCGGATGTCCGTCTCTGAGCTAACACGACATGCATCTTAGTCTCACAACAATCTCTACAAACAATGTTTCATTAAATGAACACTTTACTTAAGAGTCCGGAAAACGACATGTGATCTAAGGCGTTACGTAACGTCTCCGCGCGTCGGCACGCGAGTCAAAGTTTTGCCATATCCTTCTCCGTTTTCTGCAACCGTGTGCGTAAGCCTGAGTCATAAGGTGCCTCTTTCCCAGCTGAGTTTACATTAGAATGTACACAAAGTGTCTCTGGCTCATCTGGACAGGTCATCTGGTTTCAGCTTGTCAGGAGAGTATCCGCTCAGAACCACACAGAAAAGCAGAAGGAGCCTCTCTTTCTTAAACGCCGAGCCCTACAAAGACCTTACCCATCAATGATACATAATAACTAATGAGTTTCCCTGGGGTCGGCCTATTGAAACGCTTACAATGCTTCATCACTCGATCCAAGTGTAACGTATTTCGCTTAGGAAATGAGCGATATTGACTGTTCAAGAACAGTTACCACCACGTGCCAAACATTTCCAGTTCCTTGTTGATTAAACAAAATGCGAATACTGTGTATGTGTCTCTGTGTGTCTGTGTGTGTGTGTGTGTGTGTGAGAGTTGCATTTCTGGCATACTCTCTTCGGCTCACCACGAATGCGTGCACACGACTACGGGCCAGCGAGGGTAAGAGTGTGTGAGAGCGCAGAGTGAATTACACACATGCAGCTCGGCTCCGCTCCGGGCGCCGAGTTGCATCCGAGCCACGAGCCTGGCTTTGAGTGCGTCAGACACTGCGGGTCATTAGAGTCTCCACGGGAGCTACAGCCAACTCCTATTAATCAACTAGCTCCACAGTCTTGCCTCCACTCCACATAATAAGTCACATTTAATGAGGATATCTGTACCACGGTATTTTGACTGGCCCATATCAATAGCAGAATAGAGAGAGCTGTGTTGAGGGTAGGAGCAGTCGCAGGAGTAAAAAAAAAAAAAAAAGTGTGCATAAAAGACAAAAAAAAAAACAAACAAAAAAAAACAAACAAGACCCTCGGAGGAACCCCAAACAAGTTTGTGCGTCTGGGGAATTAGTTTTCCTAATTGGACGGTTATGTCTGGTGTTTAGTTCCAATTAGGAAATGCAGATGGTATGCGCTGTGATTGCCCAGAGAGGTGAAAACCTTTTATCTAATGCCAAATTAGCCGCATAGCACACAATCTCAACAGAATTTCTTTCTGATGCTAAACTCTGAATGGAAGACGTGTATTTGTGTGTGTGTGTGTGTGTGCGCGCGCGTGTGTGTGCGCACGTGCGATCACGTGCATATGTGTGTTTGTGTGTGGAGGTTCTGTTAGAGTTCATATGTGTATGCATGTGTGCCTGCTTACCTAAGTGTGTGTGTGTGTGTGTGTGTGTGTGTGTGTGTGTGAGTGAGTGTGTGTGCGTGCGTGTGGGGGGGGTCACAGATTTCTTGACTCAGTAAAGACTGTCACGATGGCTGATGGGGTCAAAGGGGGCACCCCTTCTTGGAACCCCCCCCCACACACACACACACACACACACACACACACACACACACACACACACCTCCTTTAGAACAGGGATGATGAGCTGTTCTCACACATCAAATACTGACATTTCCCTAACAGTAGACTAACAGCATATCTGCCCAAATGCATGACAGACAAAGTCCTTTAAGACGGTAACAGTCATTCCGGTGCTTGATGCACATCATCAGCCTAGGTGGGTGTGTCTGAGGTTCCACTTCAAGTGCAGCGGTCGGTTAAAGATTGAGTCCAGATGAAAACTGATCAAAAGTAGTAAAACTGAGACATTGTGATCTCACTCACCTGCATGATGAAGACAGTTCATTTTGTATAAACGTGTGGAAATTACATTTAAATCAACTGCACAGGAGAAACTCCACTAAGATCATCCATTACGTTAGTATAAGCTTAGTTTACTATAGGCAATTCCAAACCAACCAAAAATGTATTGATTACATGTTTTACCAGTGAGGAAATAAACGAACCATTTCAGATCAAACATCCCTATGCCAGGCAGAGCGAAAGAGGGCAATCGGCCTCAACAGAGTGGCACAAAATGTGGTTTCCTACCAAGTCCCTTGACCAGCTTTTTTTCCATTCAAGGCACGGCAGTCCTATTGACAAGCCAAACAAGAGGGTCTCAGTGCAGGCTGAAACACAACTGCTGACTAAAAATGTCACTTTTTGAAACTTAGTGCCCGCTTTGATGCGCCGTGTCTTTCCGGAGCACTTTTTTTTCTCTATTTACAATCTGAAGTGCCATGTCCAACACACATAAGAACACTATTCAACAAACATGCACACACAAAGCAGAGGACCACAGCATAAAGCAATCACATGGTTTCCACCCCCAGCACGTGACGCTAGCATGGTCGTGAGGTCGATTTGAAAACATACCACCCTGGAAACAGACTGTCCCAAGAGAGAAACCCAACACTTGTGCCTTCCCCTAGGTCTAAATTAGCTTTGTGAGTGACTTGAAATGTGCTGAAAGTGCACTGACCAATCAGAATAGATGTTCGTGATGTCAGCTGTATAAGTCTGGGCATAATGCACCCCGTGACGCCTTCTGATGTCCTGAAAACATAACTAGCTAAGTTCTCATATCTTACATAATACGCACATTAGTCTTATCTTGTCATTGATTATTTCAATTAACTCAAGTCTCAGAGGCAGAACTAAGCTAAAGAATGAGGAAGATTAAAAAAGAAAAAAAAAAAAATGTTTTAACATCAGTGCTTTAAACACGCTCTCATTGTAACGTCTAGTTCTACTTTCAGTATACAAAAACTCTATAAAGGCAATATAAAAGTAATAAAATGAGCAGTTTAACTTCTCCTGTCACGTAATCATTATCCACTGACACAGTAACTCCAACACTGAATATACAATACAAAAGCTAAATCCGTTTAAAGAAGTATAGAATCACTAAGACAATGAGAAAGTGATAAAATAAAAATAAAACTCATAAGGTAAAAAAAAAAAAGGTTGTTGTAATCCATAAACATTGCATACTGGACAAACTGTCCAAAAAAAAAATGAACAGATTAGCTTGGTTTACTTCAGTGACGTTGATGGTGAAAAGAAATTAACCGAGACCAATGTGAATTGAGGTCCCTGTCACAGCTCTCGTACTGTTCTGAGGTCAGCAGTCTTTCAAGGCTAATCATCCCAGTTTCCACCCATTACATCATTCTGACCTTATATATGTGCCCATTATTATAATCAACCTAATATTCACTAGCAAAAGCAAACTCACTGGCAATATAGTGGATGCAATGTTGCTGAAAAATTGTGTTTTTGTTACGTTCTGGTGATTGTTTTTCTCAAGTCTTAAAAAAAAAAAAAAAAAAAAATAGAGTATGGATCGTATTGAAATTCACTCCTTTCCTCGTGGAAGGCAACACAGAGTGTCTGCACAGAATCTTAATCCAAACAGCACCTCGGTCTGAGTCCGCCGCTAGACCCAGAACCATGGGGAGGTCAGAAAAAGCCCTCCTTCTGGCACGACCGAATCCCTTTATTTGGCCAATAGAGGAACAAATTTATAGAGTTTGGGGGGGGGGGGGGGGGGGGGGATAACTTCCTGTGTAATTCCTCTACTTTGTGTGTACAACAGAGCGAGTGTGTGAGGCCCGCCTGGCCAGGCAGCTCTCGGGGACACAGGAGAGTCATTTCCAACGCTTGGTTTAACCTGAAGTTTTCACGATCATTTCTCCCTCTCTGTAATTTGGCTGGAAGGGCCCCAGCTGCTAATTCTTTATAAATAGCGTGTAGCTGGGATTCCCTGCGGGGAGAATGGGGCTCAGTGGAGTGGCTGGGGCACAAATCGGGCCGGAAAAAGCACACAACATACACATTTTGACAAACATATGGGACCACTGCTGAGGATAAAAGTAAGGTACATGTGACTTTGACTCGACTCACGTGGATCCAACAATGCGCAAATTAGAAAAGTAACCAATTACTGTCAAACTGACGAAATAGAGGAAAAAAAAAAAAAACAGGGATTTCTCCAGCAAAAGCAAAATTTGAAAATATTTCCCTATCAAAAATCATTTGTCTGACTCAAAGCTATGTATTATTTTAAAGAAATTCAAACCAGAACTGAAACGCTGATCCATATGGAAAGATGTTCAAGAAGAGTTTAGCATTTAGACAAAAACATCCAAAGCACAACAACATGAGACAAACACACACAAAGGAAAAACAAAAATTCCTAAAATTCAGAATTAGGGCAAAGAACTTGAACCGTACGGAATGACGGTTTACCAAGGGTCAGAAAGGTGAAGGCTTTTTTCTCTATAAACACAGAGGGAACCAGTCTGAAGCGGCTGGAGGTGACCTCTGATGTTTGAGTTAAGTTCTAGTATAACAGGCCTGCACTGGATGCTAAGTTCATTTCAACAGGGCAACATGTGTAAATATTAGCTTATGAATTCATGCAGGTCAAAAAAAAAAAAAAAAAAAAATCTGGTATGTTGATTCTGACGTGATTGCTATCGAAGGCTTGTTGTTGAGGCTGTGTCAGTAAAAATGACCAAAAATATGAAAATAGACGTGCAAACATAGCTGCAAGAAGCAATACGGCTAAAGCAGCTGAGCTGTTAGAACAATGAAGCTCATGGTGCTAAACTGCAACATTTCTATCTGTCAGGTTTCATTAACAGTCGATTTTTCTAGAAATCAAAATTTACCTAGCTCAGTGAAATACTTGCATGCACTAGCGGGGACTCTGCATAATAATGTAATGCATTGGTAGGAATTTTTAGTACCTTCCGGTCCGTAGTAACAGTCGATTTTAGTAACTGAATTTAGTGAATGGTAAAGAAAAAAAAACTGGTGAATCACACACTGTAACAGAACAAAGTGTGAAAAGCATCATATTCATCAAACAAGCACCCTAAGAATTATGGACATATTTGCTATACTGATCAAGTTAAATAAGCTGGTGATTGATCCAAAGCACTAAATTTGACATAGCATTTTACAGTCATGAAGAGAACATCTGGACCAAATTTGTTCAAAATTGCAGAATGTATTCAAGAGACAGAGAGGCTTTTGTAAAAAGAAAAGGTAATGCCCTCTTAAAATGATTGGCTTGTGGTGGTCACATGGTTGGGTAAACCATTTTTTTATTGTTTTAATTGTTGAACCGTTAATGAAATACTTCCTTAGATGATTCATCCCAAATTCTGTGCTAATCAAACTTAAATTCAAAATGGTTGTTTTTTTGGGCAATTAGTTGCCCATTTCGGATATATTTTACACATCCAGCTAAGCATCTGAAGCATGTTAAGTATTTTATAGATCCACTTAATAGACAAAGTGAACAAACCTTGCCATTGCTACTTAGTAGTCATCTAAAACATATCTGAACCAAGTTTGTTGACAAACACACAATGTGTTCAAGACACGGACTTTGTCAAAAGACCCCATCCACTTTAAATGATTAGGTTGTGGTTAGGACATGATTTAGAGAAAACCAAACCTAGTTTTTGACATTACATTTTATTAGGCTGTGCATGCCAAATTTCAGAATTTCAAAACAGAGAAGGACCAGATGTATCTGAAAAGTTTTGAACAGAAGTATAAATGGTAGAAAATCCAGTATGCAGGACCACGCTGTGGCCTCTCCATCTCAAGCCAAGAAACTTTTCCATTAGGCCATACAGCTCATGAGTTCACGTAACAACGATAAAAAAACAAAAACAATACACAAGAAATATCTGAGAGTATGGGGTTCCATTGGTTTCTGTAGTTGGACCTAAAAAAATTGACAGAGGATTAAAAAAAAACAAACAAAAAAAAACATGTCCAACATCTTATCCAACGTGAACCATACCAGAAAGATTTCTCTACTTAAGACAATGATTGACAGAGCTTGCTTAACCTAAAAGCCTGTATTATTTCAGGTATTTCTCATTTTACCTCCTTTACAATAAAAAAAAAAAAAATCTAAAGTAGGGTGAATTTTAACTTTCTTTAGAGGACCCTTCAACATGGAGGGCTTCAGAGAGATAAATAATAGGGAAGGGGGCTGTTTCTGTGCAAGGACCCTGAGAACCACAGACCCCCCCTCATCCCATGCCTGTATCTTTCATTCACTACACAACGGGGGGAGCAGGTTGAGTTGAAGCGCAACAAATTACCTAAATATAGGATGAAAAGGCTTTGAAGAACTTCAATTCAACCGTTAAAAATAATAATAATTAAAAAAAAGAGAGATGAGAAGATTTAAGAGGGCTGTTGGGAGTAACACAAAGCTAAACTGCGCTCCATAATTTCAGCGTTAATGAGGACAGTGGCTCTTTTTTTGTTGTTGTTGGTATTTTTGTTTAGCCTTTCTCGAATGGGAGAACCTCTAAATATAAAGGAAGGAGGAAGAAAAACAGAAAACCGAAATTTTCAGCCTGAATGGTTTCTTCAAATGAAATCTAAAGGCCAGCACTCAATGGGCCCTTTTGGTGGAGGCGGGGGGGTTGGAGGTGGGGGTGGGGGGGGGGGGGGGGGGGGTTTAAAGGAAGCTCAGCAGTGAACGTGTTTGGCATTTGGTGGCCCTTGTCCTTCCATTGTACCTTCTCCACAGTCGCTGCCTTCTCTCCTGGTTCGGCGCGTTCTACACAGTGTACAGTCAGAGGCTCACACATAAACAGAAATCATGTTTGACTTCGCCTTTGCTTGGCCACATCTGCTCTCATAGCCCTGAAGGCAATTCGGTTGCACGGCTACAAAACCGTGAACGCTCAGACCAATTCAAGTGAGTGACTGACAGCTCAATATGTTCCTTACATAAGCCTTAAAGTGCCACTGACCTAGGCATAGCCTTTGTAGTGGCTGTTTGCCACCTGAATGTACTCTGTGGGATGTTGGTCTACAATTGTAGTACAGTTGTTTACAAGGATTTTTTTGTTTTTAGCTCATTTACAATAAAACCCTCAACAATTTCCTGAATTACAGTTTCAATAAAAAAAAAAAAAAACTTTTTTTTCCCATCACAAATTCAAAGTGGCAATAAAATACAACTAAGTCATAGGCCTAGATGCAAAACATTGTTCGTTGTGTTTTAGTTGCGACTAAGTTCGTTGCTCTAGAGCGACCATTGGAACCGACAGACAGCAGTCTGTTTCATGGAAGAGTGCGTCGAACACTGGAATGTGTGCAGTCATGGCCTTAGCATCCTAGGGGACTGAGAACTGTCCAAGGGATCCAATATTTGTTTCCATTTAATTTCCACTTCACAGAAACAGGCACACATTAGCAGCCCATGGGAAATGCAGGAGAGTTTAAGTAGGAGGGGAGGAGGGAGGGGAGAAAAGCAATAGGTCATCACAGTTAACAGTTGTTCTGCAACTGCTCCTTAGTGTCTGACAGCCCAAGCATAAATTCTGCCTCTGTCATTCTAGCTCATTACCAAGCGGTAGATAGGTTTTCAATCACTGCCTCTCCACTATTCTGACTCGTATTCTTACAAATCACTGGTGGGTGAGCAATATTAAAGCACTAAGTGTCTGAACAGTGTGTCAGAGGGAAACAATGTCTTTCACAGCCCTAACGTTTAACTGTCAACACATCAACACTTTTTAAAGGGCTGAATGGTTCTTTTTAAAAAATATTCAAACCCTTGTCACGAGTCTCAGAACTATTGTGTCTCATGACAATGACACATCCATGCACTGTTTCACATCCAATCTCACGGTGATTGGTCATGACTTGAAATTAGGCAAAATCATTTTGATGTCCAGTGGCTTGTCGCTACTCCAGTAAGGAGTCTTCATGGCCGGATAAATGTGTTTATCAAGACCCGTTTCATGGTTTTTAAAACCTATCCTTCCCTCTCAACCCAAAGGAGCACAACTCGCACAGGTCCCCTGAAACGCTGTGAGCCAAAAGACCATCTGGCCACAAAGTCAAGGCCAATGTGTCCAAAAGTTATATACGATGGCTATAAAAGCAACCCTGCTTCACTGATAAGGCCCCTCTTTCACTGTACTGGCACAGGTCAGACTCCTGGTTTCTATTGGGCAATGACATACTTAGAGGTGCCTCTTACAACACAACGAAGATGCATTTAGGGGACAGGAAATGCAGTGTTTTGTAATGTGACAGTCACGAATATTTCAGTGAAGAGAATAAGAAATATTAAATGTACTCATGTAAAGAGAACTGAAGGTCCAGAAGTGACACTGGCAGCGTGTCACCAGACATGAGCTAAAGCGCTAGGCAAATGAATCTCGCGTGCGCACAAACTGTTGGGAACAAACAACAAGATATGATGCCAATATATAGTATAACAACAAATTATGATGCTAAGCCACAGAGCATGTGTAGACGTCATATTTTAAGTAGACTAATGATGCCTTGCGTTGAGCAACTAACACCAAGTAACAAGTACAAGCCAGGATATACGCCCATAACAACAAGCGAGGAGCCCAACCAATCAAAAGAGGGGAGGGGGAGAAAGGGAAGGGTCTTTGGGTCTTATTTACTTTCATATACACCCTAGGACCCTCATATCTGTCTTCAGCCTGTGTTTTACAACATGTTTTTCACATTCTACGGAGCCTAAGGGCATTAAAAATAGGTGCCACGGGTTTACAGAGGACAGTCAGAGTTTAAGTGGATTGTTGCAGTAAAACCTTCACAGTGCCATGATTAAGAGGAATCATTAAGACACGGCTCACCAAGCTGACTAAAATCAAAAAGACACTACGACACTAAATAGGACCCTAAATTATAATAACCTCAATCATTTCTTACTGCAGCCGTCTGAGATAACGTGCTCAAAGACAAGTGAACAAAGAAGAAAACGTAATCATTTCTACATCTTGAAAAACATTTATAACCATTGCAGCTGGAAAGAAATATTCATCCAAGAGTCCAAGTCACTAGAAATGCCACCCTCACCACATGTTAAATTGGTGGCCATGTGGTAACACGTCTAACCCATGTTTAGCTGTAATTTAAAGCGATATCTTGTTTAAGGTCTGGTTTGTGGTTTTCTGAAGCACTTGATCAAGTTAAAGAGCTATATTATGAATGAAAGCTGGGGACAGTCTGGCCATTCACAGTCACAGAGAACACTGCAGCAAAAAAATGAACACTTTGGCTATATACCTGTCCCATAGACCCAGCAGACAAACAGACAAACCTTCTACAACTAGAGAACCAAATCACCACTGTGTTGGGAGCAAACAGAAGAAAGTAAAACTCTCCTAATGGCAAACACACAAATGAAATACACTGTATTATGACACCTTGAGACATATGTGCAGAATGTTGTTGTTGTTGTTTTTGTTGTTGTTGTTGTTGTTGTTGTGAATAATTTGATCAAACAATATGGACAATTTCTGTTGGTAGCGTGAAAGAAAGTAATTGCACAAATAAAATTAATCCACCTTAAAAGTGATGATAGTTTTGTAAAAAGAAATCACTTAAAAAAGGCTTTATGAAAAGGCTTAAAGTAAAACATGTCGAAAAGTATTTGCATTTAAGTGGTTCTCTGCATCTTTTCAGTGTCTAAACCCATGTGACTAAAACCGTGAAGCAACATATTGACGATAATATATGTTCAGATGGATTAAATTCACCTCACATTTTATTCTTATATGTATTTTATAACCATGTCATAAAAAAATCATTAAATGTTAGATGTAGACTAAATATCTTTCCCCTAATTTATATAAGTTGTCAGACACCTCAGATATCCCAGTTGGTCTCCTCTTTTTCCCCTCCCTCCTGTTACGGTCAGTGCTCCATCAATCACATGGAGGATCACTGACTCTTGGTCAGATACAATCTACCCACTCTGCCCCACTGCCTTTCAGCAAAACTAACTTGGATAAGCTGGATTTCAATCAACATACAACAATGACGTGGTTACATATGGAAAACCCAAACATTTTATGGAAAACCCAAATTACATCAGAAAGTTTGATGTGGATTTCAATGGATTTTTTTTATGTTAAACTACTAAAAAGTTCAGTCCTGGTGGCTGTAATCTGTTTTACCTTTCAGAAGATAGAGCTCAACCACAGTGAAACATATGTAAAACGAAATGACGACTAATAATGGACTTGGATTCACTTTCGGTATTTGTTTGACTGTAACCACGTTATATTCTAAATTGTGCAATTTGGTACTGTACTAGCCTATATGATACCTGTTGCAAGGAATGACACATGATTCTCTTCCTCAACACATTGCAATGAATAGCTCAGAGGAAAGTCAGTCTAGTCTGATTTCCTAGTCGATAGCTGACAAACTCTCAGATGCTTTAAACTGAAAGCTCCTTAGGGCAAAACAAGCACTGAGTGGAAACAATGTGAGAGAGGATGATGGTTAATACTTCAATACCAGGAACAGTAGCTGCTTATCCTCTGGTGAAGGTAACACCATTTGGATGTTAGTCATTATCGAGAGGATAAGTATTTAGCATACCAATGAACTGGTAATCAGCAGACAAGATGTCAAAAAAAGTTTTCAAAACAAAACTCGGTGTCAGCTCGAAAATAAATAAATGGAACCAAACAAATGTAGCAATTAAAACTGAGAAAAGTACAAAAATCTATTATGAGATAACGTTTAAAATCGTTTAATCTGCGGTGGCAACGTGTTGGAAATGCCACGAAAAGAAAGAGACTCACCAAAAACTGTTTTTCCGCCATGCTTGGGAAGATCTCTTTCCAAGTGGGACCTTTTCCAGAAGGATGCCCGTCCTGTCCGCGCTGTCCGTACGCTCTCTGGAACTCGTCTTTGGGTGCTGGTTGTGAGGCTCAGACTCTCGCATGGGACTTTGCTCTTGTTTCTTGCTCTCGCGCTCTCTCTCTCCCTCTCTCCTCCAGTTCACTTGCTCTCGGTAGCTGGGCAGAAGTTGCGTCTGTGCACTGTGCTAATTCTCAGCTAATCCTGGAACTTTTCTATGCTGTGAAAGGAACATGTGACAAGGAGGAGGGGTGGAGGCAAAAAAAAACTGTTTAGTTCCTTGCCTTTTTTTTTTTTTTTTTTTTTTAATTTGTCATTTCATAATTAAATGTGACCTTGTTGTGTGCTTGCTGCTCCTTCCCATGCTATTTGTGACATTCCAGAGTGACTACTTTTCAGAGTTGACAATTTATGACAATTTAGGTGAAAAAAAAAAATTGTTCTTCATTATGAGACATAACAAAATGACAAATTATGAGGGAAAAAAAGTTGTTCTTCGCTACAAGACAAAACAAAGTAGTGCTGTATAAATACCCAGAGGGTACCTTGACTACATACTTGTTCTAAGATTAGAATTATTCCAAGATAAGACATCGTTGACTCTACTTATCATATGAAAAACAGTGTGCATTATATCATGGGAAATCTGGTAGCACGTTCAAATCTTAGATGCAAAACCACCTTTAGATAAAATCAAACAGTAATCTCTGTGTTTTGCTTAGTGTCTCAGTGGAGCAGCAGGAATTTATATACATTTTAATAAAATAAAGCAGCAACAAAAATTCATTGATTCACTCCAATTACTTCCCACGACTGTGCTTCTCGGGATGCTATGAAATTGGGCTGTAACTGTGTTGACAAAAATATCTACTTACATAAGTGTGTTTGCCCAAACCAATTACGAATACAAACATGCTGACATGTGACAGCCAATCAATCAATAGATGATCAAGTCATCATTATCAGATTATGAACCTCTGCAATCCCTTATGAGTTTCCATCTTTGCTAAATGATGAATGAAAAAGAATTATCTAACACAACGCAGCAGGTAAAATGGGTCTATTTCTATTCAGTTCTCAGGTAACAAATAAGCAACTGCTGTGTTTTAAATCATGTTGATATTTGTAGTGACGAGACAAGTATCCCATTTAACCTGACATCAGCAGTCGCTGTGAGTTGCAATAGACTGATTTACCATTGCTGGTACCCCAGACACCCAGAGTGTAACCAATATCTTGGTGTGAATACCAGGCATGCTCCCGTAAAGGCAATGAATGGGCCACAATTCAACTCTTGCCTCCTTATGAGTGTCAGTTATTTACTCCATTACAAAACAAAAGGCTTCAACGTTCATTTGCATAAATGATCTTATGGACTAACTTTTTTTTTTTTTATTTCCCTCATGTTAAAATAATCAAAGGTAAAATTAGGTTTCCGAGAGTTCCTTTTGTAGATTGAGAATATTAAACCATCAGCTTGAAAACAGTTGCTCTACAAGCACCATCTGCATTACAGCTCAGTCACCACTGTATTGAAAGCATGTTGTGAGGAAAAAAAAAGAGGTCTCCAAATATAGCTACTATTCAAATATGAAACACACACAAATGACCCACATCAGTCCCTGGCAACCACAGATCCCAGCTCAAGACAAAAAAGAATAAACTGAGTAGGATAAAAGCCAAGTCTTACCATCTTAGAGAGCTGTCATTCAATAGACACAGTACACAAAAGCGTGGATTTTTTGAGATGAAGAAACTGGCTTTTAAACACTCAAAACTATGTAAGAAATGACGTCAGTAGAAGGATAAACTCTTCAGAGCGAACCAATGACTGTTCTGTTTTCTCTCTCTAATTTCCCTCTTCTATGTACAGGAATGTTGCACCAGACCAAACGTCAAATCTTGTCGTAGTAAGTGGGAGGGGTCTACATGTGGAAAAGTACTAGACCCCTCTCTCCATACAATTTCCCATAACCTAAGGGACTTTAAATAAGGGAGGTGTCCTGCTTATCAGCTTTCATCTTGTCCATGCCAGTGCTGCCCTCTCCCTCCAAGGTTTGGGCAGCTGTTTACTCTAGTTTATCTTGATTATTTGTTGATGACAGATTGCCACTTCTTGTCTAGAACAAAGGTGCTCAAATCCAGTCCTGGAGAGTCAAAAGCCGTCTGCTTTTTGTTCACACCTCTTAATTAGAGGCTGATTTTTAGCTGAAAAACAGGTGAGTGTGCTGACAGACCATGTGTAGTTGGTTGCAAAGAAAAGCAGCGGGACTTTGGTCCTCCAAGACCAGATTTGGGCACCTGTACTCTAGAATGAATAGCTTTACATCATTACCGGTATTTGAACAAGGAAGTGGTCAAATCTACCACTTCACCCGAAAAGAAAAAAAAAAAAAAAGAAAAAAAAAAAAATACCAAGGCATTTTGTGGGAGAGGATCTGGACTCTCAAACACAGAACCTTAAAATGTCCCACATCTGAAATTGATTCTACTCACTGGATTACTGTAACATCCTTCACCATCCATCAATCTTATCCCCCCCCCCATATACTCCCTCTTTACCCCACTGACATACATGTTCATAAACTCATCGAAGCAAAGGGGTCAATGACTTCTCAACAGGAGCAACTGCAACTAAACAAGACAGCTGAGCATAAAAACTTAGGAAACCTGTTTGTGGTTAAGGAGGTGTGGCACAACCTTGCTTCTTACTCCATTTCACCTAGCAGGAGTTACGGGCATTGCAGATCATCTTTGTGGTATCCACCATTAGAGGGCAGTGATGCTAAAACTCTACTGAGTGGTACTCTCCTAGGGATGCATGATATTGGATTTTTGTCGATATTCGATATGCCTATATTTACAAACTCGACTGCCGATGCCGATACCGATATGTACACATCTGTTTTTTAATTTCACTGAAGAGAATATCAAGTCTCACCTGTACTAAAATTAACCTATTACTCTAATTGTGATGGCCTACTTAAACATACAGGCATAAAACATTTCCTTTGACTCTACCCTAAATGTATCCTTTTACAAATGTTGACATTTACTCATGAAAAATAAGGAAATCATTTCAACTTGGACTAGATGTAAATTATGCCACATTTATTTTATTAACGACGGCTAGGCACAGCTTACCGTGGCTCTGAATACATCGTCAGCCTGCGGAAGCCCACATCTTCCACCACGCTGAAAGGCTGCTCATCGAGAGCAATGAATTCAATGATTTTTTAAAGGGCTTTCACCTTTGGGTGAACGCCGCTATTTTTCTTAGCTTTGTCAAATGACTGAAGTAGAGGCTGCTGACAGGTTTTTGCGCTGGCGCCGTTTCTTCTTGCCAACTTTTCAGAAACTCTTCGTGGTGTCACGGATGACGGCTCTTAAGATGCGTAATTGAATTGGTGGTGTTAAAGGGGTGTGGCTTTACCCCTCCTCGCATCACTGATGCTTTACAAGCATTGCAAAGAGTAGTTCTGTTATCTGTTTCAGATAACTCGAAATACTGCCATGTAGCTGAAATGTTGAAGCTTGTTGCTGGTGCTTAAATAAACATTTAGCGTCATCGCGCATCTCCTTATCGGCCCGGCACGTAGGCGGAAATTTTCATATCTGCCGATGCCGATAATTAACTTCTCAAGTTTTTATTGGAATTAGCTGATGTTATCATAACACTCATATTTTTTTGTTGGTACCCATAACCAGAACATCACTATCTCTATCATTTAGATATTTATATAGCAAACACTCTTATAAAAAGTCATTTACAAATAGTCCATGAGTCAAGAGTTAGGATGTGACACCGGTGAAGAGTTTTGTTAAAACTTAACATTTCTTGACATTTGCTAAAACCTAACATCACTTAACATTACTTTTTAAAATGCCTTTCTTTCTATGGCCCATAGACATACTCAGTATCTTAGGAGTATTTATACATTTTCTGATAGAAACATAGTGGAAACAGAGCTGACCTCATTTGGGCTAGGTAGACCTGCATCAAAAACCACATTACTGCCAGACTGCAGTATTAGACAACAGTACCTGTCTGCAGAGCCATAGTTTTATGCCTAACAGCAGTTTCACACCAGCGCTGACACTTTCCGGTTAGGGTGAGGGTTACGGTTAGGGTTTAGGGTTAGGGTTACGGTTAGACAATTGGCCAAAATCTGCCGATATGAAACTGCTGGCATGAAACTACGACTCTGCAGTCAGACCCCTCTCGTACTAAAAGGTGTACTGCGGTGTTGAGCCCGTCACCGCCATTACCGTTGTAACAGCCCCACCCCCTTATCTGAGAACACTGCCATCCTCATGCAGCTTTTGCATTGGTCTGTGGCCTTGTCTATATGTATTCGCATATTTTCGAAAACTCACTTTTTCTATCAGTTTTGAAAAGGATCATGTTCACAGTACACAGTTGTTGTTTTTTTAATCTCTCCACACAAGAACGAGAAAAGGATTCTGAAACGCCCATACCTCTGCAGTGAACATATACTAGCAAGCACATCACGTCCTAACCTTCTGGTCGACGGACCAATCAAATCAGTCGAGAGGACTGGCACTGAGGATAAGAGGTTTGCAAGTCTGGTGTTGAAAACTAGTGAGCAACTGCAACTGTCAACAAATAATGTTGTGGAGGAAAACATTCAATGTATGATAACAGCCGTCTATACCAATGCTTTTGAACTATAATGCTTAACAAAACTCACTTTTTAAATGTGTCTAATAACTAATTCTTTAGTTTTGTCTTTTGAAAGCGATAAAACAGTAGAAACGATGTTTCTTGTTGCAAAGCCAAATGTGTCATCGCCAGTTTGGGCACCTTTTGGGGTTTGAACCCAATGACAAGAGGGAACCTGCCAATTTAGAGGAGGCAGTATGTTGCATTTGTGGTAAAAAGGTATCAGTGAAGCGAGCTAAAGCCAGGTTCAGACCACACAACTTTAAAAGTTCTAAAATCGTGGGACCACTCAAATTACACAACGTTCTTTCCTGTAATCTGATGTCTTGTTGACGTTGTGGTGCGCACGCTCCACAACTAGCGCAGACATGCGTTCACAAATTACAAGATCTGTCACCTGGGAGGGATCCCCGGCAGAGTATTTTATCCCTGTACTCGTGATACAACACGCGAGAAGTGAAACACAAAAAGCGTTTATTTTCTTGCGACGTTGCGAGCCAGACAAGGAGGTAAGTGGCAGTGGACCCATTGCTTAAAGCATCTTTGTTTTTTACTGGCAATGGCAGGTGAATAGATGCTGTCAAGTGTCGATTTCAACATAGTAAGGGACAAATAACATCAAATGAATGAATAATTAAACACGGGGAGGTTTGGCTGCAGTATTACCACAAACCGCAAGGTTTGCATTCTTTGAATACCGCGGTAAGGAAGTTTCTGTACCGCAGCAACCCTAGCTAGGTACCTTTTAGTTGTCAAGACAATGCCAGTAGAACACAAAACTACCTCCCCACCCCACCTAGTGTGTCAAAGGAAGCTAAGATATATAACCACAAACACGCTGGAAGGGTTCTTGTATTCCCCTGCAAGAGGGTCTATGTGAATGTACAAAACAAACTGACGTGAAACATTAACTTTTAGAGTCCGAGGAGGGGTCAGAGGTTATTTAAATAATGGATCTTTAAAAATACTGTCATTGTGGAACAATCCAAAAATTCTTTTTGATACAATTTCCTTATGTTAACAACCCATTCAACATGTCAGTTCTCTCTGGCTGACGCTGCATTCCATCAGGACGATGTGTAAATAAATCATTTAAATCTATATATGTTGTTGCACAAATCACTAAGAATTCAAACTTATTTTAAATAGTACAGTTAGGCTTTTGGTATTAATTATTTCCTCATCCATTCGATAGTTCACTTGCACTTTAACTTAACTAAATGGAGTCTAAGCCCTTTCTGTAGGTGGCTGACACAACCACTTTCTTAAGGAGACTCTATAGCCACATGATACAGGGTGCTGTTCTTCATTTGCTCCACCCTAGAGAGATAAGTGTGGGGGGCCCTCAGTTTGTCTATGTTTGCCTTCCCTTACTAGTCATAGCAAACATTCATTCGCCCCTGAAGACAACCAGTCATAAAGTCTCTGAGGTAATACACCTCCGAGTATCAGACCTAATAACAGTGATGAGGTACTACATTCAAGATAAGCCATTTGTCTCATAGTCATCTCCTTAGTTTAAAACTAACAGAAGAAGTAAACACAACAGCAGTCTAAAGCAAAAGCAAAACCTGAAACCCAAAACCAGAGGGGTGTGGTCTTAACTCTTTGACCCCACTGATATGGCTGTAGTTCACAACACCACAACTTTTAACATGTTATCTTAAATAACCTTTCTTTCTGTACAAGGGTCAAAGAGACCTTTTGTAAAGCACATTACATTTTAGACCAAATCACTTAAAAGATTCATTCTTTGTCACACCATTGTATACACCACTGTCTGTTTTGATTAACTGTCTGGTTCCTCTTGGTATTTTCCAGTTGATTCATACGTCATCTAGAATATAGAAACTACCCTCTTTGTATAATGTTGTCCGAAAATAGGTCTTTCATTTCTTAATTCAATGGCAAAATAATAGACTACACTTATGTTGTAGGATAATCAAAAGCTGAGTTTTGCATTGAAAAGAGCTCAGTATTTCTAGGTTTTACAAGACCATTCCACCACTATCCACAATTATGACACACGTACGCATTCATGTGCAAAGGCAGCACATATTTCAACTTGATTTGTGGCATGAGGCCATGACACCAAGAGGGCAACCATGATCTATCAGTGGAAACTTATACAGTAGGTGACAGGTGCAGCTCTCAATAGAAGTCTCCAGAGGCAAAACTCAGTTGTCACAATTCAAGTGTTCACGATGTCTGGAGACTCTGTGATGTGAAATGCTTCTTTAGCCCCATGTACCTAAAGAAATAACTTAAAGTTGATGTTTTATCTCCACCACAAACTGACTTTTGGAATTTTAAGGAGACTGAATACCACAGGAAAGTGGATAAACTCCTCTTTGTCACTTGAATCAATGTTCTAGTTTCAAAGTTCTCCAAATCTCCTCCTGGAAATCCAGAATCCTGCTGGTTTTCGGATCACCAAAACACCATAGTCTTTGATTGGGTGAAGAGTGAACACATCTGTTTCTCAGGTAAAAAAGAACCTCTTGTTATGAGATAAAGACAAAAACCATGTGTCTATGAAAGCAATGTATGAATCCCCTTGTGCGTGAAGTTAGTTGACGAGTAACATCTCTGCATTGGGGCATGTACCTATCGGTTGCTATTAACATCTAAACAGACAGAAAACACTAAAATGCATGGTCATTACTGATTCATCCGGCAAGCCAAAAACATCTGATGTGTGGAACTTCATCTGGTCAAGTCTCTGATATGACAGTGCTGACGCTGACAGAATTGAGCAGAATTTTATGATCTATTTTATACATTCTTCTTCTTTTATTCTGGATATTAATCATTTTCATATCTTCACAGATATTTCATATCTGTTAGAATCTGCCAGGGACATGAGCTGTTGACATCATCCAGATCACAGAAAAGGTTAAATAAAGATCAACTAATACATTTCAGATTTGTTAGTGTCTGTGGTTTTCAATTAGGTATTTCCCTTATGTTGCAGACTGGACCTCAAAAGAGGAATTGAATTCTGTTTTGGAGATTACAAATGACATCATGTCCAAAGTGAAGAATTCTTCCCACCGCTTCATTCCACGTGATCATTCAGCCATTGAAAAAATATTATAAACATCAAAAGTCAGTCCCGTGGACTCAAAGGCGAGGAGTGTGGACAAAGCTGGCCAGGAAATTCACTGTTTTTATTTTCGGTCTGATGAGGACGGCATGTGGTGGGGGAAGGGGGGGGTGGGGTGGGCTTAATGCTTTGAGACAATTACAAAAATAGCCATGGGGCATTTCCAAAATGCACATATTTAAGCAAGTACTTCAATTAATACAACGGAAATACTTGTTTTCTTGCTCGTTTCAATACATTTTTTTTTACACTAAACATGTTTAATTAGATCTGCAGGTAATTACAAAGTAAAATGCAATACATTTTATATTGTACAGAAAAACTCAGCTTGATTTACAGGCCACATGCACTGCAAGAGTTTATCACAATCATATGCTAAACAGCTCATTTAAATAATAAGTACAGTGACCAAACCTTCTAAAAAAAAGACTTATACAATAGTTGTACTTCTAACATAACACACTGTTCTCTCCTTTCCACTGCCTCACATCAAACTCAAATGGAAATTCAGAATCCTTTATCCATTACATAAAGCAGAGGATAATCTTATTTATATATATGGAGATTTTCACAGAATGGCAATTAACTCCAGTCTGATAAGCAGGCTGAACATTCAAGGTGATGTTCCAGAGAACACAATACGCTGAGTCTCTTCAGACCCTACATCCTCCGCTATTCTGGCACCTCACTGTACACCATTCTCAAAACAAAACCAAATAGTTTTATGGGTCCATGCAAGCCCTGTGGACATAACAGTGGCCCCACAGTGGTCTAATTTTAGCCCTATGAGAATGTTCCTCAATGCTTTATAACACTGTTTTGTGCCTCTTCCATTGTACATCACTGATGTGTTTTGATGTTAAATAGCATATTTTATATAATTAATTATGCAAAATAACTTCTAATCGACCACTTTGCGTAATGTTTCAGTACAAATACAACAGGAAACAAATGCACTTAAAAGTGTTTACATGTTTACACGCAAACCTCTTCAGTTAAATTCTTTAGTTTTCTGTAACCAAGTCCCTTTTGTGAAAACAAGGTAAAACTTACTGAACCTCTGAACTTACTGAAACTTCGCTCTAGACTACTTCTCCTTTGTAAAGTGGCAAAACCACCAAAAGACAAAATATTACTCATAAGAGGGGAGTTTAAATGTTGCCCTTTAAATTACACTTCAGTGACTGCCACTTCATTCACTTCCTCCTTTGCAAAACAGGATGTGAACACATGTTTATAGTTGTATAAGGCTAAAGAGAAAACGGTAACTACATCGCTTACGCTTTTCACACTTGCGCTCACGTTACGGTCGTCCACGGCACGGTTTTCCATTGCCCCGTCTACTCGCCGCAACTTTGTCGAAAACGCACATCTTCAAACGTGTGCACACAAATTAGAGCCAGATGTGGCAATGAGTTTTAAACCTGCTGCATGCACTCAGCAATTACTCTCCGCTGGATCCCCTCAGTAATAAAAACCATCTCAGCATGTGCGCGCTGTCAGTATTTGTACATGATGAATGGGCCTTGACTAGAAAAGACTAGAACAATCCGTGTTACATCATCGCAAGAGTCTCTGTTTAAGACTGCACCTCAGCGCTACCTCAGTGAGAAGCGTGCAAGAACAAGACAAGAGATGTAACAAACGAGGTCTAGTTTCAGAAGTTTCAACAAACTTTGATGTGCTGTTGTCTGTGACATCGAGACACTTTGTGGACTCATTTCCTGTGTTGGATATGCTCATTGATCTGGATTTTTTTTTCTTTTTTGCGCAGCCCCCAGATTTCTGTCGCTTTTGATTTTAAAAGTCTGGTGGCAACACAAAAATACTGATGTTGGTCTTCACAACTCTTATCATACCCTCACCAACCGTTCAGTCGCTGGGCCGTAGCTTTCTATGAAAAACTGACTTCTGTCTCTTTTTTGTAGCTTAAAAATTATACAGAGCTTTAATTAGCAATGATCATGGCAAAGAAGTTCCCTGACAAATCTTTAAAAGCTGTCTTGGACTTAAGTGAAGATCTGACTTTTAATGTCACTAGAAAATACAGAAAACAGCAGTTCACTGAATGACATTTTTTTGATGTTTTGCATCAAGAGGAAGACAACCGATCATAATGGAGTGCACAAAACAGGGAAGGTTAAAGAGACGAGATGATCAAACTTCCTGTAAATGACACACATTTCATTTTCTCAGATACTCTGACAGCTACATTAGACTCTTGGTAGTTTTGGTGGTATCTAATAGCCTTCAGAAAACAGGTGGAGAAAAAAAAAAACTGCGACCAGTGTATTACACCAGTTCATGACACTGGACCTCAGCCGCATACTTTACACTGAATAAATAATTCACCACTTTGAGGAAGACTGAAAAATGGTCAAGAGTGACCAATCACAAACAAGGACTGAACTAAAACATAAACAACAGCCATTTCATTTTCATCCAAACTCGAGCTAATGTTCGTGCACTCTTTTCAAGAAGACTAAATTAGAAGTATTTTCACAGCGTTCGGATGAGCAGTTGGCTCAGATTGGAGGAAGAGATGTGCGGAGAGCACATTAAGAGAGAACTGTAAGTTTAGTGACTCCTAAATCCTAAACTGATCAAAGTGATTATTTAGTTTTAAGTTCGTCAGAGAGAATGCAAACACAGAAGATTACAAAGCGTATAGTTCTTCACTCTTTTTTGTGAGCGATAGTGTTTAGATGGTCACTCACTGAGAGAGAAAAAAAAAAACCCATCTCTTAAAGACATTCCACAGAGAAAAAGAACGGAACGCTGAGACAACTGAGATGCAAAATTCATCTTTTGTCTTACCTCCAGCCCATCCTCTGACGCCCTGTTTAGAAACAATGGGCTTCATTCTTTACATAAATCTACAAATGTTGTTTATGTTGAATGTTTAAGAGTGACATTTTGTGTGTAAAAAGGGGGGGGGGATTACACATTTACATTAACAAAGGCAACATTGACCTCTGGGGGTAATATCTCTTAACAACATGGCATATAGGCCTGCCATGACCTTTAAATTTCGAGATATCTGCAGAAGATAAAAGTTCTACTTTCGGCCACAAATAAATAATGATAATAATAAAAATAACCATCACTCCAACTTGTAAGAATGTATGTTCATTCAATTCCTATAAAACAGAGACTCAAAGCAAGCTCTGTGACTAAGGCCAGTCTGTTCAGAGCAGGTTTAACTGGACCCTGTTAAAACTTCTAGACATTTATGTTGATAAACTCAAATCTACATATTAATTGGTGGCCTTTTTACTATAATACCTTAAGTGGCTTCTTAACCCAGCCTTTAGGGGGAGTGAAGATGCACATATCAGGTTTGACAAGTCTGTTTGTGTTTGCTGTCTTAGTTTTGATTTGAGCACTGCAAGAAATCTTGACGGGAACTGTCAGAGTCTCTATTGGAATGGTGATGAACAGGTTCCTCATTAAAGGAAACGAGATGCAAATGCCAGTGTGGACCCTGAAAAAAAAATCAACTGCAAACGTACTGACGGAAGAATGACATAACGGAGAGACACCGAACATTCAGACACAATATCAGCTCAACACCAGTAGCTACCTGTAGTCTTAGACCACTCTAGGTCCCCCTCCACCGATCTGTAGTTTAAACTGTGGTCATTTGCCACGTGTTTAGCGAAGACTGCATGCATTATGCTATAGGTGGACGTTATCCGGTAACTGATAATCGACACCATTCCTTTCAGTTTTTCACTGAAACAAATTAGTTTCCCTCGCACAATTACAACTCAGAAGAAGAGAGATAAATTAATAAATAGATTTTTTTAAGAAAAAAAATCAGGAAGTAAGAACACAGCGAAACTTCTATCGATTTCACTGGCATATCTCAACGACAGTTCCTTGGAATTTGACATATACAAACACGAAGCAGCCAAAACTACACATATGTCTGCCAGGAGCTTCATCATAATATTCACTTTTTGTTCATTCGTGTTGTTAAAAAAACACGACACTTTGCTGTTGTAGAAAGTTTACATTAAAGAGAAGCAGAGAATTAGAGACCAATAGGCGAATAAGCTAATAAAGGGAAAGGAAATGTATTAACAGTCAATTGATTTCACTCTTACCATTTAATTGCCCTCCAACCTGTTTCGATGGATGTAGGTTCTACCGATGGTAAGAACCTTTAAGTTGCATCACCTAACAGTTTTCCTGTCCAGGGCTGCTACAAGGGTCCTCCTCTTTTATAACCCAGACCCTCCCTCTTTGTTAAAACCAGAATATTTTCTGTACATGTTCAAGACATTTAGCACCGCCTCCTGGTCAAGGACCTCCCATTTATGCGAATAACTATTTGGCTCACTACCAAACATTTATGAGCTTATGTAGTTGTTCAGTGTCGGCATGTCTAATTGGTTAATCACAAATAGCGCCGACACTGGATGTAATCCATTCTTACATTGCAATGCATGCGTCACAATGAGATAGTTCTGCAGCCCTGTTACCAAAGAGAATAAAACACACACATACACAAAAAAATCATCATCCCTTTATGCTCAGTAGACAGGAGCCTTGCTGCTGTTTATGAACGAGTCTTATGAAAGATTTGTTGATTTATCTCTGACGAAACCGACTGATGAGTCTGAAGATAAATATGTTAGCTCAGATTTGTTGAAGCTGATGCGAAAGTGATCGCGAATAATCCCATGAGCAAATCATGTGATTAAGAGTGACTGTGCGATCGTAGTAAAACACTATTTTACCCTTGGTGTGCACGTGCTGTACAGTATGATAGATACGTCTCCTAGACAATAGCTGCACTGATACTGAAGTGATGCATGTGCACATTTGAAAAATACGATTCCTCAACCACCACAATTCAGTCTCAAAATGTGGATGAAGCAAAAGACAATCTACTCCGCAAACATATCCTGCAAAACACATGAATTTTTATGATGAATGAGGACAGTGTGTTTGGGGGGAGGAAAGGATGGATGGTAGCATCTTCATGGGTGGAATGTGACCACGAAAAACCTGTAAGAATAAAACCTCGTGACTATATGAGTGAAATGAACACACAACACGGAAGAAACGTGGGATGCGACATCGTTACCTTTTATTTCCACTGAGATGTCATAACACAAGAGAAGCACAGGTTGAACGAGTTTCTGCTCCTCTGTCCGCTGAGCTGTGTGGAGAGGGCGGTTTTACTTTCATTTAGAAGGCAATAGAACATTCGCCGTGTGGTTAACAGATAGTACAACCTATGCGGTCGTGGTGTCAGAACCTGTACAGCGTCGTCCTACAAACAGAGAAGTAAATGATTTACGCTTATCAAGTTCCGTTTCCCGTTTTATTAGTTGTTTTCCATATTATTATTCATAATTGTAGATCTGGTTAAAAGAGTGTTGAAGAACAGAAGCAGGAAGAGACAACATACAATGAGAGAGAGAGAGAGATAGAGAGAGAGAGAGAGAGAACGTGCTTTTTTACTTTTATCAAGTGCCATCTAAATACATAAGAGGCAAAAGAAACAGCAGCATAATGAATCATTACGTACGTGTAGAAGTCCAGTTCAATGGTAAAGATTATTGAGCTCCTCTATCACTCAGGTGTTTCGGCTGGCTATTTTAATATTATTTTGACTGTAATGTAATGTACCGGAAAAATACCAGCAGTCTTCCCCTTTCCAAAACAGGATGACTCATACCGTGTAACAGAGGAGCATGAATCAGAGATCGGCCAACAATGCGATAAGAAAGAGGTTTTTCAAAAAAAATGTTACACTGTCAGTTGCCTGTAAACGCGAAAGGCTCAAAAACTGCTTCCGAAGAATGACTACGCTTGCGATTAAATCTGATAAGGGAATAAGACGTACAAACAAGGCCATATAAAGCACCAAAACCTTCAATTTGATCATTAAAGGTTATTTTTCATTACATATCACATTTCAGATAACCTCTGGATGTTCAAAAATCAGCAGTTGAAAGATGGACAACTACTTTAAAATAATCTGCCTGTCTAGAAATATGACCTCAAGCTCTTACGTACATCCAAAACTCAATTTTCGGTGCGAGAGGTAAACTTGAGGTTCCTCTCTAAAATCCATGAGTGAAAATTGAAATTTTGATTCATTGTTGACCATCTTTAAAGGTCTTTACCTAGAGTCTGTTAATGGCTTTGGATCTAATCATAGTGCAAGTCATTAAAGCTGTTTCGCATTCAAACATCAGGAATAACCCACTACCCTATGATTACTGCTCTATTAATACCAAGAGCACAACCGTACTTTAGACTGAGTTTCTCCTAGAATGCTCATGCAGTAAAAGTGAAGGCGATACACTGATGCAGAGGTGTATGTACAAGAAATCCACAATTGCTACGACAAGAGTTCATGACTTAGGCCTATACTACTGATAGTGATTTTGTTTGCTGACATTGCTGAACTGGGAGTAATCAGACAGAGTATAGCAGGGAGAAGGTAAAGATGCCTGTGTTGTGTAAATATAATTCTCAGCATAGCAGAGCTTCCATGACTACTCACCTGGTTGTGATCTCCAGACTGCATGGGTGAGAACAATCAAGCATACACTTTCAGTTCACCACTGGGAGCTGTCGTGTGAGTTATGTAATAGAAAACAGTTCATTGCGGAAAATGGAAGGAATCAAAATAAAGAACATTACTAATGTTGCAAATCCATTACTAATTTAATCATCGCTGCGTGTGTGTGTGTGTGTGTGTGTGTGTGTGTGTGTGTGTGTGTGTAAAACTGAGGACGGCAGACAAACATAAACCATTGCTGTTTGTTCTTTATGAGAAGTGATCTCAGATGTTTCTCAGTGGTAAAACAAAGTAAATCTATCTACTATTTATCTGCATGAAGTATTAAGAAACATAATCCACCTGCTTGCTCTGACATTTGTGCATTTATTTTATACATTAAGAATAACATTCATGCTCGAAAAAGCATTTCATACGTTTTTAAATCACCATGGCCTGGACTGTGGCATCTCTACGCGTGTTGTAGGTGACGACTGCCCTCATGTGGTTGACATTGGAACTTGCTGCTCACTACAACAAACCACAGTATCTCACTCCAGGGACGCTTAATCATCAAAGGAATAAAAATATACAGAAACTCCCCTACTTTGGCACATTTTCTATTTTCAGTATTACTAGATAAAAAAAACACAATTTCTTAGACAGAATTCGAAAGAATTATCGTACACGTTTAAGCTAATTATATTAGTTAGTCAGTTAGTTTGAGTTTTTCGTTTTAATTTTAGAATTGATTCAGTGCAATATTTAAAAAACCCGTCGTATTTCATAAACTACGGCTTATATATTTTACTCACAATCGTTTTGTTTTTGTTTTTTGGCCACGTTTTTGTTGTCTTGGGTTACTGATCCAGCAAGTGTGGTGATGCAGTTCCGTGAAGGACCAATAGGGGGTGATCTCAAGGGGGGTTTTTTGTCTCCCGCAACACTGTAGTTGCACTATTAAACATTATGGCTGTAAATAATATTTACAATTACCATGTATCCCTCCTGTTATCCAGTTCGAGACCGAGTTTCACTGAATGAGTAAGTGAGTGAGTGAGTCAATTATAAATACCTACAGTCCATTCACATTTTCATTACAATCAATTCCATTTGACTATCATTTAAATATCAATAAACTTCAGTGTGTTCTAAAGAAAAATTACTATCACGAATCAGGTTTATAACAATAACAGAACAGTTGGTAACCATAAGTTAATCATGAAATGTATATGCTTATTCTGATAATGGTATAGAAATTTCCTGACTCTGGCAAGCTGAATGAATGCTTTACAAATCTTTTGTATACAAAATTTGGAAAATGAATTTTTACCGCAGTGAATAGTGAATGCCCTTGTTAAAGAAGAGGTAACTTTTTTCTTTTAAAAACTGATGCTTCTATTTTAAAGCCAACAGAAATAAATATGCGAAATACATAAACAAAATACTTAAGATACTGCATTTTGACCTCTCATAGGTCTCCGATTTTACTGGGATACGAAAATGATGTTTTAGAACTGGTTGTCAGCCATTGCAAGTAAGGAGATAGTCATATAATTTAATGCCAGTGATTGGATGCCAGTCTCTACACGTGAGTCAATAACCCAGAGGTTTAAGAAAACTAGATCAGCAGCATTGCTTTCCCACAGGCAAAAAGAGACAGATTGTTTGGAGACCAAGACACAGCACTTGCTTTAAACTGCTTTTTATTGAAACTTTTTATGTGTTGGGAAAAAGGCTACCATCCAGTGCAATGTCTATACCAACAGGTTTGGGGAAGGTGTGTCACAGAACAGCAATAATGATAATGGGTGGAAACCATCAGTGTTAATAAATGTTTGGAACTTACTGCTAGCACTGTAACCAGCTTTGACGGGACAAAATCCACTGTCTTTTGCCACGGCCAGCGGTGCTATGTTTGCATGATTGTTTTGGAAAAAGAACATTGTACTCAAGGTAAAGACCACTGGAGGATTTTTTTATCATATGGATTGGTTTCATATCTGGAGGGTATTCCAAGTATGTGGTTTAGTGACTAACCCAGCTAAGTTACACCAGAGTAAGTAGCAAAACCCCTAATAGAAGAGCCCTATGGTTTCATTCTCCTAGCAAAACAAAGTCACAGGGCTCCTCTATTACAAGGTTTACTACTTTGAGTTAACTTAGCTGGGTTAGTCACTAAACCACATACTTGGAATTATCCCCCTGGTGATTCTGATACTGCTATTAAGGTTATCAAAGTCTTGGAACACCATCAAATATAAGATCAGACATTTTAGCTGAATGTTTGATTTTCTTTTCCTGAAAATTGAAAGCAAGCCACTTGGATCTAGCATGACAGTTAATTGAAGCATACCTACATTAAGCCAAGAAATGATTGTCTGACTGAAACATTGACATTTCACAATGGCACTCCATAATCAAACCCAGCCGAGAGTGTGTGTTTAGAAGCCGCAGATCAAAAAAAATATTAAAAGACTTTGTAATATTATGCATTTGTAAATGTCTTGATATTGAAATCTCGTGTAACAGTGCTATACATTATGAAATGTATTTATATTTTCTTTTCTTTTGAAATTTGTATCAAAACATTTCCAATTTATATTTGAGCTACGCTTGCAAGTGTGACGATTGCTGAGGCAAATGTGATTGGTGAAGGGGAATGTTTGTCTGCAAACTTACAGCAGGGGGCGACATATACTATGCTTAGGTGTCTTGGGTGGTATCACCCAATCATCCACTGTTTGATGAAGTGACCTAACATGGCATTTGGCAATATTAATAGGAATGTATTATACTTTTGTTTTACAGTGTGTCATGCTATATTTATGGTTGGTTGGAGAAGGAACCCCAATGGGAAAGGTAATGTTTACATTCTGTTGGTCAACTTTTAGAATCAGCAGCTATCTAGATATTAACATTTCAAACTAGTTTCTATTTATAGTTTTCTCCAGTGATTTTTGATTGTTGATAGCTTCTCGAGACAGTTGCATGATGACACACAGACATTAAACAGGCCCCTATTTAACGCTCGTGTGTAATGCCAATAAAATTAAAAGTACTGTAGTATCCCTATCTATTGTACAGGAAATTCACAACAAGATAAAACAACAACAAAAACAAGAAAAAAAGTAGTCATTTCAACAAGATATTTCTTTTTCTCTTTTATTTTGAATAAAAAATTTTGGGTGTTGAGAGTAACACTCTTGTTCTCTTGAACAGTTACAGAAAGCAGTCTTACCCAGGATACAAGCTATTGCACTCAACTGTAATACCTGGCTATTATACAACTGGGATGATGATAAATTTATTTTCATTCAAGTATGTAGATTAAAAGCTTTCACTTACAAAACTTCATCATCACCATTAATTTGGTAACTTATAAAATGCTTAACATACATATGGCGCATCAGTGAAAGATTGTTCTAGTACCTGATACTCAGTTATTGGAATTCTCTGTGCCAAGTGAGAAAAGGTTTGAAATGTTCAGTATACAACTCAAACTTCGGAGAGTAGAGCAAGTGGCCTACTGCATTCTACTCAAGGCACAAGATGCACATATTCCCTGATTTACAGCCGATATACAAAATCTCGTATGAACACAGATTGAAAAATATAACAATAAAAATGCAATATATATATATATATACACAAAAATATGGGGTCCTGCCCTGTCTCGTTATATACAGCCGATGTCGCCACCTGTGTCAGAACTAAACAATTAACTTCATCGACTGCAGAACATGGATCTCATTTCCTTAAATACTGACATAATTTAGAATCCGTGATAATATTGCCATTGGTGTTGTTGAAATATTGTCGTTTATATTGTTGAAATATTGTACAACAATAGCAATATAAAATCTTTTCATCGCACAAAATACGATTTAAATGTCCATTCCCTAACCACCCCCTGTTACCCCCGGTATTTACATATGCCTCTTCATGTGCAGAGCCAGATGGTCTGATCGGGAGAAAGCCCTTTCGCACAGATGGCACTGAAACGGCCTGTGTCCGGTGTGTTTCCTGTAGTGACGCGTCAGCTCGTCAGATCTGGCAAATTTCCAACCACAACCTTCCCAGCTGCAATGGTAAGGTTTCTCACCTGTGAATGAAAGGTACAAAAAAAAGAAAAGAAAAGAAAAGAAAAATCAGGATTACTTCAACTGTAACTCAGTACACAAAGCATTCTCTCGTTAAGTTTCAGTCTGATCCATATCATACTTCATGATAACTCATAACGTACCTGTGTGTGTTCGCATGTGGGCTTTCAGGTGAGAGCTCTTAGTATATGTTTTTCCACATCCAGGGAACTCGCAGTTGTGCGTTGCAGTGCGTTTCCTTGCCCATGAGCGACGGCCTCGTTTTGGTTTGCTGTCCTCGGGAGAGAAAAATTCCAAGAGCGGTGATGATGGTGGTGTCAACATCATACCTGGCATGGGCGGATGATGTGCACGCAAGGGTTCCCTGAACATACCATACTGTCCGTGATACTGCTGCCCACCTTGGTGTTGAGGGTACTGTGGCGGATAGTGCGCCCCATTCACGTATTGCTGTTGGTGGCCTATGTGAAGGTGGTGAGAGTTCATTTCTGCCAGGTGACAGTCCTTCCGTCCCAGTATATCACGGGGCATACTTTGTTGCATACCGTGATGCACAAACCCTTGCATGGGGAGCTGGCTCGGCGTGTGAGCACTGTGCTGGGGTTTTTGTTCATACAAGTGCCCCGCGAAGCCGTTTGCCATCATACAAGACTGCTCGTGGGTCTCTGTTTTGATTTTGTATCCCAAATGACTGACACTGGTTACAGATAAGTGCATAGGGTTTCCTGTATCCAGCGCCCTCAGTTCCGTATATTCCCGCCTGTCCACTGGTCTTTTCAGGTTGTATTCTGGCTGTGAGTCCGCTTGGTAACTCATGTCCGGGGTGAGCAGCTCCGCGACCAAGCTGTGACCAGAACAGGTGGAAAAGTTGCCGCCAGCATATGTGTTGGGCGTAGGGTGAGAACCGTCGCTGTCGTACATTGTGCTGCAACTCTCTGGAGATTCTGGTAACGGATACGCGGTTGGTTGTTGAGAAGAGTTGTTCCCATTATCTGATGTAATAGAGTTAGATAAAATAAACTCTAGATCCAGAAATTTTGAAAGCTCGTCTTCATCCTTGTTCAAAGGAGGGGACTCAACCACACTGAACTCCACTTGAATAAGGGGTTTCATCTCCTCACCTGTTGGACTGGTTTTGGTCTGATCAATATTCCAGTTCTGTGAAAGAAAAGTTTTCAGTTACTTCATGAATCTACAATACTCAAACATTGATTTAATCGCATTTATTTAATGTATACGTGCATGCAACGTGTCTAGTAGCTAACAAAAGGAAATGTCAAGTGAGTGAAGTTTTTTGCTATTACAAACAGCGCAAAAAGTAGAGGTTACCATAAATACTTACATTGACAATTTCTGTTTGCTTTTCCTCCAGGGTTTGATTGCTTGAAAATGTAACTATCGACGGCAGCATCGCTTCAGCGAGAGCCATCGCAAAAGCTTGACACAAATTCACAAAGTTATCACTTTGCTCTGTTCTATTCACAAGACTCGGGGCATACGTTTCTACCTGCTGATCCCGTGTTTTGGAGGCTTTTATGTCAGCCATCGCAAGCTCCCTGCTCGATAGACACGCCTTCTTTCCCATGCCTGCCAATGAGAAACGTTACCGTGCGGGTATGCCCTACGTGTCGTCTACAATCAAACTGCATGTCACTCAAATTCAGTAATTAAGGTGCAATTTCGTTTGTCAGCAAAAAAGTCAACCGTACAGTCTGAAAGTTGTCCAAAGCAAAAACAAACAAACAAAAATAAAATCAAGACCACTATTTTTTCAGCCAGCAAGGAGCTCTGCACAATCATTGTGCAGATGAAAAAATATATATATATATCAGTTGTTCTACAATCAGCGTGATCTGTGACTAAAAAGCACAGTCGCACTACCACCAAAACAACTGAATATGATGATGATAATAATAATAATAATAATAATAATAATAATAATAATAATAATAATAATAGTAATCGTTATCATCATCAACATCCACATTATATAACAATAATAACTGTATAATAACCACAATAATCATAGCAATAATAATCACAACCAGTTGTTATGGGTGCCTCATCATCTAAAATGTCCCACAAAAATTGTTTGAGATACCATAGGGGGCGCTGTAAACCATTATGCAAATTCAGTCACTTAAATTCAATACACGTTAATCGATCCTACGTCTCAATATGTACAGGTTTCCAAACTCGTAATCTTCACATTCTTGGGATACTTTTACATGCCACTGTAATATTAAAATATCTTGCAGCTCGACATAGCAATATATACATACCACGTAAAACAGTATTGTTTTCCCGTGGATACGAACCCTTCAGCACATTTACATTAGTGGAGCCAAGTCCCGAGTTTCGCTTCACCAATATACACTAGTAATTCTTTTGATACTTAAATCGTCTTTAGCAGTATCCAAAGGTGAATGGGGCTCTGGACCTGATATTAATTTGCCTAGACAAAATCCCTCACTGTTTAACATTTAAATAAATACCTGTGATATCTCAGACCCATCGAAACAACATGATAATCGTAATGTTAAACAATGAGGCTACATTCTCGCTAATGATCTTTGTGTCAATAGATCTCTCGATCTGTTGATTGTTATGCAAACAAAATGCCTGAATATTCCCTTGAATATCAGCTCCAAGCCAAGACAGAACAGGTCCAATTGGATTCCCTTAACAATTCACAGGTAGCGCAAAGTCACCATGAAATACAAGGTTGGCTATGAAATAAATGAAATAGCCTATAACCTAAAACATTTATAAAATGAAAAAAGGGATTAACGAGGTATCAATAAATGGGGCTGCAGGTAATAATTTACTCGATTTAAAAAATGAGAGAACTTTTGACTCAGTAGCATGTCAGTATTAATAAATAACTACCCGTGGCCTTTAAATGTTTATAAATAAGTATATTTTCAAAGTATTTGAAACGCATTGAAAATTAATGTTGCACACGGACAGAGTCTGAGTGTTTGCATACCACTGTCTCGTCATCGACATCGTTTTATTTTTCAATTGTGGAATAAAATACCTTTAAAATTAGAATTCTGTGGCAAGGGCTCAGACTAAAATGAATTCCAGCATATATCGATAAGGTACAGCATATTTCGACAGCGAAGTTGTGGGCTAAGCAGAGTGTGCTTAAAACACTGATAGCTCTCACGGATGTTCCACTATCATAGACCAACTGCGCTTAGGTCCGCTGACTCCCGCTGAATCCTGCGAAATGGATTGTATATATACCCCGGGTATTTTTGAGCACCCTACGCAAGTGAATTTCCGGAGTAGCCGTTGTGTGTGTGTGTGGACAAGTGGAAATGGAAACTGATTGAATTTCCTGAAAAACTGAAGACACCTCTTCTTTTCTTTCAGCAGAATGAACCGCTTTCACTCATTATGTCACTTGCACACCCGTGCTGAAGCACGTTTTACAGTTTCTGTGATAACATGAAGGCAGCATTATCACACATTTTGGCGACGGTTTTTTCCTTCTTTCATGCAAAACCAAATTTACTGGGTGTTTTATAATGAAACATTTGCAACATTTTTTTTATATTTCGCTTTTAGCTAACTTTGGCGAACTTGGACATTTGAAGGCGATTCAAGCAAACTCGGTTTGATCACGAATTCTTAATCAAAATGCAGAACTAAAGTAGGCCTAATTGATTATGAAAAGTGTGATTCGGGAAATAACCGACACTGTAGTTACGAATCTACGTGAATCGAAAATGACAAGTCAGGAATTGCAGCCCGAATGTCAGAAATCCGTTATAGCAAAACTGCCCTGCGACGGTCTTGTCACGTTCCCCCTTCACCATCTGTGCTCAGAAAGAAGTGCCGCCAGTCTTGTTTTCTAAACACAATTAAGGAGATTGCAGATTGGCAGACAGAACAATATCTTCCTGGAGACATTCGATTTTATTTACAAGACTTAGTCTAATTCGATTCTAGTGAATAATTTTAAACGCACGCAGCACACATCCTGTATAATAACAACCTCAATACTGAGGTTTCGAGAACCCAAGAAGAAGAAGGGCAAGAAAAGAAATGGAAAGAAAAGAAAAAAAAGAAAGAAAACAGGACTGTGAGGTGTAAAAATGATAAGAAACCTGCTGGCAAAGAAAAATTATTTGTTTCTTTCAGCATACCTTACTGACGTTCTTCATTAAAGTTATCAGTACCCAAAGAATTGCTGGAAAATATTATACATGACAAAATTTTATCAGTACAGTTGTGAATTTTGGTCAGCTGGTTTACACTCTAGTTCCTGGAATAAATCAGTTCATTTAATAATAAACAGAGTGCATTTACTAAGTGAAATGATATTTTTTGTAGCTGTAGCATTCGTTTATCTTAGTATAAATGCATGGTTGATTGATTATTATCTTTCCTTACAGGATATTGAGATTTCGATACCTGTGTGTCTATTGCTTTCCGTACCTGCTTTATGTACAGTCGCGTGCTTTTTTTGTTTTTACTAAACACATTACTCAAAAATATATTTTACAAGTAGTAAACAAACAAAAAGCCAAATGACAACAATGTCGAAGAAACAAAAACAAACAAACAAACAAAAAAAACAACAAACAAACAGAAACAAAAAGTGCTGTCCTGCTAAATCGAGCTCAAAGCTAATTCGGCTTTGCGCAATCATGGAAATTCACGTTAGTTATCACTTTAGTATGACACAATTTCACCAAAAGCTGCTGGTGCTCTCGTTCAAAGAATGTAACAATATCACTACATTTCATGCGTCAGTTGAATTTGGTGTGCTGGTGCAAATGTTATGATACTGAAATGTAAACAATTTCATTACATTTCATGCGTCAGTTGAATTTGGTGTCCTGGTGGTAACGGGATCTCCATCAGTAAATTCCACGGACACTGTCTTTTAATCAGATTTTTTGATCTGTTATGATCAGTTATGTTCTTTGAAACACATGTACCGCTGGGATGTTAAGAAGTTGCGCTTTTTTTCTTAGCTATGTTAGTTTCAGTAGCCAATACTGAACTGGACAGCAGAAGAAAGAAATCTCTGATCCTTGTCAAGGTTTGCACGCACGTGAGCCTTCACTCTCACGTGCTTGTGTATGTTAAATCCCGTGTTAACTTTATCAAGTGTTTGGCATATGTGCATTGACAAGAGGTGGTGTTTTTATGTACAGCTGCCCCCGGAATAAGGTTTTATTACATTTATTAGAACTTAGAATATGGTATTAAGAAGTGGAAAATTCTACAATTCCATGATTTAGATTCTGTAAACTGAGCAAGAAATGCATATTTGTGGGTCAAGGCAGGTCAAAGCCTTGTTTTTTTCTTTCTTTCTTTCTTTTTTTTTTTTTTAAATCATGCTCTGTGTGAATATAATCAAGAAACCTATTCAGGCCCTTTGCTTTTGCTCTGAATGTTTTGTGTTTTATTTTCCATTCATTCTATGGAGTAGCATTAGATGGGAGACTTGACTTTCTGTGCTGTAGTAACCATTGAAATTATTGAGTAAATTCACTTGATCCAGGGCCTCAGAGCTGTGCCGTGAATAACAGCAATAAACCTGCAATTTTCAGTTCACAATGCACAGTTTACACAGTACGCAGTGAAACCACCCTGGAAGAAACAGAAACAGTCAAAGAAAACAACTTCCCACAGATATTTCAGAGGGCCATGCTCAAAATCATATCTCATATAACTATACCCTCTTGTCATAAGAGAGCCAATAAAAGAGGTGTAGTTCGCTGTAATGATTGCTTTGGCCTTAGTCACGGATTTTGGACATGCACTGACTAAGCACTGAGTTAGTCATTCACTGTCTCTTCCTGGGAGGACAGTCTTAAACTGGATATGGGTGTCATTTATCTAGTTCACGTTTTATGATTTTATGCAGTAGTTTTCCCGTGACAGTAAATCTCCCAACAGGTCAAAACAGTTTCTCAAACGCAAAGTCATGAAATATAGGTAATCTACACTTCTCTGTTACACGTTGCACTTCTAATGCACTTAAAAGCAATTTTATTTTTTTTATGAAGAATAAATGGATATTACAGATAGAGTAGAACAGTAGTTCACATTTACTGTCTGATACCCATCTATGTAGCAGTTTTGCTTGAATTTTGAATTCTGACATAACACTTTAGCCTGACTTTCTCCATTTGGACTCTGTATTACCTGTGATTCAAACTGTGTTAGGTTATGATATGGCATATACGTCGAGTCACATACAAAAAAAAATCTCAGTATTAGAAGTACTGCGGCCACAGTATTTTCTGCATCACAAACAAAACAAACAAATAGGTGCTTGCAAACAGCACTGTCAAACCCAAACTATTAAAAGCATAAAAAATTGAAGCAAGTAACTACATACTTTCTTTTTTAATGAGGCTAAATCGTTTTCTTTATCTGACACACCCTCTGAAATAATTTGTTGAAATCCAGGTCTTAGTCATATACAAAGATCTACTTATTATAGCATAAAATGTAATTACACTTAAACACTGTGAATTCATGTAAACCTGTTTGTATGAAGATATTCTTAGAAAAGTTTGAATGTAGTCATTTCAATGGCTTTAATCACATGGGAACATTGTATTTATGACCAAAAAAACCTGTTGTCTTAAGGAAATAGAATCTGAAGGACTCAGATGTTTCTGGGCTCTATTTATGATGGTGGTGGACCCTTGGACAACAGGTCATACCTTTAGAACAGCTATTTCTCTATATCACCCTCACGACTGATTACATGTGACTGCTGAACCTACAGCTAGTCAACTACCTTGACAAATTTGCGTGAGCATGCTTAACTAAGTAAATATTTGTGTCCAGCATTCATACATCTATGAAGGGGCCCCCTACTCAATCTCTCTTGACTTGCAAAAGCGTGGAGCATCGTGACATCTTGACAGGTCCTTTCTCTTCTATTGGACCATACCAGAGTTCCACAGCAGAGCCTTAGGCAAGGCCTCAAATACCAGAACAGTGCCTTAAATGGCCCCGGAGCCGACAAAGCTATGGGCAGCGGGTCCGGGGGTCTGAATAAATAAAGTGCAGAGGGGAACACTGATGCTAAGCCTACGAGAAAGGAAAAAAGACGCGTTAAATGAAAATTGATTGGGAAAGAGTTGCAGTTTTTAGATACGTAGGCAAAGAGAGAGAGAAAGAGAGAGAGAAATAGAGAGTGTGTGAGAGTGAGGGAGAGAGAGAGAGAGAGCGAGAGAGAGAGGGAGAGTAAAAATTCATTTCCTTACTGATACAACATTCAAACCAAAAGTCATTAACATTACTGGTGACAGGAGAGTCAGGAGTGGGGGTGGGGTGGGGGTGGGGGTGCGGGGGTGAATATACTGTATGTAAAAATGTACATATATTAATATAATGACATGAAGACCACACTCCATGATGTTAAGATGAATGGTCCACTCCTTTAAGCGTTCTCTGAAATTGACTGCTCTTAAGACTCCTTCTCACGCAGTGTCGAAGCAGAAATGAGAGGCATGTTTCAGATGGCAGAGCAGTTTAAAGAGGTTACTCAGTTATGGGCGCTGACTGTGGGCTTTATTTACTTCAGCTGATGGCCTGCCCCCACCCCCCCCCCCCCCCTTCCCACTGTTTGTCTTCCTGTTCTACTGGCTTTTCACTCAGGCACTTCGAAAATCAATTACAATCTAATCTAGTGACTCCAGAATAGTAATTATCCAACATCACACAAGCAAGAGGGGAAATCCACTGCTATCTAATATAAATAAACTGCCCTGCATGACATGAAAAAGCAACACAGAGACTGTACCTTTTCTAATTTATCAAAGGAAAAGGAGCAAGTGGTCAGCTGAAGGGGAAGTCAGAACAAATACAAGAAGGATAATCATGGGAAAAGAAAAGCAAAAACATAGCCTTGAATCGTAATCAGTACCTCAGCTTTTCCTGTAAGAGAAAAGAAGAAAAAAGGGGGAAAAAAAAACGTCTATTATATTAGACAGTCAGACTGAGCATTCGTGTCGAATTGCCTGGCATCTTGGAGAAACCCAAGTGCTTTAAGAAGACTGACAAACGAATTTGGGTCCAAGAAATTTCTGGCATTTTTCTTATGGAATTTGGATAATGGAAAATTCCAAGGCATTTCATTCAAATCAGGGAAAACACAACATGCGCACTAGTATTACCTGGTAACAAACATTAAAGCTCTTTAACCAAATATGAGTCCTCGGAGTATATTTTCATTTGAATATTTGACTGAAAGCATCTTTCTTCCCTCTCCATTTCTGGGGAGTCTCTCATTGGCTGAGAAAGAGTCCTGGTGCCTGTCACTCAACCCCTCTCAAGAGTCCTTTGTCTCCGGGTGTAATTGCCCTCGACTGCTCTGGAGCAAGCCTTGTCTGGGGATACAAAACCGTCTCTCTGAATGTCTACGTGTGTCTGAGGTCAAAAGTGCAAAGAGTGAAGAGAGTCCCGGTTCCTCTCCAGCTACACAAAGAAAATGCAGCTGGAAAAAAGCAATTATTTGCACTCCAATCTAGTTTTCTAGTTTTTCATGTTCTGCAAGGAGGCCTGCGGAATGATCGCTTTGCTCTTTATCTTGGCTTTTACACTTTCTCTAGCAATTAGAAACGCAAATATTGAATGGCTCTTTCTCTGAACCGTATTGAAAGTTCTACAAACAAGATATTACAGCAGCTTGAATAAGCTACATCATACGACGATGAGGGATGATCTGGCTGTTGAACTTAGCCTTTGCGGTTATTCTATAATGCAGAATATTCACGTGGCTCTGATGAAGCAGGTCTGCTTGAAAGACCAAGGGTAAATATTTAAGTCTAGCAATCTCAAAAATATAAGCCGCAACAGATGCTGTGTGAAACCGTCAAGCATATTTTAGATTAAACGTTGGGGGGGGGGGGGTGTGTGGTCTTTTTTCTTTCTTTTTTTTTTTTTCTTGGCATAGTCACGGCATTTCTTTGTATGATAAGAGTGTTTTGGTTGCAGTTATGGATCAAAGAGTATTGAACTATAATAAAAAGTGATAATAAACAAGTTGCAAATACTTGCAAGTTGTGGCAGCGTCATTTAGCAGTTCACAGTGAATGTCGGTGAATGTTTACCTTTCCGTTTTTGATGTTTGGGTGCTGTGAAAGGCTTGCAGGAGTCTGGAATGGTTAACTCATCCATTCACATAATACAACAAGAAAACATTTGCGGTAGATATAGAGAACACCTGCATCCACACTAAAAGCTTTTGTCCATCTGTAGACTCACCGTCTTGTCTGAATTCCACAGCCTGAATTTTCCTGTGGAAAAAAAAAAAAAAAAAAAAGAAAATGAAAGAAAAATGGAGGGAGGGAAAACAGAGCTCAGCCAGATAATGTCTTTTCACCTCCAAAAGACCAACACCTATTCATTGTTATTATTCACCCTACTCATTCACTGACATGGACCAAATGCTGAAATTTGTTTTTAGAACCAAACAACAAATCTTTATTTCATTCAGGAGAGGTGACGGACTGCGGGAGACCGTGGGAGCCGCTGTGCGTCATGTGCTTTTCATGTCAAAAAAAAAAAAAAAAAGTCAAAATGAAATATTTCAGATACTGCATCACGTCAGGATAATCAAACGCTTGATTACAGCTCTTTCTCTTTTCTCCGAGTGTTCGGCCTCAGATCTAGGTATATCTTTTGGTCTCAAACAATATCTACTGTCAGTGTAACGTTTTGTATTGAGCAACCAAACCGTAGCATCAACGCGCATGTGGTGTGTAAACCCGAACGAACACAACGGGTTTTCCAGCGCTAACATGAAATAGAGCTGTTATTGTGAAATACATCACTAGAGTTTCAGTCACAATGTATATGGTACAGTCTCTGTAAGCTGACCTATTTAGGGCAGTTGTGTATGTTCCATGATTATCAGTTGGATCCCTTGAGGGTAGAACAGAGAATGACAGAGAGAGAGAAAGAGAGAGAGAGAGAGAGAGAGAGGGAGAGAGAGAGACTGCTTCACATCTATAAAACAAAACAAAACAAAACAAAACATTACACATGGCTTTCAGCGCAAAAACAATTATAGTAAGTAGCACTAGTCCTGTGGCCAAAGCTGAATTCTATTATTCTCACTTCCAAAAATAGGTCTCACACAAGTGTTTCTGTGAGCTTAAATTACCATTGTACTGTGGCAAATCGGGAACATTGTGTTGCTTCCACAGCCAACATATACTTGGTTGCTTCCAGGCAGTTTTGTGTTCAGGACCAACGCGATAAAGTTTCATCCTGAAGAACAGAGCATGACAAACTGACTGTGAGCCCACATTCAAGACATTCTGTGTTTAAATGAAATGGGAAAAGGAGCTCCTTAAATCTTCCTTCGAGACTCAGTTGATACACTCATTTACTCCCGCTGAGTACGTAATGAGATTAAATGGATATTAATCAGAATTACCACATTACTTAAGTAGAACTAATTAGCCCATTTTCTGTCTGATAAGAACACATTCATTAACATGTTTCTCAGACAAATATTTGAAGCGAATAATTGACAGGGGGTTTTCACACTTTAGCTTAATTTAGACGAATGAAGATGAAATCCAACAAGCAGACAGGTTGTCTGTGGAGACTGTGGCTCAGGAGTCCTGCTGTGTGGAACACGTCTAGTCCCCACTATGGGGTAAATGGTCCATTGCAGAGAAGCATAATCAATACCTGACATGTAATGTAGTTTCAATGCTCAAAACTCATCCTACTCATCCTCATTAAGCCCTAGTTTTCCAAGAAGCTCTGGATGGGGCCTTTATGGATTGTCTGTTTGGGTAAAGGCGCCTATAAAGAAACAATATCCGCTTCTATGTAATTACACACATGCTAATTACTTGTGAAAGTCAACACAATTTAAATGATTTGCATAAGCTGAGAATTTGAATTCCCTCTCTATCTGTCTGTCTGTCTGTCTGTCTGTCTCTCTCTCTCTCTCTCTCTCTCCCCCCCCCCCCCCCCACCTCCCCCACTTACCCACCCTCCCTCCCGTCTCTCAATAAATTTTTTTTCTATTTGTAATTGCTTACTCTACTCTTTGACTGCACTCTGTGTACAAACAAATTTCTGTAACAGTCAGCAGGAAAGGTGATCTCTGATTCTGGCCCATCCGCTGAAGCAGTTCTGTGGCTTCCTTGTCAAGAACAGGTGGAACAGGTTCTGGCATCGCTGGTTAGCACGCAGGCCTTTTGAGCTGGTGAGAACCTGACGCCCTGAGAGACTCCAACAGGGCTAACAGTCGCCTCATGCCAGAGTCTATTAGCACCTGAATGAACTGGATTTTGGATGGTCCAGTCACGTGCTCTCCACTCCATGCCTCAAGCCATAAGCGTCTTAACAAACCACTTCCTTCTTACTCATAACAGATGAGGGACACGTGAATGTGGTAGAGGGTGGTTGATCTTCTTGGGCAAACACGTTAGGTCCATAAGTGCGCTGTCCAATCTAATTACACTTTGATCTTTTGTTAAAAAAAATTTTTTTTTTTTTGAACTGGATTCAAATTATAGGTCTACAGCTGAGGGCTCCTTGTGCATCATGTGGGTGTGATAGCTGCTGAAGCGTCTCAGATTGAACCTGCATCAGAAATACATTTCACAGCCAAAATCTCTCTCTGTTCCTCTGCTACTCTTCTGCTGTTGTCAGAAAGGTGAACAATTCTGATCATTTTAACACAGATCCATAGCTTGACCGGAGGTGTCTTCCCTCTGTGTTTGTACTTTGGCCTTACATTTGTTCTTCATTATTCTGTACGTTTCACTTCACTCTAAAGTTCATTTTTACATTCGCTGCGTCTTGTGTGTGTCTTGTTCACTCTTTGGAGGTAAAGTAAGAACTGGGGAAATGCAGCAGTGCAGAGCGGGAACTCCCTGGAAATGAAGAGAATCTTTTATCCACAGGGGCAAAGGGGAGCCTTCCAGATACACACACACACACACACCTCAGGAATTCCTGAGATGGACCACAGCCAGGTCAGTGAGGAGTCATATCAAAACAATAGCGCAAACTGAAAGTTCAAAGAGAGCACACCACAGAGAGAGAAAGGACGAAAGAGAGAAAGAGAGAGAGAGAGAGAGAGAAGCTGGAATGTCTGTATTGTAATTGTAATGTAGAGTTTGGCACTTTGCCGTCTCACGTGGCAGAGTAAAAACAAATGCCTCTTAATTCCACCAGCAACAGACTGATGTCACTGGTCGAACACAGTCAGAGTGTGTGCACGTGTGTGTGTATATGCATTCGTGCACGTGTGTGTGCATGCAAATGTCTGCTTGTGCATAAGCATGCGTGTATGTTGCGTGTGTGTGTTTGAGTGAGTAATAATGAGAGAGAGGTTTGGGCATGCATTGTTTAATACGTGGATGAGTTACATGACTTGACATGAGTTTAACCAAGACCTGCTTTTATTTGTGGTGAAGAAATAAAATTCACGCCCCTAAAACACTCAACAGACGACGCTGTCCAGTAGCTTCTTGGTTAAAGCTCTTGACAGTTCTTGCCACACTACCACATGTTTAACAGCAAATGCCAAGTCCTTCATTTCAGTCTTCTTTAATCACATGCACGGTCACAAACACACACACACGTACACACACACGCACGCACACACACACGCATGCACGCACACATGCACGCACACACACACGCACACACACACAGACACTCACACCACGAACACATGTACACACATGTACACACACACGCACACACACGTGCGCGCACACACACACATGCACGCACACACACACACACACACACACACACTCATACACACATACACACATTCAGATGCACGCACACACACACACAGCGGACATTCAAAACAAGTTCACAGTGTAGCATTACGGTTTTTAATATATTTTTTCAAAACAACCCAAAATCTGAATAATTTGAATGCTCGGACTGAAAAATATGTACTGGAACTTTTTAGGAACTTGCCAGGTATCACTGTGACTCATACTTGTCGCTCTATTACTGTGAATAAAAAAAAAGGATTTTAACGTTGATCTGGATCCCTGGTGAAGATTATCTAACTTCAGATTTTTCCACAATATCATGAACTAGCGGTTTGTCTCTGAACATGTCCGTTCAATATTTGGCCGTTTGAACCTCTGACAAGAAGATGAGTCATTTAGTGAAGTGATTATCAGATTTTCTCCCATGTACCCACAGGCTTGCCCAAACACTTGTTCTGGCTTAGAAAACATAGAAAAGTCCCTTCCTGTGAAAGTTCTGTCCCCTCATTACCCAATTTTCAGCTAAAATCACCTCAAAAACATATCTGGAGGTGCTTCAAGTCAGAATGTCTTTAAAAAAAAAACCAGACAAGTCTCTTTCTGGGAAAAAAAAAATTAGTCAATTTTAGGACTAAAAAAAGCTCATTTCAGCTCGTTGCAATATGCATGACAAATGAATCACTCTGACTTGGGGTAAATAAACAGCAACATTTTTCTGATTAGGCAAGAATATGATGTCAAGTTGGTGTAAAACTAAGGAGTACAAAACTCAAAGAAAAGAAAGAAAGAGGGAGAGAGAGAGAGTACGAAGGTCCGTATGTGCACAGGCCGATGTGTATATTCAGAGTTTAAATCATGCAGATCATAAAGTACACACTTTTCTGTGTGTGTGTCTCTCTCTCTCTCTCTCTCTCTCTCTCTCTCTGTCTCACACACACCACACACACACACACACACACACACCATTTCTATGTGCAGACAAAGGTAAAGTGGGTAGAGACTTTCTATCACTTTGCAGCTTGAGATGTCTGGGTAAGGGGGGGGGGGGGGGGGTCTTGTGATAAGACTGTTTGAGTTTTTGGCCATCTTCAGTCTCTTTTAACAGTTAGTAAACAGAACTCCTAAACTCTCATCTAGAGACAGGCTAGGCTAACAGGAAATACAGGAGCAGACTCTCCCTTTTACTGACCTCATAGTGCTGGTGCCACAACAACTGTTTGATCATTAGTATGCTTTGTTAATGCTGCGGACGTTGGTGCTGAGGGGAAATATATTCATTTAATCTTGTATTTTCTCTGTGTTGTGAGCAAATTAATTAAATGGCTTTGAATCAGTTTTGAACGATGAATGGTTTCAAAGTTGAACGAGCCACTTTTTATTCTTCCAACCCTTACATGTTACTACAAATGCGTAAAGAAACAAAGGACACTGATGTGATAACGTTACCCAACTTAAAAATCCATGATGGATCTTGTTCCCACATCTTTGCAGTTTCTGACCTTCTCAAGGACCAAAGGTCTGGCATGGTTTGTTAGGCTGCTGTATAACTCGAGATCTGTGAATCTTAGTCGTTCTGAGAACAAAAAGCCTGCCTATCGCAGGCCAGGGTGAGGGAGGTGCAGGAACATTATCTCTCTGTCTTCTCTTGAGTTTCCGTTAGGTTTAGGGCGCTATCTCTTTTTCACTTCTCAGCAGCCTGCTCTGTTAAGAGTCGATTATTGTTGTCTAACTCCCCCCCCCCTCTCCCCCAAGCAGACAAGCGTTCCCGTTACAAGGCGCTCCAGCAAAGAGGTCCTGTCATAAGACTGTGTTACGGTTGCACTCTGTCTGAAAAGGAGTGGAATAAAATATGGTTATGTTTGCCTTTGTGGGCTGCTTTGAAAATAAAGGGATTTCAGTTTTATTTTAAAGATGTGAGTTTGTTACAATGAAGATTGATTCCTAAAAAAAAAAATTAAAAAATAAAAAAGATTTGTACAGCAGCCTTACTGAATGCAAACGACCTGCCTCAAATTGTTTAACATAAGGAGTTTTGTAAAGAAATCTGCAAGATCTTTCCTGAATAAATGAAATTGTAACTGAATTACTTGAATTACGTATTTGAAAAGGCAAACTACAAACTCATCGACTGAAACTCACCAAAAAAAAAAAAAAAAGTCATATGCAAAAATGTACCAAAAGAATTTGCTTTTAAAAATACATTTTTTTTTCTTCTCACGCATGACAACTTTGCTTATCAAACAGGACTCTTAAGAGCTAAGCACAGGTGTTTTATCCCTGCGCACTCAAAAGACATCTTACATATGCTATGAGACAAAGAATTCACCTCTGGCAAGAAATGGCCCAAGAGAAAACAGGAACAAAAGGTAGAAGAAGGCAATAATTACATGCCTGTGTGTCAGGCTAAATTCTGAAATCCTGGATTAACTTATTCAGTTTAAAGAGGTGGAGGAGTGCTTGTGCTTTCTGTTTTACTCATCTTGTCTGTCTCTGGGTTGTCTGCAGCCCTGTCTGTGCTACACTTGGCCTGCCTAAGGGTGTAGCAAAGGTTACTTTGCAGAGGATCAGTGTCAAAGTCAATAGTTAGTTTGAAAACGCTGCCTCACCAAATTTTCACCAAATGTTTCGTTTTAATGTTAATGAACTTAATGACACCAGTATATCTATGCGCGCGCACACACACACACACACACACACACACATATATATAGTAATTTAGTGTATATATAGTATATAGTAATATATTTACATATATGTAATATAGCATATAGTATATAGTAATACATGTACATCTATATCTCTATTTCTATATATGTAGATATATATATATATACATATATATATATAGAGAGAGAGAGAGGGAGAGAGAGAGATAGAGAGAGAGATAGAGAGACTAGACAAATATAGACATATATTTCATGATCTACATGATTCCGTGTATTATTAAGGGACCACTTCCTTTTTCCTTTACCAAGTTACCATGACAAAGTGGTGTGTTGCATGTCTCCTACTGGGCACAGGGGAACAGGAACCATATTCTGTCATTCCCAGCTTTCTAAACAGTCAGTCATGGGATCACCTCCACGTCTCCAGTGGGCTGAAAATGAGACGTGACAAGCTTATGGGACAACTGGGACCAGTACTGACCGCCTAAACAAACACACTACCCCCCCCCCCGCCCCATCACATCCCAGCTCCCACTTTAGACCACACATGGCTATCTGAAGCTAGGCTAATACGCCAGCAGAGAACTGATCGCCTGTCCCTTCTGATGTCCTACGCATGGCGCCTATGATTAAGATCGGCTTAAACCACATGAAGACGGAGATTGATGTCTAATTACACAATTAGTGTTGCAGTAAAGCCGGGGAGGGAGAAAGTATCTAACGTTCAGCGTTCTCCGCCGTCGGCAAAAAAAAAAAAAAAAAAAAAAAAAATGACTCATTACTCTGCCTTCTGTAGTTCTGGCACGTTCTGGTGTTTTGCAGAGTATGGACATCTCACATGAGGGAGGGAAGAAAAAAAAAAAAGAGCCTGGATAGTCATGTTCGTTGAAATAAAACCTTTTTCAGGTCTGTTACTCAAGGAGCTGTGCAGGATCAAACACGATACGAATTTTATGTGTGGAGTGAAGGCCATCGTTGCATTACTGTTGAAATCAAAGAGAGACCTCAGGCTAGAGTCAGATCGTCTGCTGCACATCTTCACGTTCAGCCACGAATGTTAGCATCTCAGTTTCAAGAGGAATTATGGAAATATAGCTATTATGCCCTTGATTCTGGATTATCTACCGTTGTACCGTTGTGTAAAGGATATTGTATCTATCGCTTAAGGACTGAATACTGAGTTGTTGAAAAAAAAAAAGAAAAAAGGGGCCAGTGCTGATGGTGGTTCCGCTGGTTGGGCGTGCCCCTCTTTATTCGAGCGTTTTTTGAACAGTGACACTAGCTCATGAATAACTCAACAAAGAGTAAAAGTCCAAAACAAAAACACTTAGGAAGAACCGAGGTGAAAAAACACAATACTCTCTCAACGATTTCGTTCTCTGGTTGACAGCATCATATCTGTATAATTTCACAGGGCAGAATGAAGAGTGAAAAGAGTGTGTGACAGAGAAAGAAAGGGACAGAGAGAGAGAGAGAGAGAGAGAGAGAGAGAGAGAGAGACAGAAAGAAAAACTTCCCTTCCGCCTCTAATTCCTAGTGAGTCATCATTGGGATATTGGTCATATCCTACATTTTTTTTTTTTGTTTGTTTTGTTTTTTTCACTCAATCCCTCTGTCTCCACTCACGGTTTAAACGTCTTGTCATAACATGGAGAGAAAGACAAATAAGTAAACAACACTAAGCTTTCTCCACCCGGTGTTGTATGGCTGACTAATCCAGTGTTCAACAGCGCATATCAAAAACATTTTTAAGACATTTGTGCAATCATCAACTAAACAGGAGACGTGTCACCCAAACCATTCATTATATTTGTACCAGCAGTGTTATATTTCATTCCTAAAATCCTTCAGTCCCAAAGCCTTAATCAACTGAGGGCTGTGTGTATTGTTATATATTTAATGAAAAGTAGGAAGTATTACAATGCATCCACTGACCATGGCAGCCTGTATAAAAGAAGTGTTTGTGTAAGATGAGCAAAAACAAGCCAAGGTAAATCTCCCTTCCTTTTTTTTTCACCCAACTGTTTTCTACATCCGATCTGGTAGGTTCAGCTTCGGTTAGCATTAGCTGAAACTACTTATATTTGTATGCTAATACACTTACAATGATATCCTAAAACAGATGTGAATGTCATTTTAAAATTCCTCTTAAGGGCTTTAACTCCACCGTCCTGATGTCCCAAACAGAATATTAAACAGATCAAAAGATCATTTTTTTTCATTGCTAGTGTGTTCAACAAAATTGCAACACTTGGTTTGATGTTATACAGGTTGAGCAAGATATAAAGTTACTGGTTGCACGGTTTTAAAAGTGATGTGGCCCAATCCCAGATCACTCCTGTTCCTCTGGGAAGCAGAGTATCCAGTAGCAGGAAGTGGTGACCTCCTAAGGGCTCAGTGCCGTCCCTGGAGGAGACAGTATAAGACAGTCTCAGGGTTTCAACATGACACCTCCATCACCTGCAGGCAAAACCTGACATGATTTTTCTCTCGATACGAGGGACTCCCAGGTGCCTGAAACCATATAGAGCACCAAACAAAAGGTAATTAAAAAGAGCAAAGCATAGACACAGAAACTGTAACGCAAGTCTACTCTTTTCAGGCTGTGTTTTTGTAACTGCTGTCAGATGGTAAACGGATCAGTTGATGGTGTGGTGATGTGGCGGGGGGAGGGGGTTGGTGGGGGGGGGGGGTGGGGGGGATCAGTAATGGATAACTCCAGGCGATGGGGCAGGACAACCAGGTACCCAGGTACATGGGATTAATCATTGACTGTGAGAACAAACTCACACACACACACACACACACACACACACACACACACACACACACAGAGACACACACACACAGTGAAGAAAATACTGCTCCTGATCTATTTTAAAGGCTTTGTGGCTCCACCTTGTAAGGCCCACTCAGTCTGGAGGACTCATTTACTGTGAAAAACGTATTTTTCAGACAATCAGGACTTTGCCTTGTTTAACCCTGACTACTTCTCTTTTTTTCAGGCAGTGAGAGTTCTCATCCTACAGGATTTAAGTCAGGATTTATTTGTCTGGGCATGCTCAGTAAAGCCCACATGCAGAATTGTTCTCATTATCTGTTTATCTTGTGACTTTTTCAAATCAAAATAGCAAAGATGGACAGAAAATGAAAATGAAAATGTTTTGTTACTAGCACTATTTTAAGAGTCATAGCATCTGTATTACACCTTGCTGTGTCTCAAAAACAGTTTTTCTCTTTTTTTTATAAATCATTCAGCTAATTTCCTTGGAACACCTTGCGCTGATATTCATGTGTATGAGTTTTGAAAGCTGTTCCAAATTTTAAAAAAAGAAAAAAAGAAAAAAAAAAAAAGCACAAATAGGATTAATGCATCGAACTAGACCCTGTCTCTGGTACAGCAGCTCAGCACACTGCAAAAAAAAAAAACAAAAAAACACTGACATACAGCCTCAAGCTTTGACCCTTTTCAAAAGGAAGGACCAGAAAAAGAAAAGGAAGTAATTTGTCTTTGCCGATAGGTGCCGATAGGTGATATCGGCTTTCCCGTGAGCAGGTATCCTTTCCTTCAGTCTTCCTTTTCACTTGTCACTTTCTCAGAGTGACAGAGCTGAGTAAATGACTGAGAATTCATCTACCCCCCTGCCCCCCCCCCCCCACCATTCCCTCTCTCCATTTTTTGAAATATTGTGTTCACTGTAACTGAAGCCTCTTCAGAATCTCTTTCTCTTCCTCTTCTTTCCCTCTTTTGCCCAGTGTCATCGCCTTTCAAAGTCGGATCTCAAGGGAACTCAAAGATCAAACGGACCGTTTCCAGTTGACATTACCAGCGGAAGTGGCAGGCGCTGTAAAAAAGCTTTGAAACGGCTCGGAAAAAAGGACTTTGAAGGCTCCAGAACATTCCAGAAGCCCATGGTACTATCTTTGGATCTTTTGCTGATTCACATGTCATCATTCACTATCTGATGAAATTCTGAAAAATGGGCTTGAGATTACACAAATGAACAATTAGTCATTCACTCAAGATTCCATGAAAGTCCCTTTAATTACACAGGACTTCTGGTCTAAGAACAGAACAGAGACAACTTTAATGAAACTGCTAACTGTGATGAGTAACAGGAACAGAGGTCAAATAAACAACGCTTTTCTAAACCCTGTCTGCAACAGCTGAACAGTACTTAAAAATGAGAAAAACATTACTGTCCGTCACACGTCGAACAGTTTCTTTGTTTTTTTTTAAGTGCCCTTGCCATTCATACTCGTAAAACAAATTGTGAGAATGACACACTCTATGGATCAATTGTGTATTTTCAGAGCATTTTAAGAGGGATTTTGGAAGGATTTCAATAGTCTATTCGCATGTTGTTTTCTGATTGTAAGCTGTGACAAGTAGAGAGTCCGGTTGTGTTCAACACAAAATGATCAAGTGCATCTCTTTCAGTCTGCCCCACCAATGAGCTTCCCAAATGTTGTACTATTGGGAGTGAATGGGCATTATTTTTGTGTATTCATGTATTTTTAAAGTGAGCCTCTTGAATGAGATGCAAGAGCATCAAATAACACATCATAATTACCATACACATTTCTGGTGAGAACTGCTCTTTGAAGCAGTTTATATCACTCTTAACATGAGAGCTATATAATCATTCATGAGCCAAGGTAGACGTGATTATGTTTAATGACTGGTAATTATATTATTGAGACCTATTCAAGATAAGAAGGAACAGTATCCTCTCACAACCCAGTGTGTCTCTGCTTATCATAACAGTTAACAGAGAAAGTATTGCAACACACACCATGAGGACAATATTATTTTTTTTTTCTTTATATTGTTGTTCAAACCAGATACCATCATGTTTTTGTGAGCAGACTTTGCAAGCCATTTCCAGTACTGCGAGAGAAGAGGGTGTGTATTAGACGGAAACTCATATGTTTGCGTACAGTTGTACAACTGTGTGAGTCTGTGTGTGTGTGTGTGTGTGTGTGTGTGTGAATGTGTGTGTGTGAGCGAGAGAGAGAGAGAGAGAGAGAGAGAGAGAGAAAGAGAGAGGGAGGAGGAGAGAGCAGGCATGCTGGTATCGTACAGTGCCAGCTCATGTCTGCCCTTTTGGAAACAGGAAGGCCCCTGCAGTGCTCAGTGGAATCATGAAAAAGGTCAGATCACCTTTCCATCTGCAGCAGAACCTAACGCTGCACCCTCAGTCCAACACCTGGCTCAGGTCAACTCACAAACCCTCTCTCCAGCCCAGAATAGAGACCCAGCTCAGCACAGAGACTATAAACATTATAATTATAAACAACATGGCAAAAAATAACTATTCCAGTTGCACAAAGGCACATAAATACATTGTCAAAATAATTAAATAATAAAATACTACTACTACTACTACTACTACTACTAATAATAATAATAATAATAGTTTCGCTCCAGAAAATCAGGCATGGTGTGAATCATTCAGTCATGTGGACAGAGCCTCTGGATCTATCTATCTTCGGGGACAGGACTTCTCTCACACAAAGCAAACAACATTAAACTATTAACCAGCACTGAATAGTCCCATCAGCACTTTAATTAGCGTAACATGCAGTGGGGGGGGGGCACATAAAAATGAACAAGATCTGACATGTCGGAAATGATATGAGTCAGACTCATGCAGAGTGACGGGAAAAAATGCTTTAAATTTTATATAAAGCATCAGGAATTAGGGAGTTCTCCACAAGAGGTGCTTAAATTTGCTATCATATTGTTGTGTGGTGTGAGAGCGCACTGACGGTCTGTTAATCATTCTGTGGCAGAAGAAATCTTGGATTGTCCATGTTAGACTGTCCTACATCGGTAAAAGTACAGCAGGATTGAAATGCCAGGTCAAAAATGTATCTTTCATTAATGTCCGACTCCTAAGTATGTTGTTGACGGTGAGGCGTAACATATATGACACTGCAGATTCATCAGCATTTTTGATCATCTAAATAACAATTGAATCAAAACAGTCACAGCTGTGCTGACCTCTCAAAAGAGAACAAAACGGTGAAAGTATCAAAACTGTAGTATATTACTTTTTCTTACTTCTTTTTTTAAGTTCTTGAAGAGTATTTAAGTAGTACACAAGTGATTCTAAATCTCTCCATGTCACACTTATAAACATGTGTAAAATTATGAATGTCTTTGCAGATGTCAAAGAAAAAAAAAAAAAAGAAAGCTTATAAGTCTGGAGGGTCTGAATATTTCTCGACGGAAATTACAACACGATTTAGTACATTTTATTGTTGGATCCAGCGTGGACTGTCCATGACGGAGCGATCCGTAGACCAAGCCGTCTAGGGCTGAAGATAGATTTCAAAATATGCCCTTTTACGTTCCCCGAACATCTTCTAGGTCTCCATTAATAGAGCTCTATGAAAGATTTTCCACAAACTACTGCAGTGGGGACTAAAAAAAAAAACAACAACAAAAAATTGCCTTAGACATTTTCATAAAAGGATATTTCCTAAAGAACTTCAGTAAATGAATGCCAGTGTGCGTTATCAATGATTATTAAAAGGAGAAATTTCACACAGATTCTGTTCTTTCTGTTCACTATTTTTCAAATTCTATTCTAAGAAACAAATGAGTTCCAAAACTCAAGTGTTCCTTTTTGTCTTAAAACCTCATATGTTGCTCAAATATTGCTCAGTTCTTCCAAAAATGGTTTTTGATTGATTTAATGATTGATTAATGATCTTTTTTTTGTTGTTGTTTTTAAATGTATTTGGCATTGACACAAATTTGCATTTCCCTTGAGCAACAAGCAAACAAACCAGCTATGTGTTTCTGTGGCCGCTGAATCATCTTCACTGGAGATGATGACTCTGACCATTAGTGTAAATTTACAACGAAAAAGAATTTCAAAATTCGGAGAGCAAGATACAGATCGTGCTGTGAGACAAAAGGTGTGTTATGGCATGTCACCTGTTTACCTGTTCCCTTCCGATATCATACCGCCCCTGGTGCATCGAGACCAGCCTAGCACTGCGTTGGCTGGTGAATCTGTGGAAACCCTGTCCTAGCCCTACCTTTTCTGGAGAAAACCACTCCGTAAGCATCTCACACACCCATCACAACAGTCGCAGCTCAAGGACTAAGCTGAAGAAAGGCAAACTTTTTTTTCTTTCTGTCATAAAATCTCACACAGAAAAGTGACCTGAGTTGAACTGAAAGAAAATATGTGCCCGAAAAAAGTTAGAAAATGATCAGAGATGAAGGATTTTTACTGTGTATGTGTGTCTGTGTGTGTGTGTGTGTGTGTGTGTGTGTGTTCACGTCACTAACACGACATTTCTTCCATTTTCCTCTGGTTGTGACAAGCAGGTCGTCTGGTTTCTTTTCAAGAGCGTTCCTCAGAATCTTCTTCATTATTTTTTGAGGGAAGATACACAACTTCACCTGTCAAACAAGTTTATTAGCTATAGTTTATTCCACACACAAATTCCCTATAGTGTATTCCACATACCTCTCCTCTACATAAACAAACACAATGTGGAGGCAGCATTTACGGGCCACATCATAAAGCAGTGTTTTCAAAGTAGGTGACTGTGCGAAACAGTTTGAAGTCAATAAATCATAAATATGAAAGTTATGCAAGGTGGAGTGAGACTGCGGTGAAAGATTTCCTAACAATAAATCAAGAGTCAGATAAATGCCCTTTGGCTGACGGTGAGTGTAAGAATTAAGAGCAGGTTAAATTAGAGGCCTTGGCAAAAGTCAAACCTACCTGTCCCATATATCTGTGTCTACGGGCCAGAAAGAAGGAGACACACCCCCCCCGCCCCCCCCCCCCCCCATCCCCCTGTGGGGGGGCTGCCTGGGGCTCTAAGGCAGGCCTGGGAGTGGAGTGGCCTGCTGGGATTCATGAGCAGCCCTCCGCCCCTCTCCACAGGGCCCCCGTCAACCAGCACTGACCCCCCGCAGCCTGCAGACCTGCCAGGACACAGCGGTGAACACACGCAGGTGAGTGGGCTCTGTGAGGGAGCAGGGAACCTTGACTAATGTTATTTTAGAGTAGAGTTAATGAGACTCAATGATGAGCAATGGACAGGTGTTCAGACCAATTCTGAAAAGAAAATGGCATGATTTTGAACGAGGCATTTGCTAAAAAGAGGAATCAATGATCACTTGATTCTAGATACTTTGAACTGATATTTAAGATTGATGGATTTTTAACTGAGTTGTCTGTTTTTTGGAAATGCATGTATTCAGGAAGGTAACTGATTTCCGACATTATACATTCAAAACTGGTCTGGCAGTCATTAACATTGTGTTGAGAAAAATGAATAGTGGTTGAAAGGTTTGTTGTAACTACAGTTATATGTGAGAAAAAAACAACAACAAAAAAACCAAAAACAAATTAAATTTATTGATGGGGCATAACATCAGTGAATGCTACAATAACAATTGCTAGCTCAGTTTGCACTGTAGAAATATTTAGTCCCGACGAGTAGTTTGCAATCAATTACAAATTAAGATACACCACCCTGTCTGTTATGAGAAATGATATTTTTGTTTGCGTTTGTGTACGCAAGTCAGTTATGCTCTTGAAAAGATTGCAGGAGAGAATGTGTTAATTGTAGTAAATATTCCATAATTCCTGGCAGAGGAAAAAATGTTTCCATGACTGAGTTACACAAACGACACTTGGGTATTTAGAGCACAGGAATAACAGTGAATGTTCCAGAAGATCAAAATATAAAGGGCAAAGCCAAAAACAACATACATTTAGCCGCCAAAATTCAGTAATATTTCCCTCTAATGGCGTCCTGGAGCATGCTAAAATGAATCTAATGGGAAAGAGTGATAACGTTGTCATAGTACGATGCATAGAACTGCACCAGTATTCACATTATGTGAAACAAGCGAAAATAGAGAAATGGTTTGTCTGAACATGCACATAAAATACGTCTTTACCAATGAATCATAAAGAAATTGGATATAGACGTTGATAAAATATCTGTGTGTGTGTGTGTGTGTGTGTGTGTGTGTGTGTCTGTATGTCTGTGTGTACGTGTGCGTGCATGTGTGTGTAAAAGTAATTGGAGGTCAAAACTGAACGCACCTAACCCTTGAGGAAGAGTAGGGTGTTTCTGTTAGAACTCAGTGGGGTGTCTATACCTGGACCATTAGTCATCAAACAATAGGTCTCACTGTTGAAGAAGGAGGCACATCACATCACATCACATCACAGAGTACAATTAAGTCACTGGACTCTGGGCACATTGCGGTGTACTAGGCCGTACTGAGTGCAGTCTTCTACATAAAACTATGCAACTGCACAGTACAGAGGCTTTTTATCATAAACATTTTTCCATTAATATGTATTTTGAAAAGGATTCATCAAAATTTCATCAATTGTTCTACAACAATAAAGCAATGTTCTTTTTTTTTTTTCTATTCACTCTGTACAGATAAATCTCAGTTCCGACAAGAGTTATTCTGAATTTTTGTAAAGCTTTTTTCATATAATAATGTGAACTGTCACATTATTATATCAACACTATATTTCAATATCTACTGTGTGACGAAGACAAAGTAATAACCCTCATTCAAAGCATGCACGTTTTGCCAGATATTCCACAACCATGGATCAAAATACTTTTTTTTTTTTTCTTTTTCATGTATCAGTAGGGCTGTTACCCGTTGTACAAGATATAGATTTTATGAAGAACAATGGGCAGTTGACTTGACTAACTCGTTTTCTATATGTTCATTTATGGTATTATGTGTTGGGCGGTGTAAGATGCAGGCCCAAATTTTCGTTGGATGCATAGTGAACAAATAAAAGGACTTAAAGACACAAAACCTTACATAAGGCCGTGTCACTTGTTTTCTTTTTTCTTTTTTTTTGCAGGCTCTCTGTCGTGTAAAGCAAGTTCAGGCTCCTGAATGGTCCAAGCAAAGCCTACAGTTTGACTAACTGAAACCTGACTGCAGTGTCTGGGTGCGGTTCCACTAACTTCAGCAGTTAGGAGCAAGTTATAAGCTTAGTCACATGGAAATGCTGCCAAAAACAGACATGTGCCAATGCGTGCATGTGATTTATGCATGAGGCGCACACATTTTAGAAGCCAAGTGTGTTACTTAAGTTATTTGCATGCAAACTGTAAAAATGAAATAAATGCTAACGTAATTATGTAAGAGGGTGAGGGTGTAAACTACTGACAATGTTTTTGATGCGTAGTAACAAAATCAAAACAAAACCGAAATGAGAAAGAATCTTTGAGGGATGTCCTCAACTCTCACATAATACTTGCAGAAAATGTTCTGTGTTTTCAACTTAAAAAACAAAACAAAACAACAACAACAATAAAAACTCTATCAATGAGTAACTGTTGAATTCCGCTTTTATGTTATGTGAGTTTCAAGATCTCGTAGCTGGAAACTATGCAAATACATAAGGACAGTGTCTCAAATAGTCAAGCTCTGGCATCATAATCCTACAGCTTTCCAGCTAAGGATGCTTGACACTGGACACAGGCAGTGGAAGGTGTAGAATCGCGATCAATGGAGTTGCCTTAAGGTAAAAACCTGAAAGATATTTTTTTAAAAAACGGCGAATTTATCCTGTGAGAGGAGAGAACATTTCTTTTAAATGTGTGCGATGAAATGGGCTAGGGGCAGAGGGGAAGAAAGGACAATTTTTCGGAGGGTATCACTTGTCCTCCATGAGAGCTCCCTGGTGGGTTTCCCCAGGCTTTGACCGGGAAAGGGTGAGGCTACCCACAGTGGAATGTTGTTGCTGTTTCAAGCGGCCATTACTACCTGCTGATTCTCTTTCTCCCGGGTTCTCTTTTCTCTCTTTTGCCTGGGGATCCGATTGGATTGGAGCTGTAAACTCTTGCGTTGCGTGGGCCTGGTCCCTAGGATAATTGATGGGAGGCAGGCATTTCATTCTGGCCCGGCAGGGGGGTACAATCACAGGACTGCCCTAGCCTTTGGGCTGCTCCGCCGGAAGCTAAAGAGACCCTGGCAGGACACCCTATCCCTTTTACAAAGGCCTTGTGCCTCTGCACCCCCCCCCCCCCCCCCCAAAAAAAAAAACCCAAAAACTTAGAGGGATAAGTTGAGAGTCGGTTCTGTTGTGACAGTACGTTTCAGTGCATACACACCTGACAAGGGATTTCAGCCCTGCTTTGTAGTGTTTTGATTTATTGCCACCCAGACTCTGCGTTAAGAAGAGCAACTGCCGACGTTCTTTTCTGAATAAGATAAAGTCAACAAATTATCCATGGGACTGATTACATATGCAAAGAAACCTAGAGGCCCAAAAAAAAACAAAAAAAACTGTTTTGATAACAGTACAAGGAACAGCCTCAAATTCCCATCTGTCAGTCTCTTTAAACAAGATGTCTGTTTGAGGCATTTATCACATCAGCCAAGAGATGACAACGTTCAATGTGTGCACTGCACGATCAGAGTATGTTAAAAAAAAACAACAAAAAAAAAACACCGTCATTAAAGCGGGCATAAGTCACAAAGACAGCCGACTCATAGTTGACGGGACGGTACCCCTGCAGTGTCAGAATGAACAAAGAGAACACGCTCCATTCCCACAGGTGGAGCTGCAGTAGAGAGACAGAGAGGCAAACCTCCACCCTAAAAAACTTCAGTCCCACGCATATGAGAAACATGATAAACACGGCTTACCACATCCGCCCTGTGTCAGTTACAGCAAACAGAGAGAGAGAGAGACAGAGAGAGAGAGAGAGAGAGAGAGAGAGAGAGAAAATGAAGAGCTGACACTTCACCTGCCTTCGGAATCACTAAAATAACATTGAATGCCCAGAATAATCCGGGGCCTAGGATTTATGTTGAGGGGAAAGTCCAGAGAGGTGTAAAGCACTTGTCTCTGTTTGCGTGCCAGAGCCCTCTCATGGAATGTACTGAGTTACACTGATTAGAAGAGGATAACCAATTTTTTTCACATGTCTGTTAACACAAAAATATGGTGTAGGAAAGGGTTTCTCCATTGTTATACCGTTTATCTCGTGTGTGTGTGTGTGTGTGTGTGTGTCACCTTTTCGAGCCTATGAAACACTTCTGCGTTTTATTGATTTTACCAGTTAGTAAACCTAAATCTGTCATTCAACAAAAGTTGATCTCTTGAAAATAAAATAAGTTTACAAACTCGCGAAGGAAGCCAACTTGCAGATAGTCTTCAAAGGAGCATGTGTTTCGCGTCTTGTGGTGAAAGATCGCCAAGTCAGGAAGAGTGCACGGACACACCTGACCTGAGTAGACTTGTCACCACTGTGTTTGACATTACAGGTAAAGCTGCAGTTGAAAACTTCAGCACCTCTTCTGTCTGTTTTCACAGGTGTCTATTCTCAGTTGTTTTAGGCAGAGGTGAGAGAGAGAGAGAGAGAGAAAGCGAGAGAGAGAGAATCAATATTCATCGCGGGGAAGGCAGAAATGGACAGCTAACGTCATCACATGGCCTGGGTCAAGCCCGTTGAGATAGGGCAGAGCAGTACCTGGCTGTGGATCAAGCTCGTCCCACAAAAAGCATAAGAGTCACTTCCTCAGTCAGAACGTCAGAAGCACAACTCAACAACCCAGCCTGGTTTCCCTGTCTCGAGAGGAACATTAAGGAAACTGTTATGACCCTTGAGCCGTAATGTCCTTCATGAGGCATTGAGAAGAAAAGTGCAGAGGGCACTTCCTCCATCAACACCCATAGCTTCCACAGTCCATCCCAGATTCATCACATTATAGCCAGAGATTTAGGTAACACTCATAAAAATACTGCTGATCTATAATGATTTTAACCCTTTCTGTATTAAACAGGTAAGATAATAAGATGTGATCAATACAAGGTCACCTCATATCAAAAATGAAGAACAATGCCCTAGTTTCAAAATTAATGTTTCAACATTTTCCTGATAAAGAATAATTATGTTTACTGATCACAGAGGGCATCAGTCCAAACATTTAAACATTGTCTGTTGATCTAATCTATAAGTGGTTCATTGGTAAAAGACACAGAGCAGTGCGTGAGCCGTCAAGAGGACGTTTCATCGAAAGGTCTGCTTTTCAGCAGTTACATACTGGTATGACCTCAAACTCTGTTTGGGATTTTTGGAGTGTTTCTGGAAGAGGCCAAGCAGTAGGCTGGTGAGGACTACAGAGGGTCGTCCCTGCAGGCAGAAGCTCCAAGGCCCGGGAAAACATGATAAACATCCGGTCTAGCCTGGACTTGCTGCTCCTGGAAGGCACGATGAGTAAAAATGCCATCAGATAAACCCGTCTCTCTGGTTCAACTGCATTTCTAAACCCAGGAAAAGACTAGTCACCATATGTAGATAGAGCCCACCGACTCATGGAGATGTGCCAATGTCTGTTTAATCTGAGCACTTCGTAAACAGTTTTGGTAATTTAGAAGATGTAGTCTAATTAAGAGGCATCGCATCGTTCTGAATTCATACTTAAAACTTGCAGATATCACTGAGCGTAGATAAATGGCCTTGATTAGTAATACGCTTACATGATCACATAACCTTGTCTCACCTTTGCATACGTTTTAAATGTTACAAAAAAAAAATCTCACAATATATTTCATCATTAAAGCAGACAGAGCTGTTGGTGTTACTTGCGAAGACCTGTTTTACTGCACGCTGTAGGAGCTAAATCAAAGCTAATGTCCCCTGCTGAGAGACTCCAGATTCTGATCTGAGCCTTTTCGTTCAGACCCCCACCCCCCCACCCCCCCATAAGATCCCATCCCCCCTCTGTAATTACAGAGAACAGGCAGGTGAACTGGAAATCCAGAGGTCTGCCAAGGTATCTCGTCCACACAATACCCTCATCTGGTCATTAAACCTGAGTGTCCTGACCTGGGGTCTCCAGTGTCAATAAAGGGTAGTGACAAGCTGAGACAGAGCTCCTGTTTAAATTAGGATGCTCTGAGTTTATGTATTCATCACTGTTTCTGGGCAGAGTAAATGCTAGAAATCACTGTTTAAAATATAGTTGTACTGTATAATACAAATTAAAGCTCATTACTTAAAAAAAAAAAAGAAAAGAAAAGAAAGAAAGCTATTGTAACTGATTATCAACAGTCTGTAATGTGAAATCAAAAGGAACTAACTGTGAGAACACATGCGTAGATGATACAAAAACAAAGAACGAGAATATGACTTTGTTTTAAAAGCTTATAAGACAACACTCCCACCTGTACCCTGAGAATAACAACATCTTTTATTTCATGTCTAGGCAGATACCGGTGCCATTGTAGAGAGGATTTAGAGATTTAGAGTGAACTCTGAAAAATCTTAGAACCAATCCCATCCTGTATCCTGTACGCTTGTGTTCAGCCGTGACCTACAGAAGGCCCGAAGAGCTCGACTGTTTGGATTGAAGCAGCACCAATCCAAACACAAGGCTTTGATGTGACATACAGACAGGGCTTGGATCAACTGGACAGAAAGGCTGACAGCGTACATAGATAAATCACAGCATACAGGAAGAGAGAGAGAGAGAGAGGAAACTCAGGTCTATTGAAACACCTAAGCAGGACATGGGAAGGAGGAGCAGAGTTCGTGAAGTGCAAAGGTCAATAGCAGACAGGGAGAGGGAGGATCAGGTCTGCTTTCTTGACTCTAATGATTTCTCAGTTGCTTAGAGATCTGGACTGCTCTAATATCCTAAAAGCACTCTTTCCCAATGGGAAGATTGTGAAAAGTCAAATGAAATATCATAATATCGCAGCCTTCTAAGACGGACACTGCAGTTGCCAAACAAAAAGGCAGAAAAACAACGAGGAAAAATGAGAGGAAAAAAAAAAAAAAAGTTTCTGAGATTTTTTTTTTTTTTTTAACAGTGCGTGTGTGAGAAGGTGGGGCTCTTGAGGAACACAAGGAACAAGACACTTCTGTGTCGAAACACTTAATATCATCGTTCCTCTCACACTTAAGAAACCAGTGAGTCATTCGTTTCTCTCATGAGTGCACTGAGATGCCTGATGCACCTGCAAAACGTTTTCCAGAATCAACCAACGTGAAACCACCCAGGGGCTCACGACTCAATCAGCAGATTCACAGAGACAAGACTAAATCAGAGTCTAGGTAACAGGCTGTGATTCACGCGCAGAGATCCACACAAACACTCTAGCTTACACGGCTTGATGACTGAAAGGTTTGAGAGACTTCACAAGACTAATGAACAAGAAGCGGCCGTAGGTGATAATCATTTTGTGAGCTGACAGAATCTGCGGTTAGTAAGCCAGCAAATCCAAGCCCTGACTGACCGAACCAGGAGGAGAAGGCAACAGAGGTGTGACGGTTCTTCTTCTTCACATGACGTTAACCTGCTTGGTTTGTCACTCAGCACGTCGGAACCCCATACTTAGTTGTTATCAAATCTAAACACAAACTGAACATATCTTCCTATAGTCTTTCATATGAAAGTGTTGCCTAGAAACAACATTGCATTGGATTATTTTGAAGCATTACTGCATTTTTGGCATAACAGTGAAACAATGCTACAATATATTATTGTCTTGTATGATGAATAAACTAGGTGTGATCTTGATAAAAGTAAAACGTGTTTTGCAGAAATGTGTGAGAGCTGGTTTGTTATACAACAAATAATTTTGTCATTAGCCACATGCAAAGAACGATAAATGGATTTATTTGTCTTATCTCCCTCTGTAACATTTACCAAGGTCTTAGGAAGAGTAAAGAGAACAAAGAAAGAGAAAAAAGAGAAAAAGATACTATACCATTGTATAGTAGACAAACTATACCATAGTATAGTAGAGACCATACCCATCTCGGTCAACTTTGTGACATTGTCGATAGTTTTCAATTTGTGACGACTGTTGATGTAGAATTCATCTAAGCCATTTTCATTTGGTACTTGTACTACATCAAATACATTGCATCAAAACACTGATCAAACTACTTACAATGAGAACATGGTAGATGAATCAGAAGCACAGAGCAGAATCAAGTTGCCATAACAACTTAAGTATTGAGAATCTGACTGTGAATGGATATGGGTGTAAGCTGATATTACTCAGAGACCCTGAATATCAAAACAACGACTTTCCATGAAATTTCTCTCTGTGTGGCCTGTCTGCACTGCCTCCCTTTCACCTCGTCTGTCTCCACGTCTAATGTGATGATTGTTCACATCAAACGGCCGTGCACGGTGGGAACAGAGAGCACGGGGAAAAACCCCAGTTCACATCACCCCCTGAGTGGGAACAGAGACCTTTGCACTCTGATGGTAGTGCCACAGAGGTAGGGCCGCCGTGACCATGAGACAGGCCTCTTGCTGCTTGTGTGCAGCAGGCTGAGTTAAGGATCTGGAGGTTTAACTGATGGAGACACGGCTAACGGAAGCCGACTGGTTCCCCTAGCGGACGCAGAGGAAGCTCCGCTAAAGCCCAGAGCCCATTAAAACAATTAACAGAAGCTTGAATGTGGTCCAAGAATACGAAAGGGAGAGAATCCAGTCCAGTTTCTTTTCTTTTTTTTTTCTTTTTTTAATAGCGAAAATGCAGGGGGCGAGAGCTACGCTAACTGCCTGTGACACGCTCTGGCTACATTTCAGCGGTTATCAAAACATTGTGTTGTTCCACAAAACTATAGCGACTCCATCAGATTAACTCTGAGGTTTATACAGGAAAAAAAAATGTATGCCACTGTCTTTCACAATGTATGATGATTGAATTTTTTTTTTCTTTTTCGAAAAAAAAAGGACATTTGCGGTTCTCAGCCTATGGCATAACAGGCCTAAATTATTAAATGAATGAAACAAATTGAACACCCAGTGTAACTGAAAATAAACCAGAAACCAGGAACAATGGTTTTGAAGCAGTTTCACACAGCCCAGACCAATAGGTGCTCTCTGAGGTTAAAGCTGGCACGGTGAAAGCTGGAATAGGGGTTTGGGATGTGTGGATGAAAAAACTAATTTGAGGTGGGGTTTTTTTTTTCTTTCTTTTTTTTACTTCCATGACACCACCCATACTGAGGTTTCACTTTAGGCCATCCATGACACCACCCATACTGAGGTTTCACTTTAGGCCTATTCATGTTACAAAAATCAGCATAGTTCCTTTGAGATCGATGAAGCAGAGATGAATGAACGTGTCACATGGCCAATTTATAATCTCTCAGTAGCTTTCCTGAGAAGCTCAGGTAGGTTAATGCTAATGCTATGAGTTTAGCATATCACCAAATCTTATCACTATCGCTATGACTCATACAACTGGAACCTAAGCCATCTGGGGTCTCCACCCTCTCTTCTTCCCAAACCGGCTCGCCCCAGATTTTCACTCTTCTCATTGGTCCTTCTCTACCGCAGGCACTTTGGAAAGCCTAGAAGGTAGTATGGGGCAGATGGGTGGAGAATGAGGTGTGAGTCAAACCAGCAAAGCTCCAACTCATAAGCCACAAAACTGTACTTTTTGGCGCCTCCTCAATCCGAACAATGTGGACGGATGGAAAATTTAATGCGTTCTGAGACAAAGAGAAGCAAAAAAATAACCGCTTCTAGAGGAGTGACGCCAATTGACGTAAGATGTACATATTTTGCATTGGTATAAACTGAAAACCGCTAAAACAGCATAAAATCTTAATATACAAAATTTACTATTAGATCCTAACCCTGCATCTTATGTCAGTGTCAGTTCAGTGCACGCACAGTACAATGCACTTAGATTGCAAAACATTGTTCGCGATGGAGGATATTTTCATCATAGCACGTGTTTTCACTCTCTCGCTACACGCCTGAGTTTGTGATTCATTTGTTAAGGCCATGGAGGTTCAGTCTTAATAATAAACATATCAAAGTCTTCATTACAGAATCAGGTGTGAGAAGAGAGAATGAAGTATAATATGCTATCAGGAAATATACTCCAAAGCAATCATATACAATGTTTTGCGATCTCAGCGCATTGTATCATATGTATGTTTTAAGGTGGAGGAGAACCAGGTGGCTTTTGCTTTCACTAATACAGCCACCCAGTAGAACAAACCTGATAAGACTTCACCTCAGAGTCAGTACCTCATTCCCTCATAGCCCACTGTAAATAGACGGCGAAGAAACCTATCACCGATTCACACTTAAATGGAGTAATAAATCACCCACTAACCATTGGCTCTCGCTGACTTGAGGAGAGATAAGACAAACTTTTATGATGCCACTCAACTAGCTATCAGAAATTCAAAGAACTAGCACTGGCTTCAAATTTGTGTCTGATAAGATATCAAAAAACAAGCAAATATATTTGTCGATTAGCTCTGAGTGATGTTTGTAATCAGAATGCACAATGTTGGAGAGGAAAAAAATTGCCCCACATTTTATGAGGCTTACTTCACGATCTCAAACTAACACGTGTGCCAGGCACTTGTTTTTGAGAAAGTGCACACATGAAAATATGCACGTTTGCAATTTCAAGTTGTTCATATTTTTTTTTAAGAACATTCTATTTTTTTTTTCTCACAGTGATCTCATAAACACATTCTACTTTTCCCAATAATTATCACAAACACATGACTCAAAAGCATGAAAGAAAAGTCATAAGTCAACAGCTGCTGGCAGGCACAAAATTGCACACATAGGGCGAATTCAGAAAAAGCTAATCTCCTCCAATAGTAACAAAAGCTTGAACTGACTAAGATATCAAAGAACATATACAAGTTATGGGCTCAAAGCCAATGGCTTTCAAAGTCTGCAAAAAAGGCCTCTTCACTCCAGACTCACTTTCTGAACGTATGATGCAATAATGAAACACTAGTACCTGAAAAGGATGTGTGGTCTCACCATGACAAAGTAAAAGGTTTTATTATGGTCATATGCTTACAATGAATGGATGTATGCTTATCAAACTTAACTGAACTACGAGGAAAAACGTGGATGTAAATGTTAAGTAGGACAAAAAAAGAGTTAATTCCTGTGGAGGAAGAAGCCATCTACCTATCAACTCTCTGATAGCATCAAGTGTTTAGAGAGAAATTTTCAAACAACCGAAATTGTTCTGGGGCCAGCGCAGTGGGAAGTGCTGTTGCCTCACAGCAAGAAGGTTCTTGGTTCGATTCCTGGGTTTGATTCCTGACTGGGCGGCAAGGGTTCTTTCTGTGCGAAGTTTGTGTGGGCTTCCACCCACAGTCCAAAGACATATAAGTTAGGTGAATCATTTACTAAATTGTGTTTGTCTGTACGTCTGCCCTGCAATGGACTGGCAACCTGTCCAGGGTACTTCCCTGCCTTTCACCAAGTGAGCACTGGGATAGGCCCCAACATTCCCCGTGACCCAAATTAATATAAGCAGCTTAGAAAATGAATGAATGAAATTATTTGACTTTGTTATTTTACCGTAAGGTCCCAGGAAGACCCTGCAATGTGATTGTATTAAAATACACTCAGCTGAAAACAGAGGCAATCAGCATATGCACCACGGGCTCAACAGTTCAACAGTTCTGCTTATTTACAGTTTCAGAAGCATATCCCTTCGTCATGATGTGTAGCCATTTTCTGAAATGAATCAGTACGTCAGTTTAAGACGATAAAAACAGATCGGAATTTTTCACCTGATATAACACAGCGAAAAGAGATGAGCGATAAAAAAAAAAAGTAAAAATGCTGTGAAAATAGTGTATCAAGAATGAATCAAAGTTGATAAATACACAATGCAGCTTGTAAAAAAAAAAAAAAAAAAAAAGTGCTTTGACTTTTCCCCTCTTGCAAATAAGAATGCAAATCATCACAGGGTAATGTGGTGTGGCAGAGAGGGGGGAGGTGACTATTTTGTTGATGAAAAAAAGTTTGACATATATCAGTGCACCTCTTAAGCCACCAGCATGACAAGACAGAGCTTGTTCAAAAGCACGGACTTCTCAAGTTTAATTTGAATACAACCTGAGAGAGACTTCTGCCCAGACGCCCAGGGCAGAGAAGAGCAGAAAATTCACGCTCCTCGTGAGCTCCACTAAGCACAGTATTCAAATAGTCTGTTCCAAGAACATGCCACTTCAGCTTTTCAATCTCAAACTAGTGTTATGTAGTCAGTTCATTTCAAAATACACAGACGCATTGACAAGTCGGCCATGGTTTATGAACGGGTACAAAACATTTTTTTTTCCAGTGATGAATTTGGCGACGGAGTTATTTTTTTTTTGCTAAGATGAAAAATATGTTGACATAATACAAAGTGACAAAACCTTTTCCCTGAAATGTAAAGAAGTTTGTGCATTTTATGCATTAAGTATGCACAAATCGTGCATTTATGACCATCACTGTACTGTGAATGTGAGTAGAGGATATCCAGTCTATTGAAGCGTATAATAAAATTACTATGGCACAGAAAGTTGAAGGGATATAAAGACTTGGAACAGAGCGTTCAGTACAGTGTTGACTTCAAGGCATTGGGCAAACTTGATGCAAAGAAGGTGTCACAATCAGTATGGAAAACTGACTGTTGCTCTGAGCAAACAGAAGTGGAATCTCTGTGATCTATATGATTTACTGACAGTTTACACTGCACTCAGTCTATAATGGGCCTACTTATCAATGCCCTCAGAGGTGGGATATCCTTCTATCTAGAAACTGTCATGAGGACTTAATGCGTGCATTCTAGAACAAAATATGAATCGTTACTTTTGTTTTCTTATTTGTTGTGTATACAGGAGTACACAAATTCCCAACTGTTTTGCCTCGTGCATTTACTAACCGTCCGTTTGACACGGAGAGAGATTCCAAACCCAGGAAGCACTAAAGTATGTGGCGCCCCTCCAGCTCGTCTCGGGCATGGGCCACGGCACGTATCGGAGCTCCCCTCGGGACACTACAACAAGCAGCTTCCAAAATGAAAAGAGGAAATTCAGGGGTTTTGCTGCTGCGCAACATCAAAGGGCTAAGATGGAACGGCAATTTCCATTGGCGATTTTCTATTTAGATGTTAGTGGACCACTGGCACCAGCGAATTTGCAAATTACATCTCGCACACTTTTCCCTCTCAGTTTTGAGAGCTATGCTTGCTCAGACCTGATACACAGCTCGTGGAAAGCATGCTCAACCACAGCATGCACTCATGCCTCACTAATGACCCTTCACATCAAAGTATAAATCATACACAAACGGTGTATATGATTCTGATAAGTCGTTTGTTTGTACTGAGCTTTGATACACATCTATGTCGTTCTTTTCGAAAACCATACGCACCCCCCACCCCCCTCTCCGCATCGCAGTTGAGAGGAACGGGGTAGACGCAGTATGCGTGATCGCTGTGTATATCGTACACTCATTATAGGTCATGAGTCAATCACTCATAAACAGTGCCAGTGATAAGGAAGCGCAATCGAGGCTGGAGACGTGACGGTGCGTCCCCAAGGAACGCTATCAAAGAATGTCACAGTCGGCGCGTAATAAAAACTTTCAACCTCCAAACAGACAGGCGACAGCGATCAAGCCGTTGATGTCATCAAATTTGAGGACAAGAAAAGATTTTTTTTTGCCGCGTCTTTTTAAGGAATGTTGGATATGAAAACAAGCTTTGATTGCATACTAACGTCACATGAAATTCATGAACGAATTAAAGGAAAAACAAAACAATGCAATTCGACTGATAAGTAAATAACTACAGAAAATTAACTGTTATTTTGACTGTTGTTGTTGTTGTTGTTGTTGTGCTTTCTGTATTCCTAAGGAAAGACATCCTGAGAGTGTCAGATGTACAGGCTGAGTAAACCATTCTCACCAGTAAATGCCATGAGGGCCCACAGTGTGTGGCATCCTGTTCACTGTAGCTTACGAATTCACCGGTCATATGGTTACAGGAGAGGAGACTGAGAAAAAGGAAATTAAAAAGAAAAAGAAGCCTTTCAAAGTGCTTTATGTCAAGGTAATTTAAGGGGAAATACATTCAATGGGCGCTATATGAGGAATCCATTCCTTGTGGGGGCACCTTGCTTATGTACAGTTAGAGACTGCAGCTCATCTGTTGCTATGCACAACCATTGTTAACCATCCTCTAGCCCTTCATCAGTGGACAGTTCCTGACCACAGGACCACTGCCGGCTGGATATTTTTGGGTGATGGACCACTCTCAACACACCAGTCACACAGACATGTGTAAAAACCCCAGCAATGCTGCTATGCCTGATACACTTATATCAGCACAAAACCCACTACCATAACAATACCATGTCAGTGACACTACTGTGTTGAGTTTGGTCTGCTATACGAATTATATCTTGTCAACAGCAACCCAGACTGACAACTGAGGAACGGGGGAAGGGGTGGCTGACAAATTGTGCATGGCAAGAGATGGGCTTTAACTGTACACCTATATAGTGCTGCTGGAAGGCAGGTTTAGCCCATAAAGTGCCCACTGAGTGTAAGTGTTTGTAATGAAGTAGACAGCGAGATTATGAGTGCATGGTTGTTAAAAGAAAGGATAATATGTTGGAATAGGCTTTGCAATGCGCAGATCATAAATATGGTGCCCTCCAGTGGTTATCGGACTGACAACAATTTCTGTTTTCATTGGCTAAGACTGTTGAAGACTGATGTGTGACTGTGAGAGTAACGGTTTAGTGATGCACTTAAACACGTTCTCACATGTCACATGGCTATTAATTCCTCAAGCCTGGATCACTTCAACTGGTCATCAAAGAAGTAACCCCAAATCAGGAGGACTTGCAAACAAATATTAAATGTCAAATATGTCACGTTGTATTTACTATTATGATTTGCACACCATTAATAAGTGAACGTTTTACATTTTTGAAATCCAGACCTGTTCGCTATCACATGAATGCAGGGGGCAGCGAGTATGTACCTCTCTACAACTTGGAAATAACACTAAGCATGATCTACTCTGTGAATCTCGTTTCGCTGGGAGTGGACAGCACTGATGCTTCAACTGCATTCTTACCCCCTGTCTGAACAAAAGATTAGGCTGTCAACACATTTAGAGATTTCTAGAAAACCAGGTAGGACTTCGGTGTGAGGAGTCCAACTGCCACATAGCGATGACGGATTACTCACGTAGCACGTTAGTCTCATATCAGTGGTATTTTCTTACCTTCACAAAACAGAGAGGAACAATAAGTGCAGTTGAGATGGGTTGGAGCAGACTTCACATTACGTAATGGTTGGGGCCGACCCAGTATATTACATCAATTCAATAACACCCTTGTACTTTGCTGTAAATCGCCGGACGGTGATGTCAGTCACACACGATTTATTAAGTGGGTTTTCGCAAAGCGGTACTTTTGTAAATAAATATAATATGCCCTGTTGCTCTTACACTTTACTTCTAAATTAGCCTTGGATTGTGTCATTGAAGGTAAGAGTGAATGAGACCTAATTGTACCATAACACTGAACAGTCCTTGACTTCAAAAGGGAGTTGTTGCTTATTTGTTTTACAGTAGCGCAGGCTGCAGCTTCACAGTGACGTTTAGATGCACTGGAGCATTTCCCATTCAATGAGGACACCACATTACTTCAGCTTCGTAGTGCACAAAAATATGGGTGTGACTCTCCATAAACCGCGGTCTTGTATTATCAGCGCACACGCATTCTCTTTTACACAATGATTGTTACCATGGAAGCTTACATTTTTTTCCCCCTGAGACACAAGACAGAGCTGCATCATTAGTTTTCATATTCCGTTACTCTAATGAGGTCATGCTGTGACCCATTAGCTTTAGAATGCAGTTTGCGTAAGTTTTGTAGACTCCTTCAGGTGTGTGAATGTCCTTGGCAGGGATTATAACGCATTTGAATGAATTAAATTCATTGTACTGATTGACCTAACCTGACAGTCATTAAAATTGGTGATATAATAGACTTCTTTGACCTCTTAAGTAGGTTTTTGCCTCGTCTAGTTTTGTCACAGCACATAGGTGCCTTTAGCAAACCAACACCTGTCATTTCAAGTCACATGAAAATGCAGCTATTTGCATACAGACACATACAAGTATGCCTGCTTCTGTACAGTGTGAATCTGGCGTGGTGTGGAGGTGTTCTGTGAGTTGGGAGCTTCGACAGGAGCCAGATACGCACCAGTTGCTCGTTGAGGAGTACTGACGTGCTGCTATGAGGGACAGACGCTTTCACCGATTAGACAGGTGAACCTGCTGAAGTTGAACTACACCGTTTCACTGATAATTACCCTCGAGTGCTTCCCTAAGACAGCCTCTGACCCCAGTCTGAGCGCCCCCCCTCTTCCTTTCCCCTTCCCCTGTCAAAAAAACAGCGTCCTTATCATCGCTATCCGTTTCTCTATCACCGTCTTTGACTCCGTGTTTGACATTTTCCAGCATGAACCGGTCAGTAAAGATTCGAAGAACGAAAGTTCAGCAGCTAAGATTTTATCAACAAAGTCACAAAAATGCTTTTTTTTCGCAAGCTGAGTTTGTGTTCACATTAACCCTCCATTTGAAAGAAGTACTCTAATCTACTGCTGATCCAGCTCAGTTATAATGAAGTCTCCATTCTCCTTCCATTTACACTTTCACCTTTTATCAGAATTTAGATTGTTGGATTGCATGGAATCCATTGCAGCTGCCAAAAAAAAGTTCTGCCAAAAATATGTTATGCCGTACTATGATAAAAAATAGTTCTGAAACCAAGTGATCTAGGAGACAGCTACATTCTCAACTCACAGAGAAAGTGTACAGTGAATTTGGAACGAGTCAGACCACCATCCATAATGGTCTCATCTAACTTTATAGTGGTCCATGTTTATTTTGAGTTTGTGCATAAGGAAGACAGTTCTGGTGACTCACTGCACTTTTACAGTAAAATTTCCAGAAAGCGGCCAAGCATGAAACAGATGGTGACATAAACACCATACTGGTACATTTGTGATGCAGTCACACAATGTCACTCTTCCATGGAAATCATTCGATTCAAAACAACAGTATAATACGCCTAAAACCCAACCCCACCCCCCCCCCCCCAAAATGAGGTTGTGCAAATTCCATGTGTTGTCTTGACTGCAAACACCTGTCATGTTACGTGTTGGCAGATGAAAGTGATTAAAGGAATGATAGTGATGACCAATACTGTTGCCTGAAAGTGGTGATGTGGCAAAACTGATACATGTATCCTTTACATTTCACAGGCACACCTTAAGTTTTACCAACAGTAATGATTATGACATACCTTATTATGTAACAAAATTATGTACCAAATCTCAAACGCGCACGAACTGGAATCCATGTAAAGGATTATGGACACACACAGACTGATCTGAATCACTCAACACATGACTACCGCCCGGACCTTGACATGGGTCCAGACTGTTGAAATTTCCCAAGACAGTTCCAGAAGACATCAGAATGACTGGTCCATCTAGCTGCCTCAGAGGATTTAAGAAGCAGGGATTTTGTGTGTTTCCTCTGACAGGTACCTGCATGCTGAACAGACCAGACATCTTTTCCCTCCTTACTGATCTCTGTCAGCTGCTCTTTACACACTACTGGCTCTAAAAAAAAAAATCTGACCTTCTGCTATGAATGTCAAAGCAACAGCTCCACATTGCTCCACTGTGATGTTGGCTCACCTCTAGAGAAGTAACTGTTGTAAGCAGAGTTTTTGAAAGGAGTTTAGAGAGAAGAGTTTGTGGTATATGCTTGATCTCAGAAGGAACAACAGACTCGTAAAAAAAAAAATAAAAAAATGTATATATATGTGTGTGTGTGTGTGTATGTATGTATGTACATATGTACACACACACACACACACACACACACACACACACACACACACACACACACATATATATATATATATATTGCAGAAAGGAGGATGGAATGAAAGGTCAGATGTCCTGTCTGCTGGAATCTGTCACTGGCATAAAATGCAACCATAACGTTTCACTCAAACATATTCATCTCCACGGGCGGATTGAGTTACCAGGTGGACCTCGCAAGCTCTCCCATGAAGAAGGAAAGGCTTTGTGGTTTTCCGTGGGGGTCGACAGTATTTGAACCCCCACCCCCCCTCCAGTAGACAGACCAAGAAATCTAGCATCAAAGAAACTTAAATCCTAACCTGGAGACAGGAACATATGTAAAGCTTGCGTCAAGCAAAAAGCAAGTGTAAGGTGTTACATAAGACGTTAAATTTTGAAGTTTGCATTTTGTACTTCAAAGAGGTCGGTGTACATGCAGGTAGATGATGAATGTAATTAGTGTCACCTCCACTGACAATAGGATGACAATAGGGTGCAGAGGATGAAAGACCAACCATGTTTAAAGGTGGTTTTGGTTCCAAAGGAGCTGAGTGGGCTGGGCAGAGGAGGAGAGAATAGGCAAAAAACCAGTCTATCAGGATGAATGCCCCAAGAGTACTGTGTTTGATGTGTCCTTAATAAAAGTCAGACCATCCCTTTCTCAGACATTCCCTGTGAAATTCATTCTTTCATTCCCTCTGTCTCTCCCCCCTCTCTCTTTCTCTATTTCTCACGCACGCACACGCACACACACACACACACACATATGCACACACACAAACACACACGCACACACACACATACACGCACACACACTTACACGCACACACACGCATACACACGTGCACACACACACACACACACACACGCATACACACATGCATACACACACACACATATACACGCACACACACTTACACGCACACACGCATACACACGTGCACACACACACACACACACACACACACACACATACACACACTTATGCGCGCACACACATACACATGTGCACACAGACACACACACACACACACACGCGTGCACACACACACACGCACACACACACACACACACACACACACACACACACACACACACTCACACACACATACACACATACGCGTGCGCACACACACACACACACACACACAGATACACACGCACTTGTTTGAACTTCAAAAATGTCCTAGTAATACATTCTTTGCAGGTTAAGGGCATGCAGGGACAGATAGATGTGCATAACAGTACCCACTCTTCACTTCACTTCCACACACTGGCTCTTGACTGTCAGTCCTATGTGTCTGCATTCATCTCCAAACCTCTCAAGCAAGAGTGTGCAATCTGACATGGGAGGAAGTAAAACTGAATGCCTTCGCTGGAGAATCAGTCCTGAGAACATACTGGCATATTTCACCTGCCGTCCCATACTTTACGTTTCAGCTTAACTAATGGCTGCTCATCACAGGCCTCTAGATTTTATCAATGTTTGAATGACCTTTTTAATTTAGGCTTCTATTATGGCTCAGTTTCAGAAGATGGAACCTTCTATTCAATACAGTCATGTTCCTAAATTATGGAAGAACTTTGAATAGGTGTTTGAAACCCTTCTATTGTTAAAGCAAACAAAAGGTATTGTCCAATACAACGCACAGTTTCCAAAGAGAGAGATTTGGTAAAAGAAGAAGCAGCCATATCAAATACACTGTTAACTCTCCACACGTCAGGCCGAGGTCACCGGAGCCAGCCGTACTGGCGTAAATCACCACACAATGCCCAGCAATCTCGGCATTCAACAGCTGACATAAAGAAACTCTGGGAAGTATAGTTTCCACTGTTCTGAAAACAGACACAAAAGGCCCCTTAAACATCATGGCCTGGGGATAAACCATATGACACTCTGAAACAGGAAATCTCCAAAATCGTCCATTGTCCCGTACCACATCAAAATCCCTCTCTCTCACACAGGCAGGGAGGGGGGAGGTGGAGGGGGAGGAAGAGGAGGAGGAGCAGGAGGAGGAGGAGGAGGAGACACAAGGAGGTCTTAAAGCAATCTTTCTAAGGAACGGACCTGTGATGGGGCATTACGATCATCATAAGAATTCACAGATGCTCATGCTTAATGAATGAGGTTTGAGAGCACATCCGTGTTTGTTCGTAAAGGTATACGATCCCGTGCGTCCTTTACCTCATTTACCGTTTGTTAAGCTGACGGGTCAATTAAAGGACGTAATTGCATATTTGCTGTTTGACGAACTGTGAAAATATATGGTTCTCCACACTTTAATAACCTAGCATGTCAGGGAATGTTGTTTAACATGACCCGGGGCTCGGTGCGTGAAAAGATCTTGCCTGATGGGGCTGTCGTCGGCATCACTCGAACATTCAAATGGTTTCAAGCCGTCAGTGAAGGATGGCTACAGGTGATAGCAAACGGGAATGTGGCTTTACAGCATCTTAGATTTATGTCCAGCTCCGAGGAAGAAAAAATACACCTAAACTCTGCCGAACAGGAAATTATTACCTTAAAGCCATCATGAACTGAAACCTGAACATTAAACCTTCACATTCACTTTTGTTATCCGGAGTGTACAAACAATGGTATTAAAATATAAGAGCCACAGTGTGGATTTGTTCCTCAATTCTATAATCATCTCATGTCATCATCATTCAGATTGTTTATCAATGATGAGAATTTACTTATAATCTTTGATAATATGTCACGAGCTGTTGAATCTCTGGTGCGTATAAATTCTTATCAGTTTACTATTCATTTGTAGTGCTATGATGTAGTTCCCTGTGATTTTGAGATTGTTGAGAAAATGATTCAAAGTAGGAAACGGTGAATGGACGGCTTATAATGATACAGATATAACAAAATAATATGCGCTGAAAACGCCACAATAGGAGGACTATAGTGATCTCTAGTACACTTCTCAAGCACATCTCTACTGAAACTGGATTTATCCTCAGCTTCATCTGACAACCTCAGAGACATAGGGACAGGTAGAGAGAGACAGAGGCAGAAGCCGAGAGAGCGAGAGGCAGAGGCAGAGAGAGAGAGAGAGAGAGGCAGAGGCAGAGAGAGAGAGAGAGAGAGGCAGAGGCAGAGAGAGAGAGAGAGAGAGAGTGAGAGAGAGAGAGAGAGAGAATGCTCATGTATTCCCATATCAAAAAGAACTTCAATATTGACATTTCAGAGTGATACCATTCACGCACTCAGTATTTGCACGCATTGAATGTTTGTTATATGTGTTTTGTTTGCATGATGAATATCCTCTAAAAAGTAAACTAGTGAATATGGTCCTCTGTGTTGCATCATTACACATATAACTAGCATGACACAATCTGTCTCTCTGTGTCCATCTCTTTTTTTTCTAATTCATTTGAAATTCATTCTTGACTTTATTGATGATAATTCATGATGACCTCCCAATGGGTTTACAATCAGTAATAAGGAAGAGATGAGTGTATTAAGGTTCCCCAAATGAGGAAGTATGCCGGGAAAACATTTCCCTCAGAAACAGGAGCCGTTCCTGGTGGCATGTGAGAGAGAATGCAGCTGGTTGGAGGGGAACAGCATGGCGGATTTCAAACCGGTCCTGCCAACCCTCTGTTTGCACAGGTGAGTGCCATCACTAGCGCCTCAGGCAGCGTGCTCTGTCCTTTTCAATATGAAAGGGAGTGGGAAAAAAAGACAGAGAGAGAGAGAGAGAGAGAGAGAGAGGGAGAAGAGAAGAGAAGATCCATATATTCCCCTGTCCCTTTTCTTTCCTACTGTTATTTTTACTAAAAACATTGTTGAATGAAAGCAAGGACGAACGTGCTTGTAGAAAACCACTTTGTAATTTGAGCCCCGATACAAACACAAACTGTGAAACCGTAGATACAGACAGTATTGAGCTGCCACAGTAGAGAGTGAGATCTAAAGATTTAAGTCCACTTTCGGTCTGAAACTTTTACAGCTTTAATTTTTTTTTTTTTTTAAATTACGTTGAATCATAACCCCTAAACTGTCTGGGCAGACTGTCCTTAGGAGAAAAGTTTCAACTTTTTACTGTATAAAAAATAATAGAGCGGAGTGATAGAACATCTTTATGCCCTCAAAGGTATTTTAAAAAAAAAACAATTATATTATTTTACCTGAAAAAAAAAAAGTTAAGCACTTTGTTTTTAAACAATGGTAAAACCGCGTATTTTGAAGGAGTTTTTGAGCGGCAAAACGGTTTTGAATATTTTCGCTGACCAAGGATGCTACCGCCCTCTGGTGGCTAGTATGGAGCAATGCGGGTACACTGGAGCTTTATAACAACATGCTTTATATATATAAAAAAAAAGACCCTCGTTTAAAGAGTCAGATGTGTCTCTCTGTGTCTTTGTGTGTAAGAGTGGGTGTGTGTGAATGTAACTTCACTGTGTATTAGTGGTGACAACAGCTCTCCCAGCAGGGAAGATGGATGAAGCAGAGTAAACAATGTTAAACTCACTCCATATTGACAATAGGGATAAGTGTACTGTTGTCCGTGATAACAGAGAACATCACAAGCACGCACCCTAACCCAACATCTTCTATCTGTCTTTACTGTCTTTAACTATCTTCCTCCCTCTGTTCTCAAGTGCTTCAGCTTCCCCTGGGTTAAAACATTGTGAAAAAGAACAACATTCCTCTCCTCAGACTTTCAGTCTATAAGAAGACCAGTGCAGTGTAGATAGACCCTGTGCCAGCAGACAACCCCATGACCCCGCAAGCATAGCATCAGTGATACGAAGAGTGTGGGTCTTGTTAGTGTGTATAAATCATTATCTCACATAATTACACCGCTTAACACACACACACACACACACACACACACACACACACACACACACACACACACACATAACATTAAAACCCAGGAGAGAGCAAATAATAATGAAAATTTCAGGGGGACGAATGACAGCCTGTGGTCTTAAAAGTTAAAGTCAGGCTCATTAAGGGCAAAAAGGTGACTTTGCTTATCCGGTTTCAACCAGGGGAATTAAACAGGTACCACCTGTTATGCCCGTATCAGTGGCAGAGCGCCATCTGGACCTTCTCGCTGACGGTCGTTATTTAATGAGATCGGCAAATGGACCAAAGTCCACGCGATCAATTCATGTGTGATTTTGGCTGTTTTCCCTTTAAAAGTAGTTACAAAAAGGCAACGCAAAAAAAAAAAAAAAAAAAAAAATCAATTACACTGAAGAAAACTGTCTTGAGTCAAGTACTGATTCTTTTTAAATTTTTACATCTATGTATCTATCCGTGGAGTCTGTGTTGGAACCTGAAAAAGTCTTTGACCGTCCTTGGAGACGTTTTAGCGAATAAAAATGGTTCTGGTACTAGTTTTAACCCCTTAGACAAGAATAGAGATGTATCACTATTTGACACCTACTGACAAACCCACGTCATCACCAAAAGTAGACTCTGTTCTGTGTACAGTGGTGTCTGTGTGTTCAGTCATCCTTAAGCATGCTTACATTGGCTTAACATGACCCCCCCCAAACATCTCTCCGTATTGATTCAGCACTAAATACCCAAGTTGTATTTCACCCAAAACAAAGTCCTTTTGGACGAAGCATTGTTATCTTGTTTATTGTGGCATAAGCACCATGTGTACTCAACGTTGTTAAAATCTCAGCTACAGTGGTCCTAAAGAGAGACTCTTCCCCTTAAACACACTGAGGTCCGGTCATAGGTTTATAAAACAGATTAAAGAAACCAATTAGAGGTATTACCACTCAATTAACAAGACATGTCCTGACTCAATCCAAACAAGGATGCAAACAAACAGGGACTTTACAGTACGAGCTCTGTTCTTGGAAGATGAAAGGGTGAGAAAATTAAACAAAAGAAATAATCGCGCACTCAGGATGTGTGCATAGTTCTGCAACAAGCCTTTCAACACGCTAAGAAAGAAAAAGAAAAAAAATAAATAAATAAAACAGTAGACTTGAACTCTTTGTTTAAATGACTGCACCTTAGGCATTACACAAGCTGTTTAAACAACTCGGCAAGTGTTGATAAAACAGTATTAGTATTGTGTGAGAACGTATGAGTATATTCATTTCATAGCGGTGGCTGTGCAGGGTGACTCCGCGTTCCCATCTGGTCAGACGGTGTGTGTGTGTGTGTGTGTGTAAGACAAAAGTGTGGTCAGGCAGGTAACACATGTGAGGTCTATTGAAACTGCCCTTCACTCACACTTGTCATCTTCCCACCTTCAAGTATATGAGAGACATGAGGGACATATTGTTCACAGCCGCCTAATCATGTTACACACACACACACACACACACGCACACGCACACACGCACACACACACACACACACACACACACACACCCGCGCACACACACACACGCACACACGCACACACACACACACGCACACACACACACACACACACACACACACAAAGGGCCAGTGTGTGACCCGAGGGCAAACAGGGAGAAGATGAAAGGTGAGGTGTTGAGTGGGGCAGATGAGACAACACTGCTGATAAAGCTGGGGGGGGGGGGAGTATTGGGACTCCTCTGTGACGGCAAGCTCAAAGACCTCCTCTGTCTCTGCTCCGCGTCTCCGCCGGCTGTCTGAAGACCCCACCGGTCCGGAGGTCCACCGCAGCTCGAGTCTGCGTCAAGGTTAATCTTCACATTAAGCTTGGTTCTGTTTTCCCTCGCTTTTCCACGTAGATCATCCAGCAACAGGCACACTGGCTTCCCCCTTTCTGGTTTTCATTAATGATGCACAGTGAAACAGTTCCGAAACATTGATATAAATGGCTTTTCTTTTTTTTTTTTAACAATTCGACTCAGTATGTACTGATACTAATGAGTCTATCGGCCTCAAAGAAGGTTGCCATTTTTCATAAAGAGAGAATTTCAGTCCAAGTAATAAGGCTAAATCATTTTGGTTTAAAACGTATTTTCTGTTTCCAGCACATCAGCCCATTACAAAGGCAATTGCCATATGTCATAGAGAGAAGCATTTTCTCAAAATCATAAACATAATGTTAATCATATGCAGGACATAAGAGAGAGAGAGATAGAGAGAGAGAGAGAGAGAGAGAGAGAGAGAGAGAGAGAGAGAGAGAGAGAGAGAGAGAGACAAAAGGGACCCGAAGGGAAATGAGAACTTTAAAGATGGCGACCTGGAGCTGTCACTAAGAGCTAACTGAAAACACAGCGATTGTTAGAATGTATTAAAAGCAAGAATTAAACCATTTAGTTTTGAAAGCTACTATAAAATCCCCACTGCTCAGTCTTACCTTATTTTCGTATTGAATCCAGAGGCTTATTATAATTCACAACGCAATGCCTCAGGAGAATGTTTCACTAGTTTGGCGACCTCTTGTGGCAACAGTTGCTTATTGCAAAATACCAACGAATGAGGGATGCCAACAAACAAAAGCAAAAGCCATAAAAAAAAAAAATGGACGAAATATGAATTAATAGTGTATTTGTTAGATAAATTTACACATGATCATTACAAATACTAATTAACATGTTTGTTTCACCTTAAATTAGTTGTCTGAAAAGGCTGTGCATTGATTGATTATGATCACATTTCTTGTGATTGTGACAATAACTTTTCATAGATTTCAATTGTTCTGCACACTTTCAATTATCATACTGGACTAAGACATGATGATTAGGTTTCTGCTGAAAAATGGTATGTAGGCGTTTGCTTCATCATAACCTGCTAACTGTTAATTCAGCCATTTGAGGGCCTAATGGTAATCTGAACAGCATTCAGGTATCATCAGTGTGACTGTACTCTCACAGTACCTGGGATCTCTGTCTCTCAGGCCCACAGTCAGGCTAGTCTCATGTATTTTTCCATATAAATCTCTCTCTGTCAAGGTTTGGATCAGCTCAGGGTCGCGTTCAGGGTTAGAGCCCACTGAGAGGGTCTAGACGCTGGGCCCAAGGCCGGGTCTAGACAACGTCTTCGTGTTCGTGAAGCGTGCGGTCTTTACCCTTTTCAGTCAGCATCAGGATCAGAACAAATGCCACATCAAAGAAAACTCTCACCTTCACACAACCCTCGCAAAGAAAAGCGTCCGTAAAAAACCCAACCAGTCTCGCCATGCTCTGCGTGTTACGTGATTCTTTCAACTCTTAACTAAGTCAACGCTGTAGGGAGGTCCAGGAGAGCTGAACACTCCATATGTTACCGCGCTCCCTGACACCTGACGTCAAGGTCGCGGCTGAGGTCGTAACCTAGTAACACAGTAAAACTAATCAATAACAGGACATTGTCTCGCATAGTTATGACATCACTTTCACAAAGCATTGGACAAGTGGATGATTTTTTCTTTTCTTTATGACTACATGCTGTTATATGTTGTATGATGTCATTCATCGTTTCTGGATGCAGTCTTCAGAAGCACCCAGTCATGTCAAAATGATGGATGGCATGAAAACAAGCGCGATTCACAGAGATAATCTCAGCTATGATGGTTAATATTAAAATAACATATTTTCTCTTTTAATAAATAGGAGGTTGAAGAAGAGATCATGTTGAATTAGGAATATTTCCAGACCACAGGGTTAAGCTTCTATGACGGCTTTATGCTAATAGCTTATCGCTCACACAGGGAGTCTGGTCATAATCCTGTCTATGAAACTACATACACACACACACTTACACACACACATGCATGCACGCACACGCACGCACACTCACACACACACATATGAAAGAGAGTGAGAGAGAGAGGGAGAGAGAGAGAGAGAGAGAGAGAGAGAGAGGGGGAGAATTTGAGAATTTTCACCCTGCCTTGTTATTGAGCAAACATCCTACCCTCTAAATCCTTGTAATGTTATTCTGCAATCTCTTAAGCATTCGTGGATATGAAAGCAATTTAGCAAGGCCGTAATCATAAGATTAGCTACAGAGGGAGACTCTTAAAACATTGACAGACACACAAAGCTTTGCTAAGACTCTCATTTCCCCAGGCTACTTTTCTGAAGATGCAATTACTCAGAAAACAGGAAATTAGTACATTTCTCCATTCAAACATCTGCAATGTTTCCTGACGCCTAGATAAGGCAAAAAAAAAAAAAAAGTTACCATGCAACGATTCTTCGAAACGGATCAAGCCCCCAACAGCAATTCCTCTCAGCTTCTTTTTTTTTTTTTCTCTCCCTGAACGCAAGCCCCTCTCACCGGTAATACTCGTGTCAAACCGACGCATAAACATTCCATTATTGCAAGCAAACAAAGACTAATTTTCATCTCTGTTATTTCCCCTTCTGAAAAAAAAAACCAAAAAAACGAGCCAATACCCTTGATTTGAGGACGCTGCCAAAGATCACAGAATCGAGATTTTTGTGGCACCAGGGACGGATGTCAAACGGACAAACACCATATGGCTCCGTGGAGTCACGCCACCTTTTCCTTCCTGCTCTTACAGCATCACCAAATATCAAAAGCTCTCTCTTTTTTTTTTCTATTAGCCGCCTCGAGCGGATCGATCATGTAAAGAGGCCATGGTGAAGAAAACCTCTTAATTGAATGAGTTGTAGCAGCACTCCACTCAGAGACAGGGAGGGGGCTGCAGGATCAGTAGGGAGAAGGGGGGTGGGGGATGGGGGGGGGGGGGGTAACCCGAAGTCAAATTCCCACATGAAGGTGTAAATTACCATTGGTACAGACAGGCGATGCGATGGAAGAATTACCCAAAGCGGCAGAGAAGGCCTGTCCTATTGATCTGTCTGTGGAGATGTTTGTAAACTAGCAATAATGGCATCCACACTTTATACTCCCCTGTCAGGGTTGACTTTGACCTCCAAAAGCAATTTCTATAGATCTGCTTCCACTCAGCAGCCCAGCCCTGGGTTCCAGTGCCACTCCTGCGGTAGGGGCTGGCAGTAACCTGAGCCCGGGCCAGAGGCTTCCTAATGCACTCTATAGATTAGTTTGGTGTCTAGATCAAGCAGACTGTCAGCTAGGGTTGGTCAGGAGAGCATTGCTGGGTGGCAAAGTGATCCAACCACAGGGACACTCACCTAAGACCCAAAAAACATGAGACACCCTTCTCACCCCTTGCTCTGAATCATCCACGCCAACGTTTTCTTTCTCTGACCCGCAGAAACCTCAGCCGTGGGATTAAAACTGTAGGTTAATCCTAATCTGGTCGACTGCCTCCCTCTGTCCCATAAGAAGTGCTGCGCTTGGAGAAAGGTGAAAGTTTCGCAGACCTAGCTGTTTAGCAAACTCCAGAATGTGTATGGCCAGACGGGAGCCTGTAAATTTCATGGAAATATGTGGCTACTAACCTCCCTTGCCTTTAAAAAAAACAAAACAAAACTTCTATACCAAGTACACTTGAAAAGCCATAATGTTTTTGTAAAGAACCTCCTGTTGATTTTCCTATGCATCTATCAGACCTTTATTGCCATCTGAGAGCACTTAAATCCATTCTGGTTCTGTGTTCTGCATTTGACATGATGTCAAAAGCAATATTCCATGGATCTGAAGTTTGGCCATGGATAAGAGTGTGTGTGTGTGGGGGGGGGGGGGGGGGGGGTGGTTGTATGCTGCAATCATCTTGTAATCATTCTTTCCACTTTCTAGGATATCGTTTGGTTAATGAAGTCTGATTTTCAGGCTGTGTTCTCTGCCATTGTTCTGACACACACACACACACACACACATTCACTGCCCCTATACGGCACTGAAAGGGGAAGCTACTAAGCGTATTTAAACAGTAGGTGGCAGAAGAGGCAAAAACATCTGATAAAACTTAAGCCAGTGACGTTTTCTGAACAGAGTTATAGTGCGGTTTGGGTTCACGGACCAAAACAAAAAACAGGATCCCACAAGGCCCAAAGAACATTTCTAGCAATCAGTTCTCACAATCACTAGCGATCTTTTCCTGGAGAAGATATCATGTGAGAACGAGACTGAGTGTTGTGTTGTGTGTTTTCAACACTGTGTGGGAGTCGACTGTCACTTTTGGCTGACTGTCAAATTAAAATGATAGCTAGCGTTTTACGCTAACAGACACACGTAACCCTCTTTGTTCTGGATGACAAGACCTGGGAATGAAGCCAGGACATAACGGGCAGATTTACAATCATTTAATTCATGTCAAATGTAGTTTACAAACGGGAAAGACATTTACCATTTTCAAGAAGAATATACAAGGACACAAATGGTCTCACACAAATTATCCTGTGCAATTTTGTCATCTTTGGGGCAGGTTGGAAAACCTCGAGAAGAGGGGACTAACAAAGGAGAGATGAGACGACTCTGGTTTTAATTACATAACGGGGATGTTCCAAACGATTTTACAAGATGACACCTTGGAACTGAATGAAACTGAAATTGTGCGTCTGTACTTTCACGTACAGATAATTGAAAACGTGACCAACAACACGGACAGGAAAACCTTTGGATACACCCTAAAATGTCCTTCCTCCAAACGCAGGGACACTACAAAGTTATGTCAGTCTATATTAGTTGTAATATGTGCATTAAGGAGCTGTCGAATAATTGCATGTCTTTACGATGTCACTCAGTAGAACTGACAGAACTCTGAAATAAAGTTTCAATGATGTGGTATTTCACCATTTATTTTGTGTTGGAATCAGCGATGACCTTTTTGTTTCATGTTTTTTTTTTTTTTTTCTTTTTTCGTTTCGTGTTTTGCTGCTTACATCAATACAGAAAAAATCACAGAATACATAGTTGTACAAATACAAAGCACACTGTCTCACTCCAGGAGAAAAGTTTAGTGACAAGTCTTGTCTGTCAGGGCTGAATGGGTTTCAGTCCTGACTCATTTTCTTAACAAGGAAAAAAAAAAAAAAAAAAAAAGAATACACGTCTCAAGTCTTAAGCGTGGGGAAAAAAAAAAAAAAACGGAACACACTCCCCCGTCATTTTTTATTTGTCTTCCACAACCGAGTATGTCTGAGAAAAAAGAACAAAATATACACTTTCAAAACCTTCTTCAGGCGTCCAAATTCAACCACGCTGCGTGGTAATGGAACCAAAGAGATGGACATTGTAAAAACCTCCTTGTTCAACCCGTCTACATTCTCAAAGGATCTGTTGTAATTAAATTACAGTTAAGGTCAAAAACATCCAGTAAGGGGTAACTGCAAGGAAATCTTTTCGTTCCTTAGAATCGAAAAAGGAAAAAAAACCCAAAAAACTATGATTCTCTCCTTTGCTTTAGGTTTTAAATCTACAGTTTTTACTGTATAGCTGAATGAAAAAAAATGTACACCATCTAAACCTTTAATTCCTAGTTTTGAGTAGTTTTATTATTATTATTATTACTTAAATTTCTTCCTGTACAATGAAATACAACTTCAACCTCAAGACAACAACATCTGTTTAAAAATACAGAGGTTTTTTTTTTTTTGTTTGTTTGTTTTTTTTGTTTTCACCAAGATTGAGACATAGCCCCTCCCTCCCCTGCCCCTTCCCCATTCCAAACTAAAACAGTACTTAGCAATATATACTTCTGTGAATATGTGTTTTTGTGTGTGTGTGTGTGTGTGTGTGTGTGTGTGTGTCGAAGTGTGTTTGTGTACGTATGTGTGTGTAGAAGTGTGTATTCTATGTCATTTACTCACAACACTGTAAACATACATAGACTAATATACATGTGCTTGCACTGATTCATTGGATTTGGTTGACTCCACTAAAACACCACAAAACGAAGTAAAGGAAGGGTGTGAGGTGGGAGAAAAAAAAAAAAGAAAAAAGAAAGAAACGTAGTAATCCGGATGAGAAGGATCCCAACGAGCACTCTGAGGTTGTCTTTTCAGTTGAAATCTCCACAGCCGACACACGACATTGTTGTTTTAGACCCCCCCCCCGGTAAAAAGCTGCACTCAGGGTTGGATCAGTGGCCTGGAGAAGGTTGCAGAAGCTGGGTGGTGGTGTGGTTGGTGGGTGGGGGTGTGGAGGGCAGCAGGAAGGGTGGAGGGAAAGCAAACCCCTCCGTGTGTCAGGGCTGGTGGGGGGGGGGGTTAAAAAAAGAAAAAGAAAGCCGTAGAGCCATCAGTAAGAGTGAGAGAGGGCGCTGGGTAGGGCAGTAGTAGAAGTACCTGGAACTCTTTTGAGAACTACCATCAGTGAGCAGTTCCACAGGCCAGTGGGCGAGAGGAGGGGAGAGAGTGTTTTTTTTTTTTAATTTTGTTTTTTTTTTTTTAAGCAGGCATTCTCAGAGAAGTACTGAGTCTAAAATGGACCCTAAGGTTCTGAGGTTCTGTCCTCAAACCAGTTATGACATGTCGTCACCCCCCCCACCCCTCCCCCCCAAACCCCAAAAGTCAGTCAGATAATCTCTCCTCAGAAAGATTCTTGCCTTGTTTGGTCTGGAGGCTACACAACAACAACAACAAAAAGAAAAAAAAAGAAAGAAAAGAAAGCCCCTTATGAGGGGGGGGGGGAAAATTGCAAACTGCAGAGAGACCAACTTGAAAGGGAAAAAAAAAAACAAAAAAAAAAAAAACAGAATAATGACAATCCAGGTGATGGCTATGATCTTCACAAGTAGACACGCCTGAGGTCTCCTGGTGACGTGATGGTGTTGCATTGTGGGCACAGCTTCTTATTTCCCTGTTGAAGAGAAGGGGAAAAAAAAAAAAAAAAGGTGAGACTGACTAAAAGAAACTTTGTTCAGGGGCAGGACGAAGGTAAACTCATCCTCAAGAGGATGAAAACACAGAACATTCTAGATCTTCACTGACTACACACAGATAGGGAACAGTCTGAAGAGGTAAATGCTGTGTGTATGTGTGTATATGTGTGTGTGTGTGTGTGTTGACTGCGTGGGTGTTAACAGGCTCCAGTTGTGTGGCACACAGGGCATCAAAGACACCGTGTGCCAGGCGGCAGCCCACCCTGCTTGGCCTGGCGTACACCCACTCCCTACCACTTTGAATTGCAGCCATGCCAATAAAGCCCCATGCCATAAAAGATAAAGAGAGGTAGGAGATGGAGGGAGAGGGGTAAGGTGAGCTGTGTGGTCTTCTGCCTGTGCTCAACACACACACACACACACACACACACACACACGGCGTGGTGGCTACGTCTATCGCCACAGGGGCCAGTGAAGAGTCAGCAGACTACAACCAGCTAAGCAAAGTCTGCATTGGCGGTAAAGCAGTGTGGAGAGTAGAGTCCCTTGCGTGTAGGAGTGACTTTTCTCTCTCATCTCTCCGCTGTAGCGGCACACAGACATGGTTAAGGGCAGTGGAGGCAAACTGCTAGATGTTCTAAAGCGTATTGGAAGCAGTACCCACACGTTTGTGCGCTGTTGCTAAAAACGGATCGGGCCGCGAGCGATGTAAAACTAGAGACAGTAGCGAAAGAGTGAGGAATTTCTCCCGGATCACTACTAATATCCTCACATGACCTTCACACCGCTCTGTTACAGTCACACTGAATACACAACCGCATACACACCAAGGCAGCCTTATGAATCGCATGCGTGTGTATCTCTGTGTGTGTGTGTACGTGTACGGAGAAAGGGGGGGGGGGGGGGGGGGTGACATTCATGTCTTCAGAGGAGAGAAAGACTAGAGAGCACATGGCTGTGAGCAAACACAAGTGTCTAAGAGCAGCTAGTGAGGAATCTTTCCTCCCCTCTTCTCTCACACCCCCGTGTCAGAGGATCTGTACCTCTGGAAAGGTCTGCCTGTGTCTCCTGCTCAGGTACACAGACTGGACAGACAGACAGTTTTACATGTCTCCTGTCACATGCTGGGTTCTCTCTCAATGCTTCCTCTTCACTCTTCACTACGCATCGATAGACAGATGTTCAAATAGCAGATGGTATTCCAGGTTATGGTTTACAGTCTAACGGTAAAAGTTCTATTGTATTTTAAGTCTGCAGGTCTGCTACTCTGTGAGCGGTTCGAACAAAAGGCCTTTTAAGAGAGTTCTAAACTCTCCAAGTTAATCACTCTCGCGTTGGAAGAACTCTGCTCATTTCCACTGCAGGCGAGTCCAACGGTCTAACAGGTCATGTGACCTTTTCAGTCTGATCGCTCCGGAGAGTTTGCAGAACGTCTGAAGCCTGATTTGCTTTGACCCGCGTCCCACCTCCCCACCCTCCACCCTCCACCCTGTCCTTTCTTTCACCTCCGCCTTGGACTGGTCCGCAGACTGAGCCGACATCTTAGTCACTGAAATCACAACGTAAAATAAAATAAAATAATAAAAAAAAAACCAAAAAAAAAAAAACCCACTATCATCTCCTTCCATCCTCTTTCCAGTAACCCAGGACTGAAAAAGTCCTACCTGGCTCTGTGAGGAGCGAGGTTCTGCGGCAAGAGGAGCACAAAAGGAGGTGCAGAGAGAAGCTTTTGTTCTGCGAGGCAGGAGTTACCTGTTTTTAATGAGCCTGACTTAAAGGCCTAGACTCCTAACATCACATCGCCAGCTGCCGCTGCGCTCCATTAGCGTCATAAAACAGCGCTGACGCTAACCAAATTACACGCATTTACTTTGATCAAGACGCAAGGAGCCCCGCCGCGTGGCTTTTATTGCTATCTTCAGGCAACATTTTAATGCCTGTATCAGTAACTAGTCTCTGTGGCAGCGGGTACAGGTCTCTGATCCACACACACACACACACACACACACACGCACGAACGCACACACCCCTCCCCTCCTAGCCTGCTATACACAGGGTGCTTTGTAATGAAAAAAAAAGGACAAGAAAAGAAAAAAAAAGAGGCTGATTTAATATATTGCATATTGGAGAGGGGCTGAGACTGGGAAACATTTTCTTATTAATTGCTTCCTGGTGTAGTAGCAGAACGTGTTAGTGGATAATGTAAGTCGACTCCTGGGGGGACGGGGTGGGGTGGGGGGTGTCGGCTGAACACTGCTCAGAGTTCAGTACAAGAGTGTGTGTGTGTGTGTGTGTGTGTGACTGAGTGTTGGGGGATTACAAGCCCTCATACAGTGGTAATCATAACTCTACTGATAGTGAATGGTTGAACATAAAACACTATATAACAGGGCTACAGAACACTGTGCAGTCTGAGACAACGTATGATAATACTGCAGGACATCCTGAGAGAGATATGGAAGAAATTGTTCAACCGCACACACGCTGCTCTGTAAACTGATCCTGGAACAGCCTCTTAATAAACTAGCTCATTAATTATGGCATACAATGATCAGGCTCTGTACTGAAAAAGAAGCAGCTACCATGCCGAGGTGCGCGTTCACCTACAGGGTGAGACGCACATTTCGAGGACTGAACACCTGTTCTGCTCACAGAGCTTTAACTATAAATCAGCTGTCTGAAGAGGACCGGTCGCCTCGATCCTCTTAGCGCCGCAGTGTGGGAATGCACAGAGGAGGAGGAACATGGAGAGCGAACGCTGGGGAATAGTTTGGTGATAGATGCGTGTTATGGCGCGTTGCCGAGCAACGAGACATCCGTTGGAAGTGTGTGGGATTCTTACCAGAGTCCTAAGCCAGCATTCTTCGCAGTGGACGTGCCAACACTGAATGGAAGTAAGTGGCATTGTGTAAGAATCCTGAGAGAGAGAGAGAAGGAGAGCAGGAGGTTAATAAGCAAATTTCACACGACAACACACACGCGCACACCTAACACGTACGACACACCCTTACGAGACGGGACCCGACAGCACCAGCACAGTTAGCAGCCAAGCGGACAGGCAGGCAGTGAGGAGGGCTGGACGGGGCAAGACAGAGGAGGAGGAAAGGGGTGTGTGGGGCGGGGAGGGGGGGTGGGGTGAGTGGTGTTATGTGCGGTGCGGGGTACGGCAGGGTTCAGGCCGGGGAGCACAGAGAGCCCTTACCCTCCGGTGCGGCAACAGCCTCTTAATCCCACTGCTGCCACCAGCGGAGCTGCAGCTCATTACGTAGCTTCTATACAAACAGTACACGCCGAGCGACAGAGCCTCAGTGCCCCCGCGCCTCTCAGCCACCAGATTCTTGCCTTCAGTCCCTGTCTGCAATCGCCTCCTCTGCAGGCATATTCAAAAATGGCACTGAGAACAAGAATGTGGCCCCTACGCAGCGCAGACTCACAAACACGCCCACGCGCGCACACACACACACACACACACACAGGCGTAACCATGGGTACAGCGAAGTACGGTATGCTCCCAAACACAAGTGGAGGTGATGGGGGTTATTTAGGGAGGGGGGGGGGGCAGGAAGAGTTTCTGTTGCAGCGTGTGACTTTAATCTATTCTTTGACTGGTTACTTAACTTGTGTTCCACTGCAAAAGGCTCCAAAAATGATTTGGAGTAGAAAACCAAGAAATCTTAGCCCAGACTCTTTGGAGCAGAAACAGTTCCCCGACTCCAGGACTTTCAAAAAGCGATCAGTTATGGGGTCCATATCAGAGGAACAAGAACTGGTCTGCAATACTGAAGCCGAGCAGCAGGTGGCAGTAGATATCCATGCAACGTTCAGCTGTTCAACAAGACAGTATCAACTAGACAAGAGCACTGTTCTCAGTGCAGGAGTAAACGACAGTGAGAGTTTATCAGTGGCCCTAAGAGAGACTACAAGAATTCTTATGAAACTAGTAGACAACACTACTGAAAACTTTAAAAGTCTGTACCATCTCAGACAACAATCTTGACTGAAGAACGGACAAGAATCTTCCGACAACATCCGTCTGAGAGGGCCAGACGCGCTGAGGACCTCGACTTAAACCATGTGACTGATAGCATTCATAATCGAGACTTCTATTGTCACAATCTTTGCTCTGTCATCTCAGGCTTCCACTGATTTTTTAAAGGCTGGGAGGAGGGAAAAAAAAAAAGCTACTACTTTCACTCCAAAACCTCAACAGCCATAGGCCAGGGCCAAAGGCAGTGCAGCCAATCATTTCCTTTATATGGCTATGGCTATAAGCCAATCACTCGACTCCTTAAACACTCAGTGGCTCTTCTTCCACCTCTGCACTGTTCTCATTTATTTTTTTCCTCATATTATCTCTCTGGATTTCATAACTACATAAACCTAAGCACGACTTGCATTGATTAACTGACGTTTGTTTGACAAAGCCAGAACGACAGAACAGAATCTCTTCTCTGCGTTTTGACATTTGGAGGCCATGCTGGAAGCGCCGTTAAGAGGAGGATGGGGGGAAAAAGATGACCACGGAGGCTCTGCCTGCTTTTGGCACAACTGCTGGGGAATTATGAACAACGGGCGTCGCTTTTTTTAAGGATTGGCAGCAGATGGCTGGGCAGCAGAATGGACGTGTGCACGCGAGCACGCGCACATACATACACACACGCGCACACGCGCACACACACACACACATGCACGCACACACATAGCATAAGGGCTGTGTTCTCCTCACCATGCAGATGAGACATTTGTATCTGTCTCCTCTGAGAATCTGCTTCTCCAGTTCTCTGATACGAGCCTTCAAAGCTTCCAGCGTGGTCGCCGTGGAGTCCTCTGTAATTCTGCAGAGAGAGAAAGAGACAGCCAGAGAGAAAGAGACAGCGAGAGAGAGAGAGAGGGATCAGCTAAGATCAAGACAACTAAACATTCAGGTCTCAAAAAACACAGCTAACCTAGACCTCTGTCACGTCGAGACAAGACGAACGACCAAACACACTCTGGCATCTGGACCCCAAGCTGACTTTCAAAGATGAGCGCAAGAAAGTCTGAGTTCAAAGTCTGCTCGTAACAAACGCAGAAGGACAAACGCAGACGAGTTTCTGTTAAATCGATATGTTTCACGGCAACACAACCCGGAGAATATCCCGCGGACATGTTTGGCAGCGAATATACAAACGACAGCATTAAACAGCTCCACAGTTTTTTTTTTTTCCTCTTAATGTTTTACAGATGACTCAGGCATTGGCCGTGTTATTTATCAGTAAGTTGAGTTTCAGTCCTTCATGTTTTACAGTTATGTTAGCGTACTCTCCAAGGGACCCCCTCCCCCTCCCCCCCCCCCCCCCCCGCCCCATCTCTGACCTTGGATCCTTGGCAAGTCCCTCCTCATCCACCTCTCAAGGCCTTGCTAAATATCCTCTGATGAATGCTCCTGGCCTGGTGAATGGACATTTAACACTGTCCGCAGCATATGAAGTCGCAATAACTAAATCAATATGGCGGCCATTGATTGTGTGAGGCGGCACTTGGTGAGATGTTTATGGTGATCTGCTCATTTTCCAGCCAGATGGAGCGCTGATCTACCGTATTGATTTAACGTTTGCGCCGGCGTTCTCTCAGGCACGCTCCCTCCGATTAGCGCCGGCCGTTCCGCTGGCTTTTTCCAATAGCTTCATTTATTACAGGGCCATGTGACTCTACAATGTGCCTCAACGCAGCACAGCACAGCACAGCACAGCACACACGCACGTTCTGACTCAGTAAAGCCAAGGCCACCGGGTGGACGCACTGTGTTGTATAAGGATGTAAATCAAGGTGAGGCTGTTAAGAGAGAGAGAGAGAGAGAAAGTACCGTTTATGGACTGAAGCTCTCCGATCGGGCCGATCTAAAGGAAAAACAATAGCACCATCGGCGTGGGACGACTCATTCACCTCCTCTACAGCCACACTGAGAGCTTGGTTTGCGACAAACTCCCGACCATATCCGACTGCACGCTGTAAAACAGATGATTAGAGGCAAACTGCCACCGTAACCCGCGGCGACCGAGACGAAATTGTCTTTCTCTGGCCTTGCAACCAGTTCTGACTGTGAAATTCACCAGATTAATGAACTACGACAAACGACTGGGAAAAACACAAAACTTCTTACGTAATCTTCAAGTCGATCGCGGTTCTGAAGTATTTGGCCTTTTAAGATATTACCCTGGGTACTGAAGCCCTATTTCTGACCCGGATATCTTCAAACCAGTCTAGACGTTGAAAAAGAAAAAAAGAAGAAGAAAAAAAAAAGGCACATCGGTGTCTCCAAAGTCACCAGGGCAGGAGAGGACCTTGGCCAAGGAGAGAATTGGACGGTCCACTCCCTGGTCTACAATCAGCACTGGGACCATAAACCTTTAAAATCTCCTCTTATTAGCAGTGAGCTTGTAAAAAAGCATTTAGCCTTGATTAGCGTGCTTGCTTATAAAGCAGACCGGCGAGTATTTGTTCCACGGCATGCCTGCTGTTTTTCTTTAACAGCTTCATAAATCGCTGTGGTTCGCTCGACCGACCGAACGAACCGACGAACGAACCAACGAATGAACGTCGCGACTGCCCCCCTCCCATCCCCCCACCCCCAACTGTATAAAACTTTTCCCCAATAAAGTCCAACCCCTTTCTGACAACCGCTTAAACATGAATATTCATTATGCGGTGATTTATTGAAAACCACATTCTAAAAGTTATTTAATTCCCCCGGGTAATAAAAAGGGGTTTTAATCTGTCTTCATGTGGAGAGTCAGGGCTGTGCTTTACTACGCGGGCACAGGCTACATGCTTAATGCGGAGACAGGATGAGCTCACTCTGAAACTGAGGACTCCAAATAATCAAGCATTTGATGAGCTGCTTACAGAGAACAGGTCCAGAGGATGTGCAGCACAAGCAAACCGTCACTTAACGCACTTAAAGCAATACCTCATCACGTTTCCACCGTGGTATGTGGGCAGACAAACTCTATGACGTACTCGCAGAGACATCGGCCTGTAAACTGGCAATCAGCATTTGGAAGAAGAAAAAAAATAAATAAATAAAATAAAGAGAAGGACCAGTTTGGAAGTGTAGTAAAAACGTGACCTTTTGCAGTGGTAGTAATGACGCTGTCCAAACAGCGATCCGTCTTAGCCAGAGCCGGACCATAAGCTGGAGACTAGAATTGGACGCCCTGTGACTAGACCAAAATAACACTGCTATCGCTTTGAGGACAGATTCAATTATTTGCGGAGTGACGTGGAAATCTGCGGCACTGTTTCAAGTTGAGCATGAAATTTGGCGGCAATCGCATGGGTGGGGCCTGGAGGCCTCGTCTATCTTGCGGGGAATGAGCGTGGCCAGAGACGACCCCTGTGCGCGGACATCGTTAACCGTCTGGGCCTGAGAGAGCGCCGAGAATTCATCAGAGAAATTTCACTGCGGCCCCCGCCCACGCCGTTCAACACACACAAACACACACACACACACACTGATTTTCACTTTAACTCCACAACATCAAAACATATGCAAGTGCACACACACACACACACACACATGCTCTCTCTCTCTCTCTCTCTCTCTCTCTCTCACACACACATACACATCCACGCGAGCACCCCGACTACACCCCTCCACAATGAATCACTGTAAGTAAAGGAGACAAATCGCATTTTCATTGCAGATTGAAATGCATGTGCTTTGCAAACGCAGAGAGGGGGAATTGTTTTCAGGAACCTGCGGAGGAATCATTCAGCTCCTTATCTGGCCTCTTTAAAAAACAGCACTCCGATTAAGGCCCTTCTCTTCAGGAAATTGGAAATGGAACGGTTGTGAGGCCGTACGCATATGCCTCCGTTCGGGAATCTGGAAACAGCTCTTATAAGGATGAAATTTAAAAACAAATCATTCACCAGTCTTAAACCCACCCTATGCTAAATTGACAAAATGATGTATTGTGCCGAGAACCTCCTTTTAAGTTTCATCCGTAAATAATTATAAAAAGGGAAATAAAGTTAGATGGAGTTGAGGTTTATCCCCCCCCCCCCCCTTCAAATCAAAACTACGACGAAAATCAGCTTAGTATGGCTACATTATAAGCATACAACACTGGTAGGGAAACAGTTAAAATGGAGAGGGAGGAGGGGGGGCTCTCCCTTCCGAATCTGACCTCTGTGGATTTGATTAATGATATCATCATAGAGATTTATCTCCCCCGCCCCTTCATAACACAATATCGCGTAACAACCTGTGATATGTGATCAAATCAGAGCGTGGAGGCAAGCGCTCCTCGGAGGAGCGGCTCCTCCGTCGGGGAGAGATGGATCGCTTCAGGAGGAGAGCTGAGGTGGAATGGCTGCAGACTGAGGGAAATATTGCTGGAGATATTAAATAAACGAGTGTGTGTCACGTCTGGAGCTAAGCGCTAAGCTAATAAAGCGGATTGAGGGAGGGTTCTTGCTCATTGCTTACTTCTCTCTCTATGACAAGGAACAGCTGGAGTGATTCATGTGCGGCTGGGCTAAAACACTTAATGCCCCGAGCCCAACGCCACAGCTATTCTAAACGGTTTGTCTCTGTGTGTGTGTGTGTGTGTGTGTGTGTGTGTGTGTGTGTGTGTGGCACAGAGAGAAAGCGAGATGGTCTCTATGGGGAAAAGCAATGAATCAATCTAAGCTGTCACGCTTCTGCAGCACCACTTAGGAACACTGTTCTGTCCACTTTAACCTACACACACACACACACACACACACACACACACACACACACATACATACACATACACACACACACACACACACACACACACACACACACACACACACACACACACACACACACACATATACACACACACACACACACACACACACACACACACACACAAACAAACAAACGTACATGCAGTATTTTGATTAATACGTCTATTGTCCATACTAAGTCACATGAATCAAACATGAGCTCTTGCATCTGTTTTCCCAAACAAGCATGCACAAACACACCCTAAACACTTTTTTTTTTTTTTTTTTTTACACAGCAAACACACTTCCATCTTCCCTGGCAAACTGACAGTGCCAAGGAAAATGTGCTATAGCATGTCATTTCCTCTGAGGCTCGCACTTGTTCAAACACACACACACACACACATACGCACACACACGCGCGCACACACACACACACACACACACTTAGTCACATGCAGGAGTGTAGAGGAAGGTGCTCACAATGTGCTGATGGGGGAAATCAATTGCAGTGAGTCTGCTGTGCTTCTTCACCAGTTATCCCTGCTGATATTTCATACGGGCCACAGAGATGGCCAGCCACTCACTGACCATTGATTCATCTACATCAGCCAGCACTCCCCAGAGAAGAGCTCTCACTGAGGGAGAGAGGGAGGCAGGAGTGTGTGCGTGTGTGTGTGCGTGTGTGTGTGTGTATTTAAGGATGAGAGCAAGTTTAAAAACACTTGGGGTTCTTGTGCAATTTCAGACCACAGAAGCCTTGTTTTAAGTTTTTCCTGTTTCTTCCGATAGAAGCTAAGCTCAAGAGCGTTTCAGTTTGCAGCATTAAACATTACACATCTAGTGAGTGAAAAAAGGCAAAAACAACAGACTTCATTTAACTAAAACCCAAGTTGCAAAAAATGACATTCGATTGTTCTGACTCCTAAACAGTCATAAATGGCCGCTGCCTTAACCAAGCAAAAGGCTGGTGATTCGGGGAGAATGAGAAGAGCCAAAATGGAGGTCAGGCTGGGTTGCAGTGGCTGTGCCGCACAGCCAGTGACCCAGGTCTGAGTGGAGATGGCAGAGCCTGAATGGCAGACCATTATATGGCAGCCAGGCAGAAGTAAGCAATCAGTGTGAAGGCCCCATCTTCTTCTAGGGAGCTGAGTTCTGACCCCAATTACCCATTCAGCTGGGCTGGGCAGGGCATGCGTGCACGGGGGGGAAATTGTTTTGCCGGAGCACTTGTCGGGGAATATGGATGAGGGCATGGAGATGAGGGAATTAGAGGGTTTGGCCTTTTACATGCTCAGGTTAGTCAAATTTATCTGCTCTGTGTGTGTGTGTGTGTGTGTGTGTGTGTGTGGGGTGGGGGCGGCTGCCTGCATCATGCCCTCTCTCTCTCCCCCTCTCTCTCTCTCTCTCCCTTGAGGCAGAGTACTGGAACTCATCCACTTCACTCTTCCTCCCTCACTCTACCACTTTTTTTTTTTTCTGTGAAACCACAGATCAGAACTTACATCTCTATTGTTCACACTCATACGACAAAGAATTAAGCTTGTCAGCGTACACACACGAACACACACACACACACACACACACAGCGACGACATGGCTCCAAACGCTGGGAAAAGGCTGCCGTTTATCCCCAGCCGTGACGAGGAGGTAATGCATTAGTTCTGCAGTTTAGAGCTCCGTGTGAGGTACAGTTGTGTTGCTCGTGTGGTGCCGAGTGTGGAGATGTATTAATATTCCCTTGCTGTGCTCTCTGTCTGGCCCGGAGAAGGCTCAGCTGCCTGGGATCAATACGCCAAGCCCCTCCCTGTGATCAAACGTGCTCCAGAGAGATGACCACACCGAATGCATCATTTATGATCCTGCAGCTCCTACACAAACTCATCTCACTCCAATATAGAAGCCACGGCCAGAACAGAGGAAACGCACTTGCTCTGAGGGCAGCTGTGTGTGTGTGTGTGTGTGTCTATGTGCGTGTGTTTGTGTACGAGGAGAGAGAGAGAGAGAGAGAGAGAGAGAGAGAGACAGAGAGAGAGAGAGAGAGAGAGAGAGAGAGAGAGAGAAGGAAGTGCAGGAGAGTGTGCGAGAGGAGGGACAGAAAATAGGAAGTGTGTGTGTGTGTGTGTGTGTGTGTACGACAGGTCACTTACTTTTCGATCTCGCTGTTTTTACAGGTCCTGGGTGTGGAGGATGTAGATGCAGAGCTGGGTTCTTGCTTGCTGCTCTCACCGTTACTGGTGGAGGGCATTTCTGAACCAGAAAGAAACAGAGACAGTTAGAAAAGCGTTTCTCTTTTCATCAACTGTTTAACACAATCTCAGTTCTGAAAGGACCAAATTCATGTGGCGCTGTGTCCGAACCACAAATCAAACACTGTGTACAAAACACACTCCCTTAAGTCACGTAAAGCTTCAGAGGCCATTTTAACTTATCTTAACTTTGTCTGTTTTGTTTTTTACTTGGTCAAAGCATATACTCACCATCGCTGGCCCACTTGGAGAACTCGGGCGTTATTCTGTTGGACGGCATGCCACCGCTAAAGAACACGAAGGGGGGGGGGGGATTAAAAGACGGTCAGAAAAACAAGTTTTCACATACACGCTACTCTAATCCCACTGCGGTGATTACGGTGGATAAAAGAAGCTGTCTTAAAAAAACATTATTTATAAGAAAGCACGACCGCTTACTTCAAAACTGCCCCGCGTAGCGCCTCACGCTCTTTGGCTTCTCCTTGGTCCTCTCCGGAGCAGGGGATGATGTCTGCCTCTGTATACCTGAGAGCGTCGAGTTAAAGGACTCCACCATCTACAGAGTGCGTTTATTAATTTAACAGACACTCTTCACACAGAGTTATCAACCGTATAAAGTAAGTGCAAGTCATATCCGGCCGGTAACATCGTTCCGGTCCGATACGGTCTCGCGCCATTCGCCGTGCCGTAACGCGGAGGTCGGCGAAAGCCCAGAGCGGTTTGGGGCGTCGGACGGGGGGGGAGAAAAGGATACTGTGCTTTCCCGTACTCCAGGGTGTCGTCTCCGTCCACGTCGAGATCGGCGTCGCTGTCGTGGCTCTCCTTCGTGCTGCACGTGGCGAAGCCTGTTCCTAGAGGGAATAGGCATGTTTAACGCGTGACATTTCTCATTCGTTTTCCCATTTCTTCCTCTTCGACCATCTACAAGCAGCAGCATACACAAAAGACTAGCGAATTTTCCCCATCAACAAAAGGCCCCAGCAGTCTGCCCTCACAGGTTAGGATAGGAGCAATTAAGCTGTGGGGGTCCTGAGTGTCTGTGAGTGTGATTGAGGCTGACAGGGCAAGGCAGGGGTCTGGCCGGGGGGGGGGGGGGGGGGTTGGGGGGTGGAGGGTATCGGTACGCAGGGTCCAGGTGGAGGCGTCAGAGCCAGAGCGAATGGGTGTTGTGTCAGGTGCCTGTCACACGCTCCTCCCTGACCGCTGGAGCGCGTCCGTCTTGAGTGGCACCTCTATAAACCCACTGATGAGCGCACAGACAAACTCCAGCCAACCCGCACACTGGGCCCTTCAGCTGCGGTTAGGAAAAGCTGCGTCTCCAAGCGGCAGCACGAAGGCTGAGAGAGAGAGAGGGGCTTTCTGAGGGTGGATTGAGAAGACGGGGGGGCTGCCTTTACGGAGGGAGGGAGGGGCGGGGGGGTGCACTGATTGAGTGGTGTCACCTTAGCGGTGGCTGTAAGCGTCGAGGAGACGGTCTCAGAGATGAAGAGTGAGGAACGGGAAAAGGGAACCCGTGTCTCCTCTCATTCGGCTGGGAGCTTTCACACTTAGCGTGCGCCGAAGGGAAAGGATTAGACAACACAGCTACCTCCAGAGCTGAGGGAGATGTCTGAGACACCTCCAGCGGAACGGAGGACCAAAGGAGGGCAGGTGGGAGGTGAGAGCATCTCTCCCTTTCTCTCTCTCTCCTCTCTCCATAAAGGGATTGACACAGCCAGAGAAGGGATAAAACGCGTCACAAACGCCAGGACTTTTTTTTTTTTTTTTTTTTTACAATGCGCCGATGGTTTTTAGTGATCAAATAAAAGGCACCTTTTAAGTTTTATTTGGTCCCAGTGGCTGTGGTGGCATATGTGAACAATGCCTAGGCCGAATAAATCAGCCCCCATACTGAATTGGGGATGGGGGGGGTGGGATGAAATGCTAACCGTACTACAAATGTCTCTTGGAACTGTACAACAAACAACATACAAAATCTGGGCTCTGTATGGACGACTCATCTGTCAATAACCATCTGTCAAACACAAGACAGACACTTCCTCCTCGTCTCTCAAATCAAGCCTGAAAATCCTGCTTGAGATATCAGAGCGCGGCTGAAAACGCGGCCGCTTGGCCTAGCCGGTCTGGCTGAAAAAGAAGTGATAAACAAAACGCAACGTTTCATTAATTTTCCCAGAAAGAGGTGGAGACAAGAAGGAGGGAACGAACACAAATAAATAGATTGTCCTGACCGCTAAGAGCAGGCGGGCCCAAGGAGGATGTGGCAGGCCGTAAGGCCCGAAAGATCATTGCTAATCCAATCAATTGATCAGGCTATGGATCCCGTGGGTAGTAACTAATGTACGGCTAGAGCCAGAGGAGAGAAGCAGATGTATAGCATTGATTCAGAAAGGGGGTTTGCTTCCAGGGCTACAGACAGAAAGGAAGAGAGAGAGAGAGAGAGAGAGACAGAGAGAGTGAGAGAGAGAGAGAGAGAGAGAGAGAGAGAGAGAGAGACAGAGAGAGAGAGAGAGGGACAGAGAAAGAGAGAGAGAGATCTAAAAGATCTCAACAAGGGAACTTATGGCCCAAGGGTTAGCGATAAAGGCTCTTGTATTTAGACTGAGATATGTTTAAAATAAACATGGATCCATATGAACTGAGCAAGCACACTGATGTAGACACACACACACACACACACAGAGAGACACACCTTGACTCTCTCTTCTCACATGTTTAAGCAGGTAGCTGAGAGCCGAGGTGATGAAGGGTTTGCATGCGGGAGAGCTGAAGGCGGCGTTAAGCAGTCTTGGCAGGCAATCTAATGTACGCTGAAAAGGTCAGTGCCACTCTAACTGCCCTTCAGTCACATTACGCACGCCGCCGCACGGACACTCGCCGTGAGCTACCCCTCAGGGACGCACGCCACCGCACGCACGCGACCGCACGCACACACCTAACCCAACCCTGCCAAAGCAGACATGACCAACACCTCTGTGTGTCTCTCCCACATACACACGCATACGCACACCTAACCCTGCCAAAGCAGACACGACCAGTACCTCTGCGTGTCTCTCCCACATACACACGCATACGCACACCCAACCCTGCCAAAGCAGACACGACCAATACCTCTGCGTGTCTCTCCCAAACACACACAAACACAGACACACAGACACACACACACAGGACATATTTATGCACGTAAGAGTACGTAGAAAGAGAATGCTGTGATATACACACAAGGCAGTAACGTCCATGTGAAGAATTAATATGCTTCATAAACACAGGGATTGTGAACTGATACTTAAAGCTGTCTGGGCCTACAATGCAACCACTTCTATAAAAGTTCTGCTTAGCATAAAGGAGCCCACCCCCCCCTCCTCACACTTAAACAGTAACCTTAACATGCATACTACACGTGCTCTCCATCTGTTATGTCAAACCCGCATGAATATGAGACTCTAATCTACATATGCCAGAGCGGTCAGGTTGACAGCTTTGGGTCTCTGTGAATGAGAGAGGGACAAAAAAAAGATACAAGACGAAACGACGTGAAACATCGTCTGGCCTGGACCTCAAAGCAGCTGGTTGCCATGGTAGCTATCAGTCCTCTCCAGTTTGCGGCGCGGGTCAAAGTTCACCTAATCGGGATGGCATTTAGCATGTAGATCTCTGGGAGGGGCTGGTTGCGATGGTGGAAGGGAGGGGAGGGTGGGGGGTGAGGGGGGGGAAGCTAAGACATCTTTTAAAAGACTGTTTACAAAGATGGCTGTTTGCGCTCTGTTGCTCCTGCTATCGCCACTGGTCTAAATCTCCTCTTTCTTTCTTTTTTTTTTTTTTCTCTTTCACTCTCTCTCTGTCTGCCATCGCTCCCTCTTCACCAGTACGACAGCAAAACCTAAACCGTGCACAGAGGAGGCATCTCGCATCTACACCCCCCCCCCCCCCCCCCCCCCCCCCCTCCAAAAAAAACCCCTGATCCTCTTCGATTTCTTCTCGCTCTCCTTCTCTCTTTCTTTGCTCTAGCCCCCCCACCCCGTCTCCTCCTCTTTTTGTGCGGTTTAAAGTGTTTCCTCTCGGCTTTCTTCCCGCTCCTCAAAGGGAGAGACGAGGAGGTGCTTCAGAAAGGATAGGCCTCTTATCCCATTGAAGCCCCCCCCCCATCTCCCCTCCCTTCCACAAGCTCCTCTACACCCCCCCCTCCACCGGTATCTTCCCTCTCTCTCCTCCTCTTGGGGTTGGAAGGATTCCGCATTGCAAGCTGATTGAACGCTTGAGGACTTCAGGACTTCAGTGAAGCTTTCAAGCCAAATCCACCTTCTGAGCTTTTTGGGGGGCCTTTCAAGTGGCCCCCGGGCCAGTCTGCCACCTCTTGCTGGGTCTGACTCTATCTCCGTCACATCACAACTTGCAGGAGGCCTCCTCTGCTTATTAGATGAAGGGCCGGCCGTCCTTAGTGCAGACGCGGCTTCGTTCAACATTCAGAATTGATCTGGGGCGTTTCTCTGTCTGGCTGGGTTCTTAGAAAGAAAGGGAAAAAAAAAGGCCTCGAAAACGCTCAGCCTTTTTTTTTTTCCATCTAAGCTTTGTAATTCGCTTTTCGCTCTCGGATCGAAGCCCCTTCTATCCGCCATTAGGAAAACAGAATTTTACAAGAGACTCCTCGGGGGGGGGGGGGGGAGGGGGGGTGCACTGCTAGGTCTTAGCACAATCGGAGTGGAACTCAGATCAAGTCATTTCAAAAGACAAAAGAAGGAAAGCAATTTGGGTGGGTGTATGAGAGTCATTAATGGACAGAACTACACCAAGATAAACATCCTTCCAAAGAAAATATAAAGTACAAAAAAAAAAAATATATGGACAAACCTCACAAATTAGGCAATAACCACCTGCAATTCTCATTGCTCTTCAAAAATGCATTATTTTTACAACAAGATTGAATTTGCTCAAAACTTTCTAATAATACGAGTGCAAGCAGATGTGAGCTAATGTTGAATGCTCTTCTCCCTCTCTCTCTCTGTGTGTGAGCGTGGGTGAGTGTGAATAGCCTGTTGTCCCATGTGAACAGAGTTAGGTTCTGGGCTATAATTGCATTGCTGGACTGATGGGTGCCCAGGGGTCACCGGCCCATTTTTTCCATCCCCACACCTCTCCGCTAAGTGCAGTGGGTCAATTGCCCAGCTAAATGTGTTTTCCTTTGGCTCCTTAAAGGGCTGAGCAGGGTTGGGCAGGACTGACCCCTGTCTGGACCCGAGCCGGCGCCTTCAGACTACAGATAACGCACGGGCTCACGCCCAAGCACCCAGGCTCCAAACGCAGGAACATTAGCCCCCTGGGACACAGGGCGAGCTCAAAATGTGAAAGGTACACACATTCACTCAGTCGGTCTATGGTGTCACAACCAGAGAATTCACATACTCAAAGAGTGGCCACTGGCGACCGTTTAGTACGGAGGGGGAAAAAGATGCAGTGACTTTTTTGGATTGAGAATCAAAAGAGTTTCTCTGCGTTTTCCCAGGGAACACCGTTTCTGTTTCTGTTCAATGAAAACCAGGAGCCTGGCTGTCGAGCCTTTTGGCAGGGGGGTTCGTCTTTTTTTTTGTTGTTTGTTTTGTGAAGACGCCTTACCTCTGAAACCGCCTTCCAGCAGAGAGGTAGCGCGGACTCTCTTCTGTCCGCACCACTCGTACTCCTCGAAGCGCGTTCCGTTTTCTCCTTCCATGTCTGCCGAGTCGTCTTCTGTTCCGCACGCTCCTTCCCTCTGTGAGGGAGAAACTGCTTAGTGTACGCCCAACGACACCGGCTCACTTCCAATGGGCAGAAACTCTTAAACACAGACGCTAAAGGAACTCGACGTGTAACGTATCATCACGAAATTTCACCTCAGTAAAAAAAAAAAAAAAAAAAAATCATGCAGCAAACACCAAACCCAATCACCAAAAGAGTATTAGTGTCACTAAAACTACTGAATTAGAAAGATGAGGAGGAAAAACTCTCTAAATCAGGACAGAGCTGCATCCTGAACCACTTCAGGGAACTGTTGTAAGAAGCAGCCAATCAGAAACATGCTACAGTTATTCAGCCCCGGTTATTAACTAGAAACCAATCGGCTATCTCAAGTGCTTCCAGTGGTTCAGAAAGCCCTATTTGCCATATCTCTACGGATAAGAAAAGGAAAAGAAGGAAGTAGGTGATTCCTAAGGGAGAAAAATTCACCATTCCTTCCCCTGGACACTATGACGTGCGCTCTGCTCCGGATAACTTTTGAGTTCTGGCCTCTGACATTTCAAGGTAACTGAAGCTTCAGAGTTTTTTTTTTTTAAGCTAGTCATTAGAAGATCCACAATCTGTCCTCCAGGAGAGATGGATCTCTGAGGGGGGGGGTGGGTCTGCTGTGGTTGTCCAGGGGAAGGAGCAGACAGAGGGTGTAATAGAGGAGGAGGTTGGAGGCCATAGGGCATAAGTATATGAGGCTACCTTGAAAAGACACAGTTCCACATGCCTATTCATTTCCTCCTCTGTCCCTGTCAGCGGGGTGCTGCACAGTGGACATACCTGACCGTCTTCCGCCTTTCGACGCTTCATCTTCCCGATCCGGGCTGTGACACACACACACACACACACACACACACACGCACGCACGCACACACACACACAAGAGAAGTGAAGAAGTGAATAAAGTAAATAAAATATTCTTTCAAAACGAACAAATTCTAAATACACAACTTGTCTTAACATTCCCCTTGAATTGTGATTTTATCATGGGCATGTACGGTTGCACGTTAACAGTGACGATCAACCTGCACAACTTAAAATGCTCAGTTCCTTTTCAAAGTTATTTTAATAGGCTGTCGTTGAATCAGATCAAGTTTAAGTGAGAGATGACTCCATTAGTCAAGCTAATGAGAAAACAGTAATCTTAGCACAAATATGTAGACTGTCCCAGTGAAACCTTCCCGTGTTATTCAATGTGACACACAGATGAATTCTGTCTATATATATCTAAGTCTTTCCTTAGGGGGCTTAAATAGCGACTGATCCCTGCGGCAAGAAATCTCTCTCTTTACAAAGACAAAGAAAACACAACAGCAGCATTTGCGCTATCATATCTGACATTGGAAGCGTGTCACAAAAACCTTACTAGAAATAACACTGCTCGACAGGGTGGACACAACTTCATTTGCCCACGGGTTCATAAAAAGCAACAGAGTGCCACCAAGCACTGGGACCAACACGACTGACTGGCCGAAGAGTGAAAAAGTCCTTGGCGGTGACGAGGGAGACGCAGAGCGAGATCAGCAACGACACCACCCACAGATCTGACAGAGAGACTGACGAGTAAAACCCTTCCCAAAAGACACCAGTTCCTCCCAGGTCTCCCCTCTGCAAAAACGCCGCATGGCCTTAGCCCCACCTTCCAGTCTGACCCTTCCCTCTCTCCCACCCCCCGCCACTCACACACACACACACACACACACACACACGTAATTAGAAATTTAACACAGCAGAACAGCGCCTATTGCGCCGTAAGTCTCTGTCGCTTTTTCTTAACTGCAAATGGCGTGTGGGGACATTAATTTTTAGGTGGCTGTGATTGCGAGATGGGGCCAAGGGGGACTTGGGGAGAGGAGGAGGAGGAGGAGGAGGAGGAATGTGCCATAACTTCAGGGAGAGAGAGAGAGAGAGAGAGGGGGAGAGAGAGAGAGAGAGAGAGAGAGAGAGATAGACTCGATGTCTTTGCGGGCACAGTGACGGTAATGGAGAGGGGCGTGATTAAACGGAGGGAGAAAAGAGGCAGATTAATTGGGCACGGCAGGAGTTTTTCCACGCGGTCCTCCCTCTGAAATCGGCGGCGTCTCAGATGAGAGGTGATCTACATTAATAAGGGCTTGGGTTTAAACAAAGACAACTCCCTTTTGGCTTCACAGCGCCGGCCGCTTTAACGGAGGAGATCTCCACCGAGAGGAGGAAAAAGCAGGGGGAAGGGAGGGGTGTCTTACCATGCCGCAGACAGCAGGGGGCAAGGGCCACGCCGTTGGGCCCTTGGATGGGGGGGCTTTTGACGCTGTCCTTGCTGTAGCCCCTGTGCCAGCAGAGGTCACCGACTGTTGACATATCAAGAAGTCAGGGGTTAAAGAGATCCTCTGCTCGCACAGGGGCTACAGTCAAGGAGGCAGAAGACAGGGTGGGGGGGGGGGGGGGTGTCAAAGAATGGTGAGAGCTTCCACAGACTCTCATCTGCAATTACTGTAATTACATTTAGATTCATTAGAGATTCTTCCCTTTAACTAAACAGCTCAATGACTATCGGTGACACCCGGAGTTGGACAACATAGAAAGTTTCCCATGAAGAGATTCACTGGGAGAAGCGTCTTCCTCAAACAGGGTATGGAGACGCGGCCGGGATGCCGTGGGCAAGGCCACAATGGCGCCAATGAGCGTGGGGCACATTCACAGTGGCAGCAGCCAGTTAACCTTTATTTGCCAAACCCAGGCCTCATATCAGAAGAGTCCAACCTCAAATCAGTCCCAGGAGTCTATGTAAAAGAAAGATATTACTGACCTGAGGCCAGTATGGCTATATCTTTCTCAATCTATTGCAATTTCCCTGTCCTAAAATGAGGTTATAGAGTCCAAAGCCAGGGCACTTCGGGTCAGACTGACTGGGTTTCCCAGGGTTACCTTACCCACGGAACCTATCATTCTGATTAAGACTAGGCCTCACAGCTTACTGCAGTCTGTACTGCCAAATAAATCCAAAATTAAACGCAGCCAATTACCCTGAAGGGTTTCCATAGAAACAATGCTTTGACTCATGGGATGTCTGGAAAGGGACTTATTGGAATAAGCAGTCACCTCTGGTTAGGACAGAGGTCAGAGTATGACCAAATCTGTTTATAATGCTGATATAAGACGTTTACCACATAATAACTTCCAATTTACTAGTGTGGGAATGTTTTCTTAGTGAATAATATCAGAGGGCTATAATACAGGCTTAGTTGAGAGTGCTTAACTAGCCATCTGAGAAATATAAGTGCATTGGCAGAGTAATTATTCATAGAACAAATAATAAACAGCTGACTGTTCAGGTGGATGATATTCACTTTTCATATGATACTCAGGCTAATAAAGCAAATACATAACAACTAACTTATTTTGGCCTTCTCACTGAAACTTATATTAAGCTTTCAATAACAGTTACACCACAAAATACCCACAATGAACAGGAAATATAATAACATTGTTCATATTTTCTTGATATCAATATCAATTTAAAACCTTGTACAGAAAATACAAATTTGGAGGGGCTAATTACGTATCTGGCAACGGGTATGTAAACAAAAAGTGAAGGTTAAGTCTGTGGATGCCCATGATAAAACACAATTCCTCAACCTGTGTCCTTCAAAAGCTTAGTGGCACTCTCTTTAACGTTAGTGAAATGATACATACCATTCAATCGTGTTTGCCTGTTTGCTCGCACTCGTAAAAACGTCTGTAAGCAGGAAAAAAAGGAAACACACAAAAAATGCGTTAGTTGTTGACGTTTCACTTTCATACATTTGTTGGCATTTTAATCAGTGCAGAATATTGGATTGCATTGGATTCTGCAGTGCATGCAACAGCCTGTAGTCTGATTGTAAACAAAACCTACTTCTCTTTTGCCAGTGGTCTCTACCTCCTCTTCCATTATTAGAGGCTCTGTCAGTGTTGTATACACACGCCGAAAGTTTCAAAACTCATTTGTTCGAGTTAATCGCTCAACCCATATGATTGTCTGTCGAGGAGCGGACGAATGGCTCTAATGACGATTTAAGCAGGATGCTGCAGGATTGAAAATATCGCCTTCAATATAGCTCAGCGCGCCACAGACGCCATGTTGTTACCGGTCATGTGACCCGAACGCTAACGTGAAAGTTCAAAAGACGTAAAATGAATGTAATTCATGCGCTTACCACTAGGGCGCAGCAACACAAAAACCTTCACAGACCCTACAGCAGAGATAACGCTACAGACTTTGACTTTAAATTATTAATCTTAAACGAAAGGCTTTTCAGCAAGTATATTGTATTATCCATACACTTTTGTGAAAAATTAACAGAATTTCCTTAATGTCCTGTGACATCTAATACTTAAAATTCTTAATTTGATTGACACTGTAAATGCACCTCAAGTGAAAGCTACTGATTTTTATTCATTGGAACCGAGATGATACCACTTCTTTTTATTATTACTTTGCAATTACACTGTTTTATGTATAGTGTCTTGCTTAAACAGTCTGGTCATCATCATTTAGTTGATTAAGGTTTTGCTGACTTCAGCACATCCAACCTGGGCTGAGTAGGCACTGATTCAAACTCAGTGTTGCTTGAGTATCACATCCAGTCTATCTGTGCCTCTTAAAGGAGCTCCTGTCCATTTACCCCTAAACTTCCTCACAATGATAGTCTATATCAATGACTCGGTATAGAATAACTTATGGATAATTTTACAAAAGATCATGATCATGCATTTTCAGTGCAGAAAAAAAAAAAAACACCATTAAGTCAGTCATAATGACAAATCCTACTTAATCCTTTTACCTTATGTTTTACAGCTCACTTAACTGTTGTGTTGCTTTCCGTGAGTTAAGCATTTTGTACTGATAAAACTATACGTCTTACACATAGACAATTAAAAATAGTTGTTTGGAGCTATCAAGAAATCCTACCCACAGCTTTGAGTCAAAGTCAGAGAGAGAGAGAGAGAGAGAGAGAGAGAGAGAGAGAGAGAGAGACTATCACATGTAGAGACAGACCTCCAGGGGAGGAAAAAAGCAGAAAACAAACATGTCAAGGACACTGGAGCAGAGAGATGATATCCGGGGCTCGGGGGCAGTGCAGATTAGCCTGGGGTTAAACTATGGATGATTACATATCAGAACAGGGCACACATTACAGCCTGAGTCAATCTGCAGCTGGAGATTGGTCGAGTAGATGTGGGATGGTGTGTGGGAGATGTATGAATACATCCAGAAGTCAGATCCAACCAGCGATAAGATGGAGGATATTATAAATGGACATACCCAGCGCAACCATCGCCACAAATGCTTTTGTTCATCCCTAGATATTTCTTTATCATTAAAAAACTGTCTTTACAATATATACAGAATGTAATCTTCAAGATTACCCTGGAGAAATTCCTTGTTTGGTCTTTTCTTTTAAGAGGTGATTTACTGTGCACATATCAGTATGTTTGTATGCCATTGTCTGTGGGCATTTTTGGACAGATGTCTTGCTGCCATAGAGTGTGAATGTCACTCTCTAGGCCTCTGATAGTGTGTGGGTGTGTGTGTGTGTGTGTGTGTGTGTGTGTTGTGTGTTTCTCTGTGACAGAGGCTCACTGTCTCACCTGGTATCTGTCAGAGTGATGAGCATCATCAGAGGATAGTGGAGAGACAACCGGAGACTCGCCCTCACGCTTGATATGCACTGACAACAGGAGGGACTGAGGAGAGACAGGCAGAAAAAGAGAGACAGAGGCAGAGACAGAGGCAGAGAGACAGAGAGAGAGAGAGAGAGAGAGAGAGAGAGTTCAACAGTCAATAAGGGAAAAAAAAACACCACTCTTCTATACCAAACACTCGTACGGCCAATCTCCGAGCGTCTTGTCTGGAGAGTAACATGCGTTCAGGCCACCGTATGCAGAGAAACATGACAGATGTCCGTTATGATTTACGAATAACCTGTATTTACCAATTGCAGCTTAAACCCCTAAAAAGCGCCACGGACTGATTCGCCGAGTGGGAATGTGCCACAGAGACAGAGCTGACATCCAAAGACGCACAGAACGCAAGGCAACATCTCAGCATCCCATGACCATCCATAAACCTGCCTTACAGGCCTGTCACAGGCAAAACCTAATTGACTTAATTTCTCAAATGACTGGGGAAGGGGGGGAGGTGGGGGAAATACTGCTTACTTTACTGGGAGCCTTGATCTCTGGCCAGCCTTTTATGAGCCTGCTATAAAATATTTGTATTTACAATCTGTTCCAATTAATCAAAGTGAGAGGAGTGGTAGAGGCTTTAGTGCCTGACAACTATAATCTAATATTAATATGTGAAAAATGGCAGAGCCTCTGTGCAGGGACAGTAAATTAGACATTATGCATAGCTTCTTATGCTTCTCAGTGGCAAGGTCAGAAAACTATTTATTTGTAAACTCAGTGGCTTTGGAGCTTTGGGAATATCCTGTCTATGTGTGTAGCTGTTTTTGTGTATTTTTCTGTGTGTGTGTGTGTGTGTGTATGTGTGCTTTCTTCTCTTGTGGTCAACACTCATTCAGTCCAAGAACCCCCTGTTTCATATTTGAAGTCCTCATACAGTTGTTTAGTTCCTTTTTCTTTCCTTCTTTTTCTTTCTTCCTTTTTTTCCTTTCTTTTTTTTTTTTTTTTTTTTTTTTTTGAATGGCTATAGTACAATTGAACCTTGATGAAACAGTGCTTTTAATACAGACCACGAATGAGACAGAGGTATCATTCCAACCACATGTCAATCACAGTGCTTTCAAAGGGTCTCTTTATCTACCATTTTAATACTAATCTCCGTTTGAAAATGTATTGAACCTGTTTACTGATTCTGAGAATTCACTGCGCGGACCGACGCAACCGCAGCGGTTACCGCGGTAATTGGGACGCATTTCCCTGCTGCCCTCTGCCCTAATGGATTAAGAGCGGCACAGGCTGGCATGGAGTCGCTATGGCAATGGCTGGTTGAGAGGAGGGTGAAGGCGGACTGAGTCGGCTTGGGGTTAATCTCCTTTAGAGGCGGTGCGCGGGTCCGGATCCGTCACCGAGCGCGGTCCATCAGGCAGAGACACAGGTTTTCCCCTGCCCGTGATCCTAGCAAGCCTCTTCATTTTCCACACGTTCCGGTGGAACACTAAAAGCCGGCAGCGGAATGCCCAGTCACGCCTCCACCCTGTCTGTTCCCTTACCCACCCCTGCTTCCTGTTTTTCCCCCCCAAATGACGCTTCTAAACCAAAGCCTAACCGATGCACGGCTTTCCTCCGGGCCAGAATAAAAAAAAAATGTAAAAGACGTTATTTAAAATCACAACTCTGTCTCAAGCTCATAATGCCTTTTTCAACATTTTTTTTTTTTTTTTGCTCTCTGTTGAAGAATGTCTTCTGAGATGGCATTTAAAAATCGGAGGAGGTAAAAGTATAGCTCAGTAAAACATGTCATTCATGATTTTATAGGTTTTACTGTCATCTCTGTTAAAAGCTCTTTTTTCTTTTTTATCAGAAACACATGTCATGGAGAAGAGCGTAATTCATGGTCGTCTCTTCTCTATTCTCTAAAGAGGAAACGGGTCATCAGCAAATCGCTTATAACGGTAACGATATGACGAACCAATCGCCTTCTTCCAAATAAGTTTCAGTACCTGGCCCATACCCAGGGGAAAATATCGTCTCTCTCTGTCCTTCCCTCTCCCTCTACCTAAGCATATTGTTCATTCACCTGCGTCTGTAGTGAATTATCTCCAAACTGTCATAATGCTGTCAAAACATTGTAAACATGTAGTACGCCACATATATTTCTCTCTGCCTCCACCCACAACACTCTGGTGTAAAATCATAGAATGATCTGATTCCTGATAACATTAGAATCGGTTGAGAAAAGGATGTCTTTTTGTGGGGCAAAATACAACCCCAAAAAATGTGGTGTGTTATTAGACTTTAAATTTGCAGTAGGGTGTCCATGGTGAGTTGAATGCCTGAACTGACGTAAATAAACCTGATTAGTAGGATACAATGAGAGGTATGGAGTGTATAGTCCATTTCCTCTCTAATAAGAGTGTAAGAGAGAATGAAACCAAACACACTGGCACCAGCCAACTGAAATGGACTAAAAGGAAAAGGTTTGTGGTGTCACTTTTCTGTAAGTCAATTACTGCAGGAAATCAAGTACCATTTGAGAGAGTTTAATTCTGCTGCTCTCTCCCTGTTAAATGAAGCTTGGCTAACTTCCCTATAGAATGACACAAAGGCTCTCTCTGATTCAATCTCGAACCGAGTCTCCGAGCAGACACCGGTGGCGATGTAAGATGGCGGCGGGGCGGCGGCTGTCTTACCTTGGGCGTGCCAGGAGCTACGCTCACATCCTTGTGTGATGGGGTCTTACTGCAAGGGAAAAGAAAAAAAAAGGGCAAAATTAATAACAATATTGTTGGTTGTAATAACCGTGGCCCATTGATACTCCATAAAAGACAAAGATCTTTTAGCTGTGACAACAGTGAAAGAACAGGGTTAGATAAGACTGCGTGAGATTTAACTGTGATGCGTCCTGATGTTCATCTTCAGATCAAAATGACACTGAGAGAAACAAAAGGTGGCGTTCATGTGCGAAGCTCTTACATGAACTAAGGGTGTGTCATTTCTTTGGCAAGAAAGGCCATGACTTACGGCCAGGGACGGAGACCACTCTCTATTGTTTTTGAGTGTGTGTCAGCATGTATACGTGTGTAAGACATTCCTCTGTCCCCTCTAGTGCCCGTCTGGATACACATCTTCCACCATCACTCACTTCAGCTCAAATTTACATAGAAACCCTCCCCTGATTCTCCCACTTAGGACCCGAACAGGCATCAGAGAAGACAGCTAAACCATAAACACACAAAGAGGCACAAATCACAGTTTTAATCATCTGGAAATAAGGGAGAAAAAAAAACCAAAAAAAAAAAACCTTTTCTCCTTGCTCCCACCCTATTCTCTATGCCACTCAATCCCTGCACCCTTGAGCCATGCTGTATTTGAAACAATTACTGTCCAAAAGTACGACTGCTAAGCAGATTTGGGGTATAATTTTTTTATTGAAGTAATCATTCTCATGGATGTGCCCATCCGAACCTTAAAACCCCTCTCCCTCTCTCTCTCTCTCTCTCTCTCTCTCTCTTCCCCCTGCAGTTAGACTGTGGCAGGAAGAAATAAATGATTTGGTTGTTATTTGATTTGTCAGAGAGACGCCTTGGGCACTTTGGACTTTGAAATATGTTGAGGACAATGCGCCGGCTTGTAAACATTGTATTAAAGAGGGAGAGAAGAGAGGAAAGGCAGTGAGGCGGGGGGGGGGGAGAGACATGGAGGGAGAGGCAGTGGTGGCGGAGGGGGGCGGGGGGGGGGGGGGGGGGGTGCTCTCCCTTGAGTCTGGCCAGCTTGGGGGGGGGGATTGCGTTGAATCTCGGGCCCCATTGACGTCGCGGATTGAAGATGACTGATTAGGAACAGGAAAATATTAAAGGAGCTAAAGCATCCACCGATAACAGGGAGAGACATATCAAATCACATCTCTCTCAGAAACATTAATATCCCTCAGTCCCGTGCTCCTCCTCCCTGTCCCACAGTGTGTGTGTGTGTGTGTGCGTGTGTGTGTGTGTGTGTGTGTGTGTGCATTTCCAGCCTCAAACATACATAAACAATCTTTATCTTTAGGTCATTTTTCTTTCATCCCTTGTTTTTTTTTCCCTCCTTTTTTTCTCCTTTTGTCAGTCTGTCACTGCCAGTCTGCCTGTTACCCCCCAACCCCTCCCCCCACACGCCCCCCCCCCCTCCCCCCAAAACCCCTTTCTCTGTCCATTTGATGCTAAGCGCTGCTGTGTGTGAGTGTGTTTTATGAGGCGGGGTGATGATGAGGGGGTTGCAGTGACAGCAGACACATCACCCTTGTCATGTTCACTCTGTGTCCTGCATTCACACCCACACCCGTAGCGGCTCTGCCAAGGCGCTGAAATTCAATTTGCCCAGGCCCTAATCCCACAACATGATTTGGCAAACCCAGTGGTCCACTCGTCCCCTGAGTGGACAACTTAAGAGAGAGGGAGTGAAAGAGTGGAACTGGAGTGTCAAAGAAAAAGAGAGAAAGAGAGAGAGAGAGAGAGAGAGAGAAGAAAAAATGAGAAAAAACAAAAAAGGAAAATTACTGTACAAACTAGATGGTTATTTAAAAGAAAGACCAGATACATACTGGTAAATGCAAGACGAATTAACAAATGTTGTGTCTCATTAACTCAATAATATAATCGGGGGGGAAAAAATCAAAGTTAAATGACTTTGAAACATCAGCAGCACTAAAGCAGATCAGTGAAGACTGGAGAGTAATGAATGACAGGTGAAGGCGGGTTCAGCAGATAGCCCTGCCCCTCTGCTCAGGTAATAAGCCCCGTGCCCGCCCCCTTCTACAGTCAGAATGATTGATCTGACAAGCCCAAAGAAGAAAGAGAGAGAGAGAGAGAGAGAGGGAGAGAGGGTGAGAGAGAGAGAGGGGACAAGACAGAGGGAGAGAGAGAGAAAGAGACAACACAAATCAGGCCTGGGCCTTGAAAAGGGGATAAATTGCCCCATCGGTGGCAGTGCACTGTTTGTGAGATAATAAACACACTCCCCAGCATCATAAATCCACCAGTGTGGCACAATGTAACGTACTGGCTTCACTCGCCTTCCGCTCTCCTCTCCTCTCCTCTCCACTCCAGTCAACCGGACAGGACGGCGGGGCACACAGCAGTGCATTGCAATTAATAAGGAGGGAGGGTTGCCAAGGTGACAAGCACTTAACATCACGACTAAAACGCACCAAAAGTAGATAGATAGATAGATAGATGGATATTTCATTTGTTCAACTTCTTCCACAAGGCTGGAAGAGGCCAGTAGCCCCACCAAGCAGATAGAGCGGTTTACTAAAAAAAAGGAACATAAACAGGGTCTTTTCCCCTCTTTCCTGTACTTTAGATGAGGGAATATATTAACCTAAACCGTTAGGAAACATTACTTTCATAGTAAATTCCCAACAATGATGCATCTCTGATAACTAGGCAGCCAAGACATCATTGTTTGCTGTGTCTGTGGAATGCATTTTCCCGCTCCTCTTCTTGGTCTTAACCACATGAATGAGAGAGAGAGAGAGAGAGAGAAAGAGAGAGAGGGAGTAAGAGAGACAGACAGAGATTCAAGGGGAAGGATGACTCTTTTAGCTTTTCAGTGTTCACTTGGGCGTGTTTCCATATGAGGGAAAGCTGATGAGAGAGCTAAAAAGCGAGGTCTCCAGTCAGTGTTGTCAGGACGATGAATCAGTTGACGTGAATAACAAAGTGAAAGAACAGCAAAACATACGAGACGTGGAGAAATGAAGAAGGAAAACGTGCTGGTGAAAACAGATGCTAAATTTGGTCTCACTATCTGACCCAGGAAAATGGAAAACAAAGAGAAAATCACTCTCATTCTGATAATGTCACCTGAGCCAGTACAAACACATTTGCGTAAGGTGGTTGACTCTGTGAGGCGACACACAAAAAAAGAACAAAACAAAAAGAAACACACCGACGAGAACTTGAAGGATCAATTTTCTCTCCCAGGTTTTTTCCACATGTTGTCTCTCGGTCATTACTGTCTAAGCTTTGATACTTTCCACACTGTCCTCCCTCTCTCTCTGTCTCTCTCTCTCTCTCTCCCATCTCTCCAAATCCCACCTCTTCCCTCTCATTCCTGCCAACACCAACTACCAAGAGATATGAGAGAGCGAGCAGAGAGAGAGAGAGAGAGAGAGAGAGAGAGAGAGAGATGGCAGTGGTGAAAATTAAATAAATACCAGTCGACGGTTGGGGTGTTGTAAGCATGAGATAAAGATTGCTTTTTCTTGTCGTTTGCCACCCAGCTCTCCCTCGCTTCGCTGGAGGCAAATTGATTACGAGAAGGAGCTGGAGGGGGGTTCGGGGCGGGGGGGGGGGGAGATCGGGGAGGGAAGGGGGAGTGGTATGTAGATTGCCCATGCCCCTCGGTGCAGGCCGACGTGTAAAGGCCATGATGGATTTCCATTTCCATACGTGAAGTAGAGTGAAGAACGAAGGATGCGGCCACCGGGGAGGGAGTGAGAGAAACAGAAAGAGAGAGAGAGAGAGAGAGAGAGAGAGACAGAGAGAGAGCGCCCTGGTAGTCCTAATCTCACACACACTCACCCACATCCACTCCGACATCTGCCTAATGCTACATCTTAAATAGCCTCCTCCATTTTACATGCACTCAAGTCTCATTTGGTGCAAAATGAAACGGTATCATTAAAGGGAGATTTACTACAAATTGCAACAAATTCACCATGTCACTTCCAATGATCGGTGTGTGTGTGTGTGTGTGTGTGTGTGTGTGTGTGTGTGTGTGTGTGTGTGTGTGTGTGTGTGTGTGCAGCGCAGCCTAGCCCTGGGAAAGACAGAACGAGAAAGGGAGGGGAGGAGAAGGGGGGTGGGGGGGGTGTTTCTCTGTTTTCCACATTAATGCGTGGATACATCAATGTCCACTAGTATGGCTCTGCGTTCTCTGTGGATGTCTGGATGTGTTCGTGTTCAGTGCATTGATTTTGATAGGACAGAATTGACGTTGCCTCAAGCAATGGCCACCATAGGATTTTGTTTATCTGTCTTTACAGATTAGAGATGTCACATCAGTGAGAAAAAAAAAGGACAATCGTATAGTACAATCCCACAGTGGGTTTTTAATATGGGAATATTATTATGGCATTACCTATCATATTCGTTCATTGAAAATAAAAAGAAACCATTAATAAAATGTGAAAAGTCAAATGACCATAGCAAATTCCATTATTACCGGATGGGGATTATCAGAGGAAGATTACCACACAGATTTATATGATATATCCTGCTGGGAATAAATGTCTTGAAGGAAATCCCCTACCATCTAAAAACACTGTAAAAGACAGGGCCACAGACTAACGAGGAGATTATGAACACTGAATGAAAAGGGCATAATTTCTTCATTTCATCACTTCTTTCTTTTTCCTCTTTTCTGTATCTCTGTCTGCACATTCCTCTGTTTGCTCTGTGCTTCTTCATCAACTGTAGCCTCACTCTCTCATTTCCTCTCTCTCTTTCTCTCACTCTCTCTCTCTCTCTCTCTCTCTCTCTCTCGCTCTCTCTCTCTTTCTCTGAACTTGTCCCCTTCTCCTCCTGTTTGTTATACACCCCCCCCCCCCCCGCCCAACCCCCACGCCCTCCTTCGTGTTCCTTAAATCAAGACTAAGCGGTTGGCCTGCCTGTGGTCTGAATGGAGATATAACTCACATGACTGAGGAAGCTGGGGGTTAATGGGAGTGGTACGTATGAGGCTAAATCACGAGCCTCGTGACGGTGAGCTGTGTCCGTCGCTGACAAACGAGGAGCGATGACGCTATTTCCTTAAATAACCGCCGCCATCAAAACCGGCAGAGGAGCCGGCAGGCGTAGCCGGGGCCCGTGTCCGCGGCGACCGCTCGCGGCGGAGGGTGGGGTGGGGGTCGTGGGGGGGTGGGGGTGTGGGGGGAGGGGGTGCGCTGCCCGGCTGCCCTTTATTAATTATTAAATGATAACTCCCCCACCGCCCAGTTGATGGATAACTGGCGCTCATACGCTGAAACCTCCTGCTGTGAGCTAATCTCTCTTTCTCTCTCTCTCTCTCACTTTCAACTCTCCCTCTCCGGCTTTCCCTCTCACTTACTTTGTCTCTCTCTCTCAATTTCTCTCTCTCTCTCGTTCTCTCACTTTGTCTCTCACTCTCTCTCTCTATCTGTCGATCTATGTATCTGTCTCTTTCCTCGTTTTCAATTAGCCTGAGAATGTGGAGGAAGAGTTGGTTGGTGGAGTTGCCATGAGGCTTGTAGGCCGTTCTTTAAATAGTCCACAGTTAGAATGAGCTCCATGAATTCTCTATGACTGATTCTGACACACCGCCTTGCGTTTGTTATGGCTAATGATTCTTGCCTCAGAGACTGATATTTCCTGCCTGCTGGAGATGTGCAGCCCCAGAGGAAAGGGGAGCAGCTGCGGGGGAAGAGCTGGTTGAATGGGAGAGCTCATCAGGACAGAGCCTGTGTAATCATATACAGTGCTCCTGACCACACTGCATATGTCAGTGAGTCAACAGAAGTGTGAGTGATTCAGTGAGTGGGTGACTGAGTCAGTGGAAGTGTTGGTGATTCAGGGAGTGAGTGAGTGAGTGAGTGAGTGAGTGAGTGAGTGAGTGAGTGAGTGAGTGAGTGAGTGAGAGAGAGTGGAAATGTGAATGATTCAGTGAGTGGATGACTGAGTGAGTGGTAATGGAGGTGATTCAGTGAGTGAGTGAGTGGAAGTGTAGGTGATTCAGTGAGTGAGTGAGTGAGTGATTCAGTCAGTGAGTGAGTGGGTGAATGTGTAGCAGTGTGAGTGATTTAGTGAGTGAGTGAGAGAGTGAGTGATTCAGTCAGTGAGTGAGTGAGTGAATGAGTGAGGAAATGAATCAGTGAGTGCAAGTGTGAGTGATTCAGTGAGTGGGTGACTAAGTCAGTGAATGAGTGAGTGAGTGAGTGAGTGAGTGAGTGAGTGAGTGAGTGAGGGAATGAATCAGTGAGTGAGTGAGTGGAAGTGTGAGTGATTCAGTGAGTGGGTGACTGAGTCAGTGAATGAGTGAGTGAGTGAGTGAGTGAGTGAGTGAGTGAGTGAGTGAGTGAGTGAGGGAATGAATCAGTGAGGGAATGAATCAGTGAGTGAGTGGAAATGTGAGAAATACAGTGAGTGAGTGAGTTAACGGATGTGTGAGTGATTCAGTGAGTGAGTGACTGAGTTAATGATTCAGTGAGTGAGCCAGTCAGTCAGTGTGTGTTCACCTCCAGATCTTTATGATCCAGTCCACAAGCTTAACCTGGCCAGTGCAAAGCCCTGTCAGAAGAAGGACTGATTTATGAGGCTTCTGTCCTCCACACACACGTTTATAGATGATCTGTTACACTTGCTGAACAGACAGCCCTAATGCCAGACACATCACCGGGGCCTTAGACAGATACCAGATATCAGTCCTGTTACTGACAGCCCTGACACACTGCCAGTATGAGGCAGCTCAACCTAAGTGAGCCATGCGTCTCACATGTCAACAGAGTAGAATGTTTAAAATAGTTCTCATTACTGCCCCTTGTGGACAGGGCAGGTGTAGCTAGCTTTGCACTGGACATATGGAAAGACAAATCTCTCTCTCTCTCAATGTACGTTTTATCGTCTTAATGGTAATATGTACAATGTTACCAAAGCAGATCATTTTTATCTACGTGTGTGTGTGTGTGTGTGTGTGTGTGTGTGTGTGTGTGTGTGTTCCCGTACCTGATATGCATCTGAGTAAGTCGTTCCATCTCCTGTTCCATGTGTTCCTGGAGCTCTCCTGGACGCAGCAGCACCTGACATATTGGACAGACAGGAGCCTGACTGTCATACAGAGACACCTTCTTCTTACCTGAGAGACACAGAGAGAGAGAGAGAGAGAGAGAGAGAGAGAGAGAGAGAGAGTGAGAGAGAGATAGAGGCTGTTTAGATTCAGTCAAAATTTAAACGCATGACATTCTTTCCATAGTCAAACCACCCTGCACGCAGTACAAACTTTGCGTTCTCAAAATACTTTTACAAGCTGGTGGACATAGACTGAGCCAGGGGCGGTGGGAGAAGGTGGGGGGGTAGGTGAGTGATTAGAGGAAGTTGTGAAGGGCAGGGCCTGTTGTGAACTCTGGGCTGTTGTTTTCTGGCAAGGTGGATTAAGTGCCTCAGATTTCACTTGCAGGAGAATCTGTCACACAGGGCCTCCTGTCTCCAGTTACCTCAT